>NC_141992.1:193511915-193865188 GCF_049901715.1 Pseudonaja textilis
AGATCACATCACCCCGAGAGTGTGACAGAATAAAAATATACTCAAACTTCCAAGAAACTTTCTGACCATAGGGGAATTCTTCTTGGGTGGGGAAAAAGGGTTGATTGATCCATAAACTCAAAAAGTCACTGGAAGATTGGAAATGGAAACTACCCATTATTATCTGTGGAATCCAGAGTAAAAATGCAAGGTGACCATTATAAATTCCTAATATTTGCTTGTTTGAGGCAAATCCTATGATATGCTGAAGGGAACTTAGTTGCAGCAGTCAAAGATGCAAAGAAAAGTCAGAAATGGGCCCTGCATATAGTATGAGCCAGGTTTTAAACAGACCTGCAATTTGAAACCTGCAGAGAATTCTTGTGACGTTAATAATATATGTCCTGCTGTGATCTCTCAGCCTTTTATTTTGCAATGTTGGGATATCAAGCCATTGGCATATTGGCATACACACACTCAATTATCATTAGATGAAAGGACTCTTCATAGCTGCAGTTATTACAGCTAAATAGTGCTGTAACTCAGCAGTGGGAGACAACTGATGTCCCTGGAGTAGCATAACTCCAGCAAGGTTGTTTGCAAGCTTCGTCTACTAAAGTCAGCTTTTCCCGAGTCTTCTTCCCATTTGCATGCTCAGCCTTGATTGCTTTCAGAAGAGACATGGCAACAGATCTAAATATAACATCAGACAGACCTGCCGTCCATACCTAATTCAATTTCTAAGCTCTTCCTCCATACTTTAAACTGTAGGTCACTCATATACGTCAATAAGTAATTGTCAGGAACATGAAGATTCAATTAAACTGATTTATTGCTACTCATGCCTACGGGAAGGAGAATTCTCAACTAACAATGAGCACACGGTAGGAGTTAGATAAGGGTCAACAGAATTCAACGGAGTTTAGACTTAGTTCATTTCTGGTTATGTAGAGATTCTGGGCTATCCCTTTTTTTTACTCCACCCCCATCCACCCCCCAGGTTCAGCCACTCTTTCCCTTACATCAAGTAAATAAATCCAGGGTTAATAATTCTTGAAGCAGCTAGTACAATCCCAAAGGGAAAATCCCAAAGCCATATCAATCAAATGAAATCAGCAATATCAATGAAACCATTGAAAACAGCTGAAGCTAAAACAAGAGGAAGATTAATAACTATATGTAGATAAGACTTAGAAAGAGAAAATGTGGCCAGGAGGGGGAAGTCTACAAGAATTGAGAAATTAAAGCTATAAAGGTTCCCCTAGCACATATATGCTAGTCATTTCTGGCTCTAAGGGGTGGTGCTCATCTCTGTTACAAAGCCAAACAGCCAGCGCTGTCTGAAGACGTCTCTCTAGTCATGTGGTTAGAAGGACTAAATGCCGAAGGCGCATGGAACGCTGTTACCTTCCCACCAAAGTGGTCTCTATTTTTCGACTTGCATTTTTACATGCTTTCAAACTGTTGGTTGGCAGAAGCTGGGACAAGTAACAGGAACTCACTCCGTTATGCGGCATTAGGGATTCGAACTGACAAACTGCTGGCCTTTCTGATTGACAAGCTCAGCATCTTAGCCACTGAGCCTATTGAGAGATTAAAACAGGCTTAATCTGACATAAAAGGTATAATATGCCAAGTACTTGATAGTGTTGCATATTTTAGTCTAGTGGGGAAAAAGTTCACCCCAACCATGTTTCTATTGAAGAAAGCACATTGTACAAGGCTTCTGATGATATGTATAAGTCTTGCTGAAGATTATGAGAGAAAATGCACCCTGGGCTGTGATAGCATCTATCTATCTATCTATCTATCTATCTATCTATCTCTCTATCTATCTATCTATCATCTACCTATCTATCTATCTATCTATCTATCTATCTATCTATCTATTTACTCAAACAATTATTAGATAACAGGTATAAGTATAAACATGGTTATAAATACATGAAATGGATAGGAAAAAAGGAAAAAGAAACAATAGGACAGGGATGGTAGGCACTTTTTAGTGAGCTTATGCATGCCCCCTACAGGCCTCTTAGGAAAGGGGTGAGGTCAATAGTAAACAGTCTAATGTTGAAGATTTTGGAGTTTGGGGAAGAAACCACAGAGTCAGGTAGAATATTCCAGACATTGACTACTCTGTTGCTGAAGTCGTATTTCCTGCAATCAAGTTTGGTGCAGTTTATCTTTTGTTTGTATCTATTTAGTGCTCTTGTATTGTTTTGGTTGAAGCTGAAGTATTCATTGATAGGTAGGACATTGCAATATATAATTTTATATACTATACTTAGAACGAACTGAAGGTGGCATACTTCTAGATTGTCTAGGTCTAAAATTTCAAGTCTAGTGGCATAAAGTATTCTGCTACAAGTAGAGGAGTGGAGAACTCTTCTTGTAAAATATTTCTGGACTTTCTCAAGTGTATTAATATCTGATATGTAATGCGGGTTCGAGACTGATGAACTGTATTCAAGTATTGGTCTAGCAAATGTTTTATATGCTCTAGTTAGTACAATGATATTACCGGAGAAAAAGCTATGCAGGATTAGGTTAACAACTCTTAATGTCTTTTTGGCTATGTAGTTACAGTGGGCTCTAGCACTTAGATCATTAGAGATGAGTACTCCAAGGTCCTTGACAAAGTTTTTTATCATCAGCAAGGTCTTGACTATTCAGCTTGTATTTTTTTTTTTTTTACCAACTTGTAAGATAGAGCATTTATTTGTTGAGATTTGAAGTTGCCATTTGTTTGACCATTCTGATACATAGCCGAGGTCTTTTTGAAGGGTAGCAGCATTGTCAGTGGTGTTGAATAGCTTTATATCATCAGTGAAAAGAACACAGTTGCTCTTAATATAATCACAGAGGTCATTAATATAGAGTGTGAAGAGAGTTGGTCCTAGAACACTGGCTTGGGGGACACCACTGTTGACAGGTGCAGAATTTGATAGGATGCTCCCAATTTTGACCATTTGTTGTCTGTTTGACAGGAATGCTTTTATCCAGTTATGCAGTCCAGAGATACCATAAGACCTTAGTTTTAGGAGTAGTTTGTCATGTACCACTGAATCAAAGGCTTTACAGAAGTCAATGTAAATTGCGTCAATTGCTTTGCCCTGAAGAGTTGCAGGTTACAGGACAGTTCCCTTCTGAAACCAAACTGTTTGTTAGAGAGTAGGTTGTTTGTCTCTAAGTGGAAGATAATGGTTAATACTATAATTGATTCCATGACTTTACAGGTGACACAGCATAAAGAGATTGGTGTGTAATTTTCAACTAGGCTGGGGTCTCCCTTTTTGAAGATGGGGATGACTGTGGCTTGTGACCATAGGTTAGGCAAGGAGCTGGTCCTGAAAGATTTTTCAAAGATTATACTTAGAGGTTCAGCTATGGCAGCGGATAGCTTTTTAAAGAAGTAGGCACATATTCCGCCCAGTCCAATGGGTAGAGATGCTTTTAGATTGCATAGTGTTTTTCAACACTGTCTTCTGTAAAATCGATATGTATTAGATCATTGTAGTTGTCTGTGGTTCGACTAGGAAATACTGGGCATGTTCCATTGCTGTTTACAAATACTGAGCCAAAGAATGTGTTAAAGAGGTTGGCTTTAATGATGTCATCATTGCAGTCTTTACCATTTGGGGGATGGACCTTGAGTCTTTTAGTTTGTTATTTACAAAATTGTAGAAAGCACAGGTGGAATTGGTGCATTGAAGGTTTTCCTCTTGTTTAGTGTGATAATTGGTACATTCAGTCTTTATCTGGTGGCATAAATTTTTGTATCGGCTTTTAAAGTTGGCAACGTGACCAGATTTGTTTTTCCGCCAAAGGAATTCCTTTTTGGATTGAAGCTTTCTTATTGTTATGGGTAATTTGTTTTTGTTTTTTTTGTTTTTGGGAGTTGTTATTGGTACATATAGTTTGATGAGTCTTTTACTTCAAGTAAAAATATGTTGTAGTGGTCTTCAACAGTATTGCATCCAGTGAATAGAATTTGCCAATCAAGAGATGAGAGATCGTTGTCTATAAGATCATAGTTGCCTTTTTGAAGTTATAATTGGGGATCCTGTCATTATGGTGATTTTTGCATGGACATATGTTGAGAGAAAAGTCAATCATGCTGTGGTCACTGTTGGAAAAGGGTTCATTAATTTGTATTCCATAAATTGAATTCAAACTGTTGCAGAAGATGAGGTCAAGATGTTTAGTATTGTTGGTTACTAGTTGTTCCAGTCCTAGTGTGGTAACGGCATTGCACAGGGTTGTATGAATGGGTTCAGATGTACATTCATTTAGTGTCCAATTTATAAGAGGTAAGTTGAGGTCACCAAGAAAAATGAGAGGGTGTGGGCAGGAGGCAGCCCATGTCAGTATTGAAGTTAGCTTGTTTGCATGAATTATATCATAGTCAGGGGCACAATAGCAAAGTAAGAAGTGGATTGAGATGTTTAAGGACAGTTCACAGATGATGGTCTTGAGAAGAGCAAGCTCTTGTATAATCTGTATCTTTTTTATATTTAGAGACTTTTTATAAAATATAGCAACTCCATCACCTCTGATCGAAAAACTTGATATTCTCTTGTAGTGGTAATGGAGTCTGGGAAAGATACATTTAACCATGTCTCACAGACAAATATAATGTCAAATGTGGTTGAGCTTAGCAGGATGAGGAATTCATGCATTTTATTTGTGCGAGGCTTCTTGCATTAAGTAGTTTGCATTTAAGATATGAAGTAGTGGGTCTGGAGGAAGTAAGAGGCATGCATCCCTAACGTTGGATGTTTGGGTGATGGATATTGTGACATGGGTTGAGGCTCTTGCTTTTGATACAGTCAGCATGGTAATCAATGTATAGATTTGTATTACCTAATTCAAGTAATCTTTTGAGCTCAGAACATAGCTCCTGGTATCGTACATGTTGCTGTAAGGTAAGATCAGGGCGAGAGCGAAGGTTCTTATGGTTGTTGTTGTGCTTTGTGAGTGAATTTATTGAGAAAATGAATTTGCATTTGCTTGTTTCGTTTTTGCAAGCAGAGGCATGGGATCATCAAGCCATCTTTGTTTTTAAGCTCAGAACCAACATGGGAAATATCAAGTATTTCTTCAGGGGAGATGGTTGATGCTTGATTTTCTCTGGTGATGTTTCGAACATTAGAGAAGTCATCATTGTCATTGACCTCTAGACCAAATAAGATGGCATTTGGTCACTTCTGTTCACACTCAACAGCTTCTTTGATGAGGATGGGGATATCAATATTTGTAGGATTTGTTTTTGTTTTTTTATGGATTGGGTTTTGGTTGCAGTTCTTGAGTAGAGATATGGTCTGTAGATGTTTGATGTTCGTTTTTTAGTGCTGTCTCTTTTTTTTCAAGGTTTGCCAATCTAGTTTGTATAGTGTCCAGGGATGCTACAATGGTGTCAAGGGATGTTATACGTGTTTCAATGGTATCGACTCTTTCAAATCTATAGATTAACATTATCAGGGCCTGAAAACAAGTTGAGAAAACACATATAATCCCAACCAAATATGATCAGAAGTTGAGATAGTGCTCAAACCATCCAAGTTTTTATATCAACTGAAATGAGAACTTCTTAGTTTGTAAAGCCAGCTTATGTTGCACTTCAGTTTAATATAAATGGGAGATAACTAAAGGAGGTTTATCCAAGAAGAACAGTATGAACCTAAACAAATAAAAAATATATTTATACCACAGGACGTCCTGTGATATGGCATCTAATAGTAAAAACGATTTTAGGTTTTTATTATAGGTAAAAAATGATTTATTTACTTTTTTACAGGAGAAAGGGAAACAAAGTTTGGTTTGGAAAAACATGATCAGGATTCACAAATGGGTAGAAACATCATTCTGTGTGTCTGGTATGGTATAAGATCTCCTGCCTTGGGCAGGAAATTTGGGCTAAAAGACCTCCAAGATCCCTTCCAGCCCTATGATGCTATGACCCTAATGTAAACATATGGCACATTTCACAAATCACATTTCACAAATCACACATAGAATAGAATCAAATTCTTCATTGGCCAAGTGTGATTGGACACACAAGGAATTTGTCTTTGGTGCACATGCTCTCGGTGTACATAGAAAAAATAAAATACATTCATCAAGAATCATCTCATACAACACTTAGTGATATTCATAGATTGCAAATAAGCAATCAAATCATACTAGGAAACAAATCAATATAAATTGTAAAGATACAAGCAACATTATAGTCATAAGTGGGAAGAGGTAGGTACTAGAAGGGATGAGAAGAAGAATATTAATACAATCTTAGTAAATAGTTTGACAGTGTTACGGGATTTAGTTGTTTAGCAGAGTAATGGCATTCAGGAAAAAAACTGTCCTTGTGTGTAGTTGTTATGATGTGCAGTGCCCTATAGCATTGTTTTGAGGGTAGAAGTTGAAATGATTTATGTCCAGGATGTGAGGGGTCTGTGGAGATCTTCACAGCCCTCTTTTTGACTCATGCAGTATACAAGTCCTCAGTGGAAGGCAGGTTGGTAGCAATGGTTTTTTCTGCAGTTCTAATTATCTGTTGAAGTCTGTCTGTCTTGTTTGGATGCAGAGCCAAACCAGACAATTATAGAGGTGCAGATGACAGACTCAATAATCCCTCTGTAGAACTGAATCAGCAGCTCTTTGGACAGTTTGAGCTTTCTAAGTTGGCACAGAAAGAACATTCTTTATTGTACTTTTTTGATGACGTTTTTTATATTAGGTGTCCATTTTACGTCTTGATATATTTTTATTTATTTATTTTGTCAAGTATGTATTAGATAACATGTATAAGTATAAACATGATTATGAATACATGAAATGGATATGAATAAAAGGAACATTAGGATAGGGATGGTAGCACGTCAGTATGCTCATATGCACGCCCCTTACAGACCTCTTAGGAATGAGGTGAGGTCAATAATAGACAGTCTAAGGTTAAAGTTTTTGGGGTTTGGGGAAGAAACCACAGGAATACACAAATAGTGTATTCCAGACATTGACCACTCTGCTGCTGAAGTCATATTTTCTGCAATCAAATTTAGTGCGGTTTACCTTGAGTTTGTATCTATTATGTGCTCTTATATTGTTGTATATGTATATGATAGAACCTAGAAACTTGAAGGTCTCTACTGTTGATACTGTGTTGTCTAGTACATATAGGTTCATTCAGATTATTTGGGAGTTTTCTACATTTGCCTGAAAGAACACCTAGTGTGATGCTATGAGGTTGGAGCAGCAGAATGAATAGCACCATTAAACAAATGCAATTGAATCCCAACTGGTGGGTAGAATATCCAGAATGCTGTTCCTGGTTTCCAATTTGTAAAATGCTTGGTTTTCTTTAATGTATTTAGAGTTATGAAGTTCCCATGAGTTTTATTGTTTTTGAAGAACATAAGCTGTTTCTAAGAAATCATATAAAGGAGTTGAGCTCCACTTGGGAGCTTGGAGAAGACTTGGTTGGTCTTCAAAAGCTGAGCAAAAACCAGTTTGGTGTCCTGATTCTAGGTTTTGGGCTAGAAACTTGGAGTCTGAGTCCTAGTCCTACGTTAGGCATGATGCCAGCTGGGTGACTTTGGGCCAGTCCCTCTTTCTTGGCCCTAGAATGGAGAAGAAAGAGAAAATAATTTCTAAAAACGTTGCCAAGAAACTACAGGGATGTATCAGTGTAGTCACCAGGAGTCAGAACTGACTCAAAGATGGAATGTAATAAAAAGCTAAACAGATTTTAATCTGGTTAATATTTTATGCAAAAAAAAAAAAACCCAACATGAAACCATGGGCTTTAGGCTAGACTCATAACTGAAGTGGGTAAATATCATGAGACAAGGCAATGATTAACAGCTTTTGAACAGCTGCTAAGAAACATTACATGGATGTGTCTACAATTCTACCAATTCTGCCAATTCTACTCAAAGGAGACCTAATATTTTTCCTTTAGTGTTTTATTCAAAGACTTTGTCTCTTCCCCATTGTAAAATTGTGGACACTGTCTGTGAGCCAGAACCATAAAAGTAATCATCAAATAAAACCTGATGTTCTCTTCAGCTCTCTTATATAAGCCAAATGGGATGGAGTGGTTATAGATCAGTTTTAGTAGGTATTGATTTTTATGCTTCTCTTACCTCAGTATTATGTTAAACGTGGACCGGAAAAATCTTGTGTCAGATAATAACAATTAAAAAAAAAAAAAACCCAAGCTCACAAAAGGCCTGTCATTCCAGATTTCAAGGCCCTCATATCTTCCTGATGGCTATTATTTTAGTAAAATCTTTTTTCTTAGAATTCACCCTGAGGGAAGGGATTTTTCTTTCAAGATGAATGGTTTACAAAAAGGTGAAGAGACATAAGCAGCGGAGGAGGGGGGAATCCTTGAGGTAATTCCTTGTGGTAATCATGGAGAAATAAAAAGTAGAAGCAAAAAGGAAAGAGAGCTGAGGTGAGAGGAACAATAAGAGTCAGAAAAGGTGCAGAAATACAATAGCAATAGCAATAGCATGTAGGTTTATATAATGCCCCATATCATTTTATAGCACTCTCTAGGCAGTTTACAAGGTAAGCATTATTTGCATATTTCCCCCAACAGTCTGGGTCTCCTCATTTTACCAGTCCCAGAAGGATGGAAGGCTCAAGGTCAACCTTGAGGTCCGTCAGGATCAAACTCCATGCTGTGTGGGCAGATAGTGCAATACTTTAACCACTGTGCAAACAGGGCTCATCACTGTTGTGGTTCGCTGGCAGCCTGTGCAAACGGCAGCAGAATTGGACAGTGGGGAAGAACAAGGACCAGTCCAGGAATCTGGGGAGGACTCAGATGAGGGTCCTGCGTCCAATGCAGAGATGGGGCCAGGACCATCTGGGAGTTATGTGCTGACTCCGGAGCCTCCAGAATCTGGCAGCAGCGAGGCAGAGGAACAAGGGGAGCCTGTTCTCAGTGCACGTGTGCACAGAGCTGCCAAAATGCAAGAGCAACTAAAACAAAAGGAAGGACTCAGGAGTAAAGCTTGGAGGTGATTGCCCTTTCCATAAGGTATAAAGGAAATGCAAAGGTAGAGAAACCTTTGCAGGAAGCAAAGTTGTTCGCTCCATTCGGATTAAACCTTGAAGCTCTGTGTGGCCTTTCTGCTTCATTTAGGTTTTTTTTAGTTAATTTGGCACTTTAGTTGTTGGCAGCAATTCAAAGGAGAATTGGGTGCTTATCTTGAGATATTGTTTGGGACTCATTACGGGCTGGAAATGAATATAATTCCCAGCGTTGAAATAAAACAAGAGTTGTTTGGACTAATAGTATGCTTAATTATGGCCTCAGGAAGCCTTGGTCAGAACAATCACAATCATGGAGTTCTTGGTGCTTTCTGAGCTTGAAGAGATGAACCAACCTTCAGCATCTGATAAAGACAGAAGTTCTTCTATGGAAGCCAACCAGCAGCTGTAGACTGAGAGAATAATGCCACAAGTGTCACCAGTGATCAACACACAAGAGCCCTCCAAAAGTCTTATGGGGCACCCCAGAATTGGGGAGCACCAACTCTTCAACCTAACTAAACCCTTTGTAGCTATGTATCATCATGGTAAAAGTAGGAAATTCAAATGTGGTCTTTTTCTGAGTTCTGATGACACCCTGAAATGAAATCCCAATTATTGGCCCAATATATAATAATAGAATATATAACCCTTGGCATTTCAGGGAATATAGTAAAAAATTGAGATAACTTAGGAAGCAAGGAATCTCAGGTTTGTCCAACCTAACGACTTGATAGCCTCTTTTGAAGGTGCAGGAAGTTAGTTGCTCCCTATTGCTGGCTCAGTGGCTAAGACATTGAGCTTGTCGATCGGAAAGGTTGGCAGGTCAGCGGTTTGAATCCCTAGCGCCGTGTAATGGAGTGAGCTCCCATTACTTGTCCCAGCTTCTGCCAACCTAGCAGTTCAAAAGCCTGTAAAAATGCAAGTAGAAAAATAAGGGCCACTTTGGTGGGAAGGTAACAGTGTTCCGTGCACCTTCAGTGTTTAGTCATGCTGGCCACATGATCATGGAGATGTCTTTGGACAGTGCTGGCTCTTTGGCTTTGTAACCCTGCAGAGCCAGAAATGGCTAGCATGTATGTGCAAGGGGAACCTTTTCCTTTAGCTTTACTGCTGCTGATACTGTAGAAATGGAGAGAAATGGGAGAATTCACAGGTCTTCCTTAACAGGAACACCCAATCAGTCCGATGACTCTTAAAATACTGTGTATATTTTGGTCTATGCTATGGATTTCTGTCCATGGGATTTTCTTGGCAAGGATACTGGAATGGGTTGCCATTTCCTTCTCGAGAGAAGCACATTTTGGCAGAACTCTCCATGATGACCTATATGTCTTGAGTGGCCCTGCACAGCTCAGTTCATAGCTTCTTTGAACTATGCAAGATATTTTACCACAACAAGATTGTCATCCATGTAGAGGAATCATGGGGAAAAAAACCCTGATGTTGGGAAAGATGGAATGCAAAAGGAGTAGGAGATGGCAGAGGATGAGATGGTTAGATAGTGTTATCGACACAATGAACATGAATTTGGGCAAATTCTGGGGGACAACAGAGAACAGGGAGGGCTTGGAGTGTTATGGTCCATGGGGTTGGATACGGTGCATAAACAACTATAACAAGCCATATCTGGATTATTTGGTCTATTTTTGCTCTCCCCATTACTATTACTATTTCAGGTTTTTTCTCATGAAGGTTGCATGGAGAAAGACAATGATTTTCTAAAAGAAGAGGAATCCTCTTAAACAGTGATATGCTGGATCCATCTCGTGAGAGCTAAGTGTTACATGCTTTGGCCTTTTCCTAGATGGATGAGAGCAGAGCTTTGACATATTAAGCTGTTTGGCAGCTAGTGAAACATCAATGTTGCTGGCAGAGCCAGTTGTGAAACATTTACTAATACACCACAGCTCTTAGCCAGCAAGAACTCTGTCCAAAACCTTCGAGTGCTTCTCATGTGAGGTTGCCTAATCTGTTATGATATCTTCCATGAATTTCTTTAGTGCCCTGTTAAGATCATCTGTATCAGAGCCATCAATACCTCTATGTGCAGTGGTTAGAGGGCAGTACTACAGGCTACTTCTGCTGACTACTAGCTGCCTGCAATTTAGCAGTTCAAATCTCACCTGCAATTTAGCAGTTCAAATCTCAAGGTTGACTCAGCCTTCCATCCTTCTGAGGTGGGTAAAATGAGGACCCAGATTGTTGAGGGCAATAGGTTGACCCTATAAAACTGCTTAGAGAGGGCTGTAAAACACTGTAAAGTGGTATATAAGTCTAAGTGCTATTGCTATTGTCACCAAATTCTGGGATGCAGTTCCACATTCTGTAAAGGGTGTGTGTGTGTGTGTGTGTTTACATTTTCCCATATCTACATCTATCAAGTGCTGGAGAAATCAGGAGATTCATGCAGTTCAAATGAGTATAAAGGTTTATTGCAGCTTACACTTGCTACAAAAATCTGAAGTAATAACGGTGAAGGGAAATTAGCAGGTGTTAAAATAGAAACAGATTCAAGGTGGACTGCACTTAGATACCTTGTGGGAACACAGGGACTCATGACTGATGATGTGTTTGACTCCTCCCACAAGCTCAGCCTGATCATCTTCTACATTGCCTCTATTTTGTTTGACAACTTTAGTCCTGGGATGTTAAGACAGGGAGAGAAACCTTCTCCATACGTACTACACAGTTCACAACAGCCTCTTCTTACCTACCCACTAAGCTAAAGAGCTTTGTTTCTCTACTCCATTCTCAATTTGATTTTGCTTTTCTGCACCTTCTCCAGCTCATCCTGCATATGAGAGTAACTCTGTGTACTGTAGTCAGCATTTCAAGGACAAATCACATCAGAATATTAATTAATTGGCAGTTTTGTTGTCAATTTCTTTTCCAAGGGTCCCTCACATGGAATTTGCATTTTGTCTTCTCCCAGCAGTTTGATTGACGTTCATTGAGCCATCCAGAAGGACTCTGAAATTCATTTTCTGATTAGCCAGCACAAGTTCAGACTCCATTAATATAATGTAACATATTGCTGAGTCTGAATTTTAAAATCAACAAGCACCATGCCATACTTGCATATACCAATCTCCACTTTCCATTTTAAGACCCATTCATCACGTCCCGAGAAATTCCTTTGAAGGCTTCACAATTATTTTCCTTCTTGAATAGATTCATTATCACCAGTAGATCTGGCCACTTTCTCTGTTCAGCCTTAACTCTGCAACATTTATAAACCATGTCAGATCATTTATCTCCCAACAAGTGTTTCCCCATAATTTAGAATCTGTAGACATCAGAACACAATGTTTTCCCCCCCACTTATCTACTAATAAGATGGCCGGGGACATCCATGCTTTCACTATATAGTCTTTTTTTTTGGGGGGGGGGGTGGTCAATCTTCCTCATCCTCATTCAGTTGTAACACAAAGCACCACAACAGCCCTTGTGTTCTGACCTAGGCTTCCCAAAATCACGAACTCCTCGTCCCAATAAAACCCCTTTTATTTAGGCTAAAGTGAATTCCTCTCATTCACATCCAGCAAAGTCCCGGCAAACAATCTTTCAAGAGGTTTTACAACTACAGACCTTTATCAGGCTTGGAGAGTTGCCAGGCAGCTAGCTTCCAAACGCCACGCTGTAGCAGAAAATACTTGGCAAGGAGTCAGGAACGGATCTTCATCCTAATGAATTGAACTAATTGTCTCCTGCAAACACCACTCCTATTTCGCTCCTCTTGTATTCCCTATGGGAGGGGCCATTCACTGTCCACCTGTGGTTTTACTCCTGAGTTGACCCTTGTTCCTTAGCTGTTCCCTTTTCCTAGCAGCTGTGTGCATGTGCACACTGGGAACAGGCTCCAGCTGTTCTTCTGCCCTACTGAACTCTCACTCCAAAGGCAGCTGATAACTGTCAGACAACCCTGGCTCCATCTCTGCCTCTGATACAGAGCACTTGTCAGAGCCTTCCCCAGACTTCAGGATCGGCCCATGTTCCTCCCCAGCCTCCTCACTGTCTGAATCTTCCACCAGCTCCACCCGTCGTTGGCAGGCCACAACACCTTAGGATTTCTCTTGGATCCTATTGCCAAAAATCCCTTCCCCAGTTGTCTTATCTGTGTATGGTACATTTTTCATGGTATTTCAGTTAAAAATTTGAGAGTGATGGGCTTATGCATGAGTATAGTACTTTTAAAATGTATTGCCATATATACCACATACAGGTAGTCCTCGACTTACAACGGTTTGCTTAGTGATCATTCAAAGTGACAACAGCATTGAAAAGAGTGGGTTATGACCTTTTTCACCCTTATTGCCAGCCGGTCTTCAAGATGTTCATATGCCCAAGATACAAACCAACAAACATTGATGTATGCAGTCATTTATTTGTACAAGTAATGCGCATCTCATCTGGCGATAATGGTTTGAATTCCAATCTAGGTTAGCTCTGGGAGCATTTGCCTTCCAGCGCTCTTTATAGCCTAACCCCACCCATCTAATCATAGCTACCTCCTGTAAACTTCCCTATTCTAATTACCCATTTATCCAATATTTCCTAATATGGCTAATTAGTTACTTAGGCTTTACTCCCATGCTGTTACCTCAAATGCTCTTCATTCTCCCTATCACCAATCCCCTCTACTTCCCTGAACACCCTGTAAACACCCAATGCATAAATCCCCCTCCCCGCACTAATCCCCTCTCCCTGCACTAATCCCCCCTCCCTGCACTACAGTGGAATGCTCCAGCCACATCATGTGGGAATTCCCATTCAACCTCCCCTCCCACGTAGCAGTGCAAGGCAGCATCACAGGGAATCCCCGTCTGCATCCACTCCATTGCTGGTGGGAGGGATCCCCGATTAGCATCTTTTATTCTTGTATTACTGGCGGGCGTAGTCGAATATGGAACCCAACGCTTATGACCGCTGCAGCATTCCTATGCTCACATGATCAAAATTAAGACACTTGACCACTGACTCATATTTAGGATGGTTGCAGTGTCCTGGCGTCATGTGATTGCCTTTTGGGAAGTCAATGGGAAGCCAGATTCACTTAACAACCATGTTACTAGCTTAATAACGGCAATGATTCACTTAGCAACTGTGACAAGAAAGGGGACGGGATTCGCTTAATAAATGTCACACTTAGCATCATTAATTTCGGGTTCGCTTGTGGTTGTAAGTTGAGAACTATCTGTATATTCATAGCAAAGCTCATTCATGGATAAACCCAACTCAATTTTCACCCGTGACTATATATATCAAACAACCAATCAGAATAGAGCTGGAAAGGATCTTAGAGGTCTTCTAGTCCAGCCCCCTGCTCAGGCAGAAGACCCTATACCATTTCAGACAAGTGGCTGTCCAGTGTCTTCTTAAAAACCTCCAGTGATGACTCACCCGCAACTTCTGAAGGCAAAGCTGTTCCACTGGTTAATTGTCCTCACTGCTGGGAAGAATTATCTGTATCTCCAACCTGAATTTCTCCAGATGGACAACTCACAAATGGACAACTCACAAAATGTTGGCTGAGCTGCTGAGAATAAAAGGTGGAAGAAGCTAAGTAGGGGATGCATAATCTTCCCTGACAATAGTTCCCCAGAATTTGTGGTAACATTTCCTATTCTTGTACTGGGGATTTTGAAGATTTAGAAAGTGGAACTTCCCGTGTATGCTGTTTAGTTAAGTTAAATGGAATCTCACAACTCCAAAACCGTAGGGAAGATATATAGAGAAAAGGAGAATATAATTTGAATAAAGTCCATCTGTTGTAGTTTCACACTAATGCTTCCTGATAAAGAAGCAATAAAGGATCTTAGTATTACAAGGCTAAATCTATCACAGGACCAAAATACAGTTTTGCAAAAGCCAAATTTCTGCCAGACAGTAAGGAGACTCTTTCAGTCTTGGTGTCGAAGAGGAAGGTGAAAAAAAAATAACAACCCATCTGTCAGCACAACCCTGAACAAATAGCCCAGTAAACTGAATTCTGCATCACCTTGGCAGGCAATTGAGATCAATTTCAATTGAATTACTCCCTATGGTAGTTAAATGGGACAATGTTTACACGGGGAGCAATATTTTTAATCTCAATGAGGATTTTTTTTTTCTTGCTGGCATTGGCAATCCTGATTTAAAACTGTCTTTGTAGGATCTCTACATAGTTGGCTATCTCAGCCCATGATAAGAGCCCTAGAGAAAAACCTCCTGTAATCAATAAACTTTTTCCCTTTTTCTTCCTCCCCTCCTCACTTGTCTTTTTCCTTTTCCACCCCATCATGTCTTACTATTTCCTTTTGTATTTGCCTTTTTGGTATTTTATTCTATAATCCAATAAAATCTTTAAAATTCAGAGGGGAGGGAGAAAGAATCGATGTAGCGTAATCATTGAAGATTGGACTGAAACAAGGGGAAGATATATTCAAGTCTCCACTCAACTGGGGAATTGTGGTGCAATCATCATCTAAAGGAGAGGTGGAAATAAAAAATAGGGTTGCAGCATGGAGTTGTTCTGTGGGTTGAAACAGCAGAGGCTAAAACTTTTGAAGTCTTTGTCACTGATTCCCTAGGAAATACTGCCAGTCTGGTGAGATTCCTGTAAAATAGTTGATCAACAATAAAGAAATTGCTTTAGCCTGTTCAGAGTTGTTCTGGCTCCTTATGCCTAATAGGTAATCACAAATAACTTGGGTCCAATCTCTGCATCACACCTCCTTTCTTACCACCCAACATACCTCATAGGGATATTGTATCTGTTACCCAGTAAAATTAAGGGAGAGTCCAATGTTTGTTACATGTAAGTCTTGGGGAAAAGATCAGAGAGCAAAAAAATAAATCAGGGAAAGCAAAAGGATTAGATCCACAACCAAGATGCTCTCAAGTGTCCATACAAGGAACATCAGGTCACAGTTGATGGTAGCATTGGTGCTATCCATTGGGAGAAGACTTTGGTCATCATAACATCCTTTTCTATCACCTCCTTTTTTCAATGTCTATAATTAGGTGTAGATATTTATCTCTATATTACTGAATTGAGCAGACTTAGAAGATCACTAAGGCTCCTTACATACTATAATATTACATATTACACACCCTCTGTGTGTGTATGTGTGTGTGTGCTTAGTTGTTTGTTGGAAGGAAGGAAGGAAGGAAAGAAGGAAGGAAGGAAGGAAGGAAGGAAGGAAGGAAGGAAGGAAGGTAGGAAGGAAGGAAGGAAAAGGAAGGAAAGAAGGTGATGGGAATGAAAAGGAAGGAAGGAGATGGGAATCAGAAGGAAGGAAGGTGATAGGAAGAAAGGAAGGAAGGAAGGAAGGAAGGAAGGAAGGAAGGAAGGAAGGAAGGAAGGAAGGAAGGAAGGAAGGAAGGAAGGAAGGTAGGTCCCAGTAGCTCAAGAAAGACAACCTACAGTTTCTGCCATTGGGTGTCCGCATCTCTGACCAAGAAAATAGTCTATCTCTGCTCACTGATAAGCCTGGCTAAATACATTTCCTTTTAATCACCATTTCTTTGCAGCTCAGCAGATGTTGAAACAGATGAGCAGGAGCTGTTGCAATGCAAATATGACAGGGATCATTACTGTAAGCTTCCTATGCCCTCTTAGCAAGCTTGCAAGGTCACCCAAATGAATTTCTTCTTGTTCATTACATTAAGAATAAACATGATACTACAGTACTACTGCTACTAGCTGCACCTGCTTAAATAAATCTTATTTTGGGGATAGGGCTTATATTTAGTGAATGAGCCAATAAGGTGATAGGGCCTATTTTGGGGGGAGGTCCTATTTTTGAGAAAACATGGTACTATTATTACTGTACATGGGATTGCACACTGCATTGTCACAAGAATGAGAGAAAAGCTACAAAACTAGACAATCCATCTCTCTCGCCCATTACAATATTTAAATGCCAAAGGTTTTATGTTATGGGACACTTTGTGCTATTTTGTAATGTATCATTGTCTGTATTTCTACTGGCCATTCATTTAAATTCATTCCTAATCACTGGATGGCTAATGTTTTCTTATACATTATGATTTTTCAGTTTATTGGAAGGAGAACAGGAGTATTATTATATTCTATTTGCCTGAGAACATTACCATCATACATGAGAAGATTGTCCACTTTCAAAAGTACATATTATAACTTCCTCTGAGCACCCATATAAAGCAATGACACCCATCAATGAATCACCCTTGGCAATCAACAGGATAATAAAATAGATATTGCAGCCAGATCACTTCCTTCACTTAAAGATTATATGCTAGCAGATTTCTGAAGTCATCTAATGACCTCCTGATTCAAAATTTGCTGTTTCTCTTAGAGATGTGTGGTTTATTATGTCTCAGGGGGGATTTATATCAGTTTCAATTTGACTGAGAACCAAACTTTAAAAAAAAATATGTAGGCGTGTGTGAGTATGCGAATTCGATGTGCAATCAGGCAGGACTCCAAAGGGGAAAATATAATTAATGGAAACACTTCTCTCTGAGTCTTTGACGCCAGGAAGAATATAAAAACCCACAAATGGTGAAAATAGGAACATCAAAATAGAAATGATGCCATGGAGAATGTTCAGAGAAGACTCCATGAATAAAATACATTATGGGGGATAAAGGCAGGAAAGAGAGTTTTAAAGTGATTAGAACTTTAACCACAACTGCTTGGAGATGACTTTATTATTTTTATATAACTCAAAGTGGCAAATATACCTCATGTCAGCATTCTAACTAACCAACTCCAAACCAATAAACTCCGAGACAAACATTTCCTCAAAGTTCCATTTTACCAGAGTTGTCATATTGGCACATCTGGGAAAACCCGAATCTGAGAATTCTGGGTTTTTCCCTCCCAAAAGGAAATCAAAGATCCTTCCCCTGCATCCATCAGTCCATCTCATGGCCCAATCAAATCTTTGTACCAGATAGAGACATCCCCACAGTCACTCCTCTCTAGGTGCAGGACAACATGTCCTTGGCTCTGTGAAAAATGTATGTTGTTATTTCTAATCTTCTACCCCACTGTGAAATCCCCCCTCCCAAATTCTTAGGAACTGAATATGGCAGCCTTGAAGCTTCCAAGTAAAACATGGCTTCCAAGGCTGACACCTAATACGCTTTCCTCCTCTTATTTTGCCCATGACAACAGCCCTGTGAGGTTTTTGTATATGAAGTTGAAGATGATACTTAGTTTGGGTAATGAAACATCTGCAAGGAAACAACCAAGCTCAGGGAGCACCAAGGGTCCTTCCGCTATGACATGATAGTCCCTCACCTTACCAGATGAAAATCTTAGGGATAATTCTCTGAATTCCTGTATAAGTCTGATAGTCCCATGTAATTATTGCAAACCAACTGCTGGGCATTTCTAATTGTCAAAATGTAGGTGGTTCCATCAGATCTAAACTCAGTAGTCTCTGAAGCAAGCCACTCATCTAACCAACTGATTCATTAATTGGATTGGCTGAAATTGCTGGATACTTTTAGGGGCAGAAATGTTGAAGTAGTAAAGAATAAGTAAGGATTAATTGAACTGTCAGGAAGGTTCTATGGCAGTGTTGCTCAGCCTTGGGAAAATTAATATGTATAGATGTCAACTTGACTAATCCACAATGCAGAGCTACAGCATACTGGCCGAGGAATTCTGGGAATCCATATATCCACATATCTTAAGATTGATATGGTTGAGAAACACTGATCTATTTATTTATTTGTTTGTTTGTTTGTTTCTTTTTGTCAATTGCTTACAAGATAATAGGTTTAAGTAAAAACATAGTTATGAATACATGGATACATATAAGAAAAATAAAAAAATAAAAGAAACAATAGGACAGGGACGGTAGGTACATTGGTGCGCTTATGCACGCCCCCTACAGACCTCTTAGGAAAGGGTGAGGTCAATAATAGACAGTCTAAGGTTAAAGTTTTTGGGGTTTGGGGAAGAAACTACAGAGTCAGGTAGAGTATTCCAGACATTGACCACTCTGTTGCTGAAGTCGTATTTCCTGCAATCAAGTTTGGTTCACTTAACCTTGAGTTTGTATCTATTATTTGCTTTTGTGTTGTTATGGTTGAAGCTGAAGTATTCATTGACAGGTAGGACCTTGCAATGTATGATTTTATATACTATACTTAGATCGGACTGAAGGCAGCGTAGTTCTAGGTTTTCTAGGTCTAGAATTTCTAGTCTGGTGGCATAAGGTATTCTGCAATGAGTAGAGGAGTGGAGAACCCTTCTTGCAAAACATTTCTGGACTTCCTCAACTGTGTTAATATCAGATACATAATGGGGTTCCAGACTGATGAGCTGTATTCGAGTATTGGTCTAGCAAATGTTTTGTATGCTCTAGTTATTAGTGTAATATTACCAGAGAAAAAGCTACGTAAGATTAGGTTAACAAGTCTTAAGTTTTTTTAGCTTAGGAGAACATGATGGACATAGATAAAAGAATGTATCTGAATTTTTAACCATATCAGCTAGGCTTTTGTTTGCGTTTAAGCAGGCAGGCTGAGCTAGATTATCGCATAAGCGGCATTTGATGTAAATTTTGCTTTCATTGATGGTTTCAAGACATCTGAAACATGTGCAGGAGTCTGGGAGGTCATTGATAGAGATATTTTTCTTTTGTTTTGGTTTGGAGTTTTTGGCTGGCATGGTCAATGGCAGTAGTACAATAATCAATTACAATAGCTAGTTAATGTGATAGGTAGACACATTAGGTTACTTAATGAATGTTGGTAATTAATAAATGTTAATTGATATGTTAGAGAACAAATCAAAAGTAAGGTTACTTATTACTAAAAATCAATCAATCAATTGGTTATTCAAATCACTCTAATCAAATAATTTTGCTAAGCAACAAACAGCCTAATTTATTACAGTAATTACTAAACACACTGGTCAATTAAATTCACTAAATCGCTGATTTTACTAATCAGATATTCAGTAATTACACTATATGCATTAAACAGTTAATCATACTAATCAATAAAAGCAATTAATCAATTAATCATTTGATAATTAATTATTTTAAAGAAATTGATTTTTTGAGATAATGAAAGTAATGAAGTAGTATTGAGAGTTAGTAACTAAAGGGTTATTGCTTTGCTTTGCTTAGCTGTTGCTGATATCTGAGAATAGGTTTATAACCCCTAATAAACTGGGAGGAGGTCTCTTTTCCTAGGCCATCTATGGCTTGCTGGACTAGGAATAGGAAAAAGAATCTCCACATTGTATTTATTTATTTTGTCATGTTTATAGAATAGAATAGAATTCTTTATTGGCCAAGTGTGATTGGACACACAAGGAATTTGTCTTGGTGCATATGCTCTCAGTGTATATAAAACAAAAGATACATTCATCAAGAGTCCAGAATCATTAGGTACAACACTTAATAATAGTCATAGGATACAATAACCAATCAAATCATACTAGGAAACAGTCAATATAAATCATAAGGATACAAGCAACAAAGTTACAGTCATACAGGCATAAATGGGAGGGGATGGGTGATAAGGAGTGATGAGAAGATTAATAGTAATAGTAATGCAGAGTTTGTAAATAGTTGGACAGTGTTGAGGGAATTATTTGTTTAACAGAGTGATGGTGTTTGAGAAAAAACTTCCTTGTGTCTAGTTGTTCTGGTGTGCAGTGCTCTATAGCATCATTTTGAGGGTAGGAGTTGGAACAGCCAACCACAAGTGTTCTCACTGGCAACCAAACTGGGAATATGGGTAACCCTTGAGTTATTAACCATGATGGAGCCTATCCATTATGGTTGTAACATTACATGAATCACATTAAATGAATGAGCCCCTATTGCTGCTCACCCCAATGCATTCATTTATCAAATGTGCAGCACCATGAAAAATGCCCCCTGTTGTTTGGCTGCCAACATTGTCTTCACACAACAATCCCTAAAGTGGCTTATTCAAACCATGCAGAAGGCACCAGTGGCACCACCCAGGTCAGGAGCAGACAAGATCTGCAGGTACACAATAGATCTCACATTCTTACAGGTGCTACTATCCTCTGTACAAAAATAAGTGTGTGTAAGAACACAAGATCTAAGGAAAGCGGCTTTGCCAGCATTTGAGAAGAAGACAGCTACTTTTGTGTCACATTGCCCAGCATATTCTGAAGCTCTGGAGATCTTCAAAAGATAAGTAAGCAATCTTTGATGGATCAGGGAGGAAGACATGGGAACTGATGGCCTAGCAAAGTAGGCCCTGTGCCTGTGGAGCCTCAGCAAAGCAGGATGGGTAGGAAATAGGAGGAGGCATATTGCAGTATCTCTGCAGTTGGTCATAAGGATGAACTACTGCTCTGGTGCTGCAATATAAGTCGCTTAGGAACTGGTTGTAAGTATTTTTGGTAGTGGAGGAGTATCATAACTTTGAACCATCGCAAGTGAACTGTTGTAACTGTGTTTCCCTGAAAATAAGACTGGGACTTATATTAATTTTTGTTCCAAAAGATACATTAGGGCTTATTTTCCAGTTATTCTGAGGGAAATATGGTACTAAAATGTCCCTGATGATCTTAATTTGGGCTTATTTTGGTGGGTAGGGCTTATATTACAAACATCCTGAAAAATCATGCTAGGGCTTATTTTCTGGTTGGGTCTTATTTTCAGGGAAACACAGTATCTATATCTATCTGGCAGAACCTGGCTCTGTCTCATGGTTAAATTCGATCTTTTATGAAGCACAGCCAACTACCAGGTATACTTTAATCTGGATTCCTGCATTAAGCAGGGGATGCGGTTCAACAACATCAATGGCCCTTCCAACTTTATGGCTCTGTCATAAGGGAGCTGCCTTACTACCAAATATGGCCGCCAGAATGTTAGCAGGTAGCAACATTCCTAGTATCACATCTGCTCTCCAGCCTCTGCACTGGTTGATATGAGTCTCCCAAGACCCCTTCAAAGTGCTAGTTTGATCTATAAAGCTTTAAGCCACGATGGCACAGCAGTTAGAATGCAGAACTGCAGGTTGCTTCTGCTGACTGCTGGCTGCCAGCAGTTTGGCAGTTTGATTCTCACCATCTCAAGGTTGACTCAGCCTTCCATCCTTCTGAGGTCAGTAAAATGAGGACCCAGATTGTTGGGGGCAATATGCTGACTCTGTAAACTGCTTGAAAAGAACTATGAAGTGGTATATAACTCTAAGTGCTATTGCTTAAATAACTTACTTCCCAAGTAGCAATAGCAATAGCACTTAGACTTATATACCACTTCAAGTACCTTTGAAGCTCCCACTTCCAGGTGGAAATATATTCAGTTCCTGTGTACATGAAGAAGTAATGTTGAGGATCTCACCTCCATGTGAAATGCAAAAAACTCAGGCTTGAAGACAAAACATCTTTTTAATCATGCCATTTCACTTGGAGGATCCTTTCTTTCTAGCACATTCCTTTATTGACACCCAAGAAGATCAGTGAAGTGGACTGCTTTTTTCCTGGCACATGCAAGAAATATCTGTACAAAAAAAAAAAAAAGGTTATTTAAATTGGCTGAGGCATTTTCACCACCCGTGCACTCAAAAGGAAGGCATGCTTAAAACAAATGACTTATCAGAGCTTTGCAGATTGCACCATTGTATTCTTAATGCTTGCTTCTTATCTGAATTGCAACCATTAAGAGAAAGAGGACATCATAATCTCCCTAATCAAAGGAATTGGGGGGAGGGGAGGAGACAATCACTGATCATCTGCTAAAGAGAGGGGAGACAATCTATGTTATGTCACATCAATGTCTTCAGATGCCCTCTGCTAGAGATCTTCCTTAAAATATTCTTGGTAGGCATTCCATAATTAAAATGATGACCAAGCCCTCAATAAATATGCTCTGCTCTTCCATCCCCAGATATTACTACTAATACTCCTTGCCCTCTTAAGAACAATTTTTCAAAGATAGTCATCCCCTCCTCTTCAGACCGTTTGAATTTCAGTACCTAACGTAAGGACCTACCTCTCCTTCTAATTCAAGAAAGTAAAAACTATTGAAACGGAGTATCTCAAAAGGAACCTTTTATTGAGCAGAAGTGAAAACAGGACAAAGGCAAAGCAGACTCTAAACCTCCTTAGGCAATACAGTTTGACTTAAGGCATCAGCCAATCCACAGGTGTGAAGATATTATTGTAACGGCTGTCCTGAGAACCAGATAAGCAGACATTCCCAAGGTCATCTTCTGCCGGTTTTCAGAGTGAAACAACCCACATGGTCCTCCCCCCGCAATACATGCCCCCAAAAGGTGAGAAAATCTCAGGGCACTCAGGAGCCAGGATTATGATTTTAAAATAGCAGTTATCAGAGGCAATAAGAAAGAATCACATTTCCCCCACTTCTCCCAATTGAATGGCAATATCACTTTAGGGATCTGACACCTGAAGTCCTAGGAGGGCGCCATGCAAACCGCTGGCTTCAAGTGTCTCTCTCCTGCCATTCTGGACCATCCTGGTATGCCGAAAGGATGTGATTGATATTTTTTTCCCTTCATTCTCTCTCTTAATGTTTATTTCATAATGCTTTTTTTTGGCATTTCAAACTGGCTTGAGCCTTCAGCCTTCAGATGTTTTGAAGGATCTTGTTAGCTCCGGATTGACCGTCAGATAACCAATTGGGCTCCCCTGTCTACTGTGATTTCCAGGTTTGATTGATTGATGGATAGATGGATGGATGGATGGATGGATTCAATTTCTATAGCCATCCAACTCAATTTAAGTGACTCTGGGCAACTTGCAACACTAAAACGATAAAACAATTTAAAATGGTAAAAAAAAAACAGTAAAACATTCATAAAATAAATAAATAAATAAGAACTAAGAACGAACCAAGATGATGAAGCAACTGTAGAAAGTCCTCAGCTTACAACCACAATTGAGCCCAACATTTATGTTGGTAAGCAAAACATCTGCTAAGTGAGTTTTGCCCATTTGATGACCTTTCCTGACATGGTTGTTAAGTGAATCACTGCAGTTATTAAGGTAGTAACATGGTTAAGTGAATCTGGATTGCCCGTTGACTTTGCTTGTCAGAAGGCCACAAAAGGGATCATGTGACTTCGGGATGCAGCAACCATCATAAATATTTTGGCAATAACAGTTGCCAAGTGGCTGAATTTTGATCACATGACCACCAGGAAGCTCCAGTGGTCATTAACTGTGAAAAACAGTCTAAAGTTGTTATGTCCCTGTCAGGATCTGATTTGAAGGGGGAGGCTGAGCAGCTGACAGGGAGTGGGAGTGTGGCTCCCGTGGCTGTGGATGAAATTGGGGAAGGGCAAAGTCCGGCTGGGCAGAGCAGGGAAGAGGTAGAGCAAGGCAGAGGGAATTCAGGCCCATCCTCTCTTCATCCTAGGGCATGCAGGGGGGAATGGAGAAGGGAGCAACATGAGTTGCATGGCTTACGAGGTAGGAAAAGGTCCTGATTCCCTTCATTAGCTGCAGCTGGGAATACAATGTTTAAAAAGGGAGTTTACGCACAGCAACTTGTGGGAAACAAATTGTGGTTATTTTTTATGGTCGAGGCTTATCTGGGTTCCTGGGATCTTCCCAACTGTATATGTTTTGTTGACCTTTGAAGTCTGCTATTCCTTATCCTGCTCTGTCCAGTTAATTGTTGCACTGTGGTTTGTATGGATTTTTATTTACAGTTTATATTTGCTTCTGGACTGAACAGTCTTCCACTTACAGACTGTTCTTGGGAAAGTTTTTTTCTCCAGCTGAAGATGATTGGACATTGGAGGCAAAGTTGGAAGTATTAAAGGGACTTTTCTTACTTATCTGACTGCGTTGCCTTTGTGCCACGTCCCGGGTCATTACTAAAGTCATTTTTTTCAGTGCTCTTGTAACTTTAAATTGTCACTAAATTCATGGCTGTAAATCAAGGACTACCTGTAACAGCAAAGTCATGTAATAGGGGCCTTAACACATTTAGCACTACAAACTCAGAAACACAGCCACGTTTTTAAAGCCTGACAAAAGGGCAACAAAGTTGGGGTCATTCTGATCACTGACAGCAAGATAATTCACAAAGCAGTGGCTACAGCAGAGAAAGTCTACCCTCGAGTTCACATCAATCAATAGTTTTGGCTGATGGGATCTACAGCATGACAAACTTGTTAGATCAAATGGGATGTCCCAAAGATGCTTTTTTCAAGAGGCAACTGAACTTTCTTGTTTTTTCTTTTGAAGACATTTTGCTTCTCATCCAAGATGTCAACTCATAAAACATTTTCTGTACACATTTTATAGTTGCCAACAGAAAGAAGGAGGGGGGGAGTTTCAAAGAGCAGGCAGCAGTGTGGAATCGATAGTACATTTCATTTGTATTTTCTTCAGAGACTGATTAGGTGACTGAAGCTTCTGCTGTGCAAAAATCTAATTGGAGAGCATGATTGACGACTCTTGGCTATGGACGTGTTTCATTGGAGAATATGAATTATGATACACCCGGGGGTGGTGGGGGGAAAAGCAGGGTCAAGGGTGACAGTGAATTACATATCTCAGAGTCGGCTACACCCAGGTCATGCCAACATGTTGACTTCCAATAAACTTCTTCAATTCTATCTGGGATGGTGGGCAATGGAAGGTTTTATACTCCTTGCAGACAGCTGGTCAATTGCATCCTTTTATAGGGTCATTGACTGACTGCTCTTTAGAAGGCCAGATCCTGAAAATGAAACTCAAATACTTCGGCCACCTAATGAGAAGGATGGACTCACTGGAGAAGAACCTAATGCTGGGAACGATTAAGGCCAAAAGAAGAAGGAGACAGCAGAGATTGAGGTGGCTGGGTGGAGTCACTAAAGCAGTCAGCATGAGCTTAAATGGACTCTGGAGGATGGTACAAGATAGGAAGGCCTGGAGGAATATTGTCCATGGGGTCATGATGGGTGGGACATGACTTTTCAACTAATAACAACAAAATAGGGTCATTGAGGCCACTTGGAGGTTCGTCTGTTTCCTCAGGGTCACCTGAGTAGTGCAACCTGAGGACACAGGCAAACCTCCAAGTGGCCTCAACAACTCACTAAAAGGATGCAAATGACCAGCTGTCTGCAAGGAATACAAATCTTTCCATTGCCCACCATCCAGTCACAGCTGAAGAAGCTTCTTGGGTGAGAAGTGAATAGTCTTCAAAACAAAAACAAGAAAGTCCAGTTGCTTTTTGAAAAAGCACCCTTGGGACAACCAAGACCTGGATGACTGAGACATAGATATCAAATTTGATGGGTAGAAACTTTTGGAAAGAGACAATCCCTCAGATAAGCTGCTCCCAAGCCATGTAGGGCTTTTAAGGTGACAACCAACACCTTGAATTGCACTCGGGGAAGCACCTGCAAGTTGGACACACACATTTATTTATTTAGCTACCATAGCAATAAACTTATCTGCAGAGGGAAGGAGGCAAGTGAGCTCTGTGCCCACTGGCACAATGTGAATAGCCCAGGACCTTGTAACCATCTGCTTTGGGGATGTTATCAGCTGGAACATGTGGCCTTGACACAGTTTAGTGTGGTGCGATCTGCTGAGATGTAGACAGGGAGCAAAGCTGCAGCTGTCAGCTTTAGAGGGAATATCCTGCATCTGGGAGAGGAGAACACAACACAGAGAAAGCCAAAGGAGACTGATAGGCGGTTCAGCTTGACATTCCCCAATGCATCTTGGAAGGATGACCTGGATTCAACTTTGCCTCCCTTGAGCATTTATTTCTGAAAAGCCATTGACCTGCCGTTTCTGAATTACCGAGGCTGCTCTAGCTTTCACTGAGCGAGGCACTTGATAATGAACTAATTTGAAAGGACTTAATAAGGCAATTATCAGTCCCACCCATTCAGAATCCTCTTAATTACAGTAACATTTTGAGTCTTGGAACTCATTGGAAAAGCTGCTCCTTGATAAATTTTCCCTTGTAGGGCAGTCGTGATAAGAACACACCGAGGGCTTCTAATTTCTTGTGGAAACTTTCAGAAGAAACAACCAAATCAGAGAAATGTTACTTGCAGAGATGGAAAATGCATAGCTTTTACTGAGTCATGTTTTTAACTATCCTTTGTTCAATAAGCAGCCAGGCACTGCCTTATTCTTAAGGATATTTACCCATGAAGGAGGGTTGTATTGATATTATCCTTCTCATCTTTCCTATTAACTTCTCCTGTTGGTATTTTATGATTTAGTTGTTTGTATTGTATGATTTATGATTGTATCTTGTGATTTATGATTTATCACTTTGTTGTTTATATGTACACTGAGAACTTATGCAAGTATAATGAGACCTTATATTTGAATGTACAATGTGTGTTTGTTTGTGCACTATATGTTTGTTTGTATATATACTGAGAGTTATTTACCAGAGAAAAATTCCTTGTGTGTCAATCAAGTATTCTATTCTATTCTATTCTATTCTATTCTATTCTATTCTATTCTATTCTATTCTATTCTCATATTAATTAAAAAGCAAACAAGCCATAAATATAGGGGAATCTGTGGATCTGGCCACCAAATCATGTATTTACCTAGTCAAAAGTTCTCAAAAGTTACAGCTAATGGTCCTTATGTAGCCCTCCAAATCATTTTCTCAAACCCATAACTTTATTTATAGAAACTGACAATGCTACCAACAAAAGAGAATAGATCAATCTGGATTGAATTGTGGTGTCCTTGGTGTTGTCTGAGCTTGGATGTTTTCTTGTAGACATTTCATTTACTAAACTAAGTAACATCATATTTGCACCAATGATGTTACTTAGTTTGGTAATGAAACGTCTGCAAGAAAACATCCAAGCTCAGACAGTACCAAGGACCCTACTCTGATAATGTTGCCCAACTGGCAATGTTGCCCAATACAATGAGGGCACAGGTTAGGAACAATCCAAGAAGAGAAACATGATAGTGATGGCTTGGTGACTCACCTTGGTCCAATCCATCAAATCATTTAGAAATTGCATATGTTGGTTGGCCAAACTGCCCAGTCAGTGCACTGAGTGTCCTGCTGACTTCTAGGAAACCCTACCTACCTTTGTGTTATTTGGCTTGTTTCTTTGGGGCAGGGGCAATGGGGCAGTGAGGCATGGTCAAGAAATACATGTGATGACCCAGGGCATGGCACAAAGGCAACACAGTCAAATAATCAATAAGAGCCCCTTTATTATCTCCAACTTTGCCCCCAGTGTCCTGGTTACCTTGGGCTGGAGAAAAACTCTCCCAGGAATAGCCTTTAATTGTAGAAAATTCAGTCCAAAACAAGGTACACACAAACTGTAACTTAAAATCCAAAACAAACCAATCTGAAGTAATTAGTTTGACAGGACAGAAGAAGGAATTTCAGACTTGTAAGCATGGCAAAACTCATACAGTTGGGAAGACGCCACGAACATAGATAAGCCACAATGATACAAGATAAAGTCATGTTTGCTCCCAACAGCTTGCTGCACGCAGCTTCCTTTTTTATATACTGTGTTCCCAGCTGCAGATAATGAAGGAAATCAGGGCCCTTTCCTCCCCCATAAGCCATGCAACCCACATTGCTCTCTTGTCCATTCCTTCCTGCATGCCCTAGGATGAAGAAGGGGTGGGCCTGGGTCTTCCTCTGAATTCTCTCTCCCTTGTTCTACCTCTTTCCTGCTCTGCCCAGCTGGACTTCGCCCTTCCCAATTTCTTCCAAAGCCAAGGGAGCCACACTCCCACTCCCTGTCAGCTGTTCAGCTTCCTCCTCTGAGTCAGATTCTGACAGGGGCATGACATACCAATTAGAAGGCTAGGAAGAGAAGGATGAAGAAATCAAGAAGGAGGGTTCAATTTGCTGCTATGGAAAAAAGGCTCTCATCTTGGATAGGGAGCAGGTAAAATCATCTAGAACAATTTCTTAGCTAAATGAAAGACAGAATGACTTTGTCAGACAAGGAAAGTGAATAAGTAAAAAGTCTGAAACTAAGAAAGTTCTTCTTTGCTCAGTAAGGAAGGAGAACAAAGAAAAAAAGTAGGATCTGGGCAGCAAAAACTATATTTTGACCTTGAAAATGTATTGCAATTCCACCTAGTCATAAAATCAAAGATTAGTGTGCCGTTTAATGAAAAATGCTGCCAGCTATGTGGCCAGGTGAAGTAACCCTATTTTGCAGAAACTACTCCGCATTAGCAAGATCAAGCATAGCTTTGGGGCTAAATAACCATTAGATATTCTTCATTTTCAACTCCATCGACTTTTGTAGCAGTGTAAAAAAATAGGCTTCAGTACTGCAGCCTGGATATTCCTCAAACAGCACGTGTAAATTTTTAAGACCCTTGGTCTAGTCCAATAATAATCCACCTATCAGGATAATTTCAATAAGGACTGTTAATGACTTTCTGGAGTTTAAGGGAGGAATCTCTCACCAGTGGATGAGGGAAATATTCATTTAGAGATCATCAGGGGAAAAAAATACCCCTAATTTCACATGGATGAAGATAAATATGCATGTCCCAGGATAATGTTGCAGGATTCAATCTCAGTTGGTCATCAGGAGCAGAGGAATAGAATAGAATAGAATAGAATAGAATAGAATAGAGAATAGAATAGAATAGAATAGAATAGAATAGAATAGAATAGAATAGAATAGAATAGAATAGAATAGAATTCTTTATTGGCCAAATGTGATTGGACACACAAATTTGCCTTGGTGCATATGTTCTCAGTATACATAAAACAAAAGATACGTTTGTCAAGAGTCAAGAATCATAAGGTACAAAACTTAATAATAGTCATAGGATACAATAACCAATCAAATCATACTAGGAAACAGTCAATAAAAATCATTAGTATACAAGCAACGAAGTTACAGTCATACAGCCATAAATGGGAGGAGAGGGGTGAAAGGAAGGAAGAATTAATAGTAATAGTAATAGTGCAGATTTAGTAAACAGTTTGACAATGTTGAGAAAATTATTTGTTTAGCAGAGTGATGGTGTTCAGGGAAAAAAAACTGTTCTCGTGTCTAGTTGTTCTGGTGTGCAGTGCTCTATAGAATCATTTTGAGGGTAGGAGTTGAAATAGTTTATGTCCAGGATGTAAGGAGTCTATAAATATTTTCTTAGTTTAGTCATTCAATTTTGCAACTACTAAGATTGTTGACTGATCAGGTACAGAGACAGCTGAGGAAATGATTGAAGCCTGGGAAATGGGCTGCGTTTCAGTCAACAGAAGTGCTGATTTAAACCCCAGGTTATCAAATACTTAGGATCCAAAGAGTTGGCAGCAAAAGGAAACAACAGGCAACCATTTAATAATTGGTCATCAACAGCCCAATCAATAAAGAGAAAAGGGTCAAGCTATTTTCTAAAGCACCTGAAGGCCAGACAAGGAACAATGGATGGAAACTGAACAAAGGAGAGATTCAACCTGGAAATAAGGATAAACCTTCTGACAGTGAGAACAATCAACCAATGGAACAGAAGTTGACTTCAGAAGTTGCGGGAGTGCCATCGCTTGAGACTTTCAAGAAGAGACTGGACTCCTATCTGTCAGAAATGGTGTAGGATCTCCTGCTTGGGTAGGAGGTTGAACTAGATGACCTACAAGGTCCTTCCAACTCTGATTATCTGTTATCTGTTAATAAGAAGCCACACCCAACCAGACACCACATAAATATTATGCATAGAATAGTCCAAAGCACAACATTTATAGTAGAGAGTTCTCTGAGAATGGGCTCCAGCAGGAATCTGAAAGCTCATAAAATTAAATATCTGTTCCCACTGACCTATCCAGATTGGATCCTGAAATCTAATTTCATTTTCTAAATCAGTGCATAGTTTGAAATTGTTTCCTTTCACAATATCTTTTCACTTTCAAGTTTAATCAAAAACTCTGAATTTCCCAGTACAGTCCATCTTAGTCATAACCTATTAATTGATAATAAACCTGTGAAGAAAGCCAATCTTCTGTGCTATGCTTCAAAACGCATTCCAGATATTATCCTGCCAATATTCTTTACTGATTTGTGCAACGAAAGGAGTAGCACAACATTTAGAATGATTTAATGTACAGTTTCTGCAAGGCAAAAAAAAAAAAAATCCAGTTCTAGTTTATCTTCTGAGGAATAGCCTTATAAATAAGTGGAACTTTATCTTAAAGAATGGTTTGTGAATGCGCTGTGGCACTGTTGGAGTTGATTATTAGTAAATTCTTTAGCATAACCTTACACTATGTATGATGTTGAGTGCATCAAAGGTTTTAGATCATTTTGTGCATCAAGGAGTTGGATGAGGAAGAAGACTCATGCAAAAGCTACACAGGATTGTAATAATCTCCCAGCAACTGATGAAATGGCAAGGGAATTAAAAAGATAAATTGCTTCAGACCGAAGATTCACTCAGTTATTGTGCAAATTCTAATGAACGCTATGCAGAACATCTCAATAGCACAGGGGAGTTTTTCAGAATATGAGTCACAGGGCCCAAAATAGCATTTGCCTTCTGCTAATCCTTTCATTTCCTGGCATGGGAAAGCTCTTCCAAGCACTTATTGATCCTACAAAATTGGCAGAGATCCAGTGAGGGAAACTTCCTTTTTTAAAAAAAATCTGGCCTGCTGCTCAAAATGCCATGGCATAGCCAATGTGTCAGCTGTCGATCTTCACTTTCTTTGAAGCTCGCTACCAGTTGGCATAACCAAGTGGGAGGGGGCATTTGGGAGGGGAAGAGAGCTGGAGGTGTGAAAGAATCTTCTTCTTGTGCCATATCCGTCATCGTACGTTGGCGATCACGTTGGCGATCCTATTTTTATCAACAGCCACATGAAAAAGTGCTGTTGAGTTTTGTCCAAACCAGTCCCTTAGATTTTGAAGTCAAATGTTCTTCTATTGCCTGGACCTTGTTTACCTTCAGTCTTTGCTTGGAAGATTAAGTGAACTCTGCCGTATTTTTCCAGGTGTTGCATCACATGTCCAAAATATTCTAACTTTCGCTTTTTTATGGTTTTGACAATTTCCCTTGGCTTTCCCAGGAGGCTTATCACCTCCTCATTTCTGAGGTGAAATAATTCTGTGGGAAATTGGGGATTATGGACACTAACAGGAACCAGAGGTGCCAAACCGAGCCATCTGCCTAGCTTCAAGGACACCAGGGAAAGGAATTTACCACAGGACCAGAGGCACCAGGTTTCGGAAACATTGGAACAGGACCTGATTGGATTGTTTTCCCAGGAGGGAGGGTTTGGGACATTGGGGATTGCTTTCAATATATGATTTTTGTGTGGTTTTTCTTCAGAACTTACCTTGCCTGCAATGCACTCAGCATCTTTAGTAAAAGTACCTTTTGTCTACCAGCCGTGGAGCTTTAGAAAGTTAACACCCACCCTCTCCTAGAATAATTAAATATTTTGAAAAGTATTAAAAAGGTAGAACATTATTTTTCCCTGGATGAGAAATGGAGAAACATACTCTTGGAAAGCAGCCCCCACCTTTCTTTATAGCCCTCAGCCACAATAGGAATTGCCCAACAAGCTCCTTCATAGCATTAGGCAAACTTCATCCAAACCTGGGAGCTCAGACAACCTACAGAGCCAGCTATGACCCCTACAACAGCCAATAGAATACATGTTCTTGCACAGGAACAGGAAGCTCAAGTTCAAAGCCCAAGAGAAGGTATAAAAACCCCTCACTCTCATCTCCACTGTGGACAGCTACCCAGAAACACAGGTGCTTGGTGATTCTGTTCATCATTAAACCATCTTTCCAATCAGCTTCCATGTTTCCAGTATCTTTCTCCCAGCTTGAAACTGGACCTGGATAATTCTTCCAACAGAGCCAAGGGTCATTCTTTCCTAGGGAGTAAACTGTGACCAGTTGGACACAATATGAGGAATGAAATTATAATGTGGAATGTCCAGCTGCTCAAATTGCTATTGGAAGGATCCAGAAGTCCTTTGACTTTAAGGATCAGAATAGATCATTCAATGTGAATTTAATTAGAATTGGTTTTTTTTCCTAGGAACTCAACAAGGACAGCAGATGATGAAGGTTGAAATAGCATCACCTGTTTAATTCTTCTCGGGTTTCATTGTGTTTGTTTACATCTGCCTTCTCATCCAAAATTCTGCTCCCAAGGCAACTTATAATTACATTTTACACAACAAGATATTATAATAATAAGGAAGTGCCTTGTTATCTACAGAAACTGTCTCTTCAGCCATCTGGAGCTTTGGGATCCACTTTATGTTTCTGCTTTGAGATTCTTCTTTTGGAATAAATTTTAGGAAAGAAACAGAATAATTTGAAGAAAAATCAAGACTTGTTGATGGTAAAGACCAGTACTTGTTTCATTTTTTTCATCATTTTATTAAATTTTACAAAGCATACACATAAAAATGGCATCAACTAACAAAATAGAAAAGATAAAGGATAAAAAAAATAGGAATAGAAATGTAAAGAGTTATAAAGAAAAAGAAAGCTGCTCAGAGTCACCTTGAACTGGGAGATGGGTGGCAAATGAATTTGCTAATAAAAATAACACCATTGGCATTGACAAATTAACCACCAGTCAATTGCAAAAGGCAGCTTTACTTGAAACAATTTAATTCTGAGATGATATCTGTAACACCATCAAATATCCACATATGCCTTTCAGTGGTTCTTGGGAAGGACTCGATAGGCAGACAAAAATGTCCAATCCAATCTGAACATCTGGCTGAGTGTGAGACAAACTCACAAACTCAATTAAAAATAAAAATGATACCTTTAAGACTATCAAATATCCATATCAATCTATCTCAGGTCCTTTGGAAGAACTCCAAAGGTGGATAAAAATTCCAAATTCAATTTGAACATCTAGCTGACTGTATGACAAATAAACAAACAAACAAACAAATACAGAAATAACTTCTAACTTCTTCTTCTAAGAACAACACTTACATTCGACTCTTGGTTTAAAACTGTAATGTAATAGCCATCCCCCCCCCAAAAAGGTAAGGATAAAGAATATTTTTTTCTTTTTAAAAAAGAGCTTTAGTTTAACTTTTCCCAATTTCCTTTTAATCAAGCTGAAGGATACAGACTGAAGTTCTATTTGTAATAGAAACTGAAGCTCTGTTCCAGATCAGGAAACATTCTGGATACTTCAGAGTGATTCAGGCTCCTTTTAACTCATTTGAAACAGGATGGACATTTTAAATTCCGACTGCCTCTGAAATGGTTATATACACAATGTGAGGACAGTTGCCAGTTCTTTAGCTGGTATTGCCTTTCATATGCAGACTTGTAAGCTGCCAGAGTCACCTTGTAGGAGAGATGGGTAGTGTAAACATTTAATAAATTAATAAGCATAAATGAATAAAAATAAATAGAGTTCTTCCCAAGCACTTAGGACCATGATGGCGAACTTATGGCATGCGTGCCACAGGTGGCAGGCAGAGCCATTTGTGCGGACATGCTAGCCCCAGCCAAATTTACCTCATTGTGCATGTACGTGCCACCCAGCTGATTTTCAGCCCATTTGAGGCCTTTTTGTGATGGATAGATGGATGGATTTTCTCCATGATGATGTATCCATAACTGTAGAAGAAGAGGAAGCTGAGATGGAAGGTGGAGTTAAACATGTCATAAATTTGGAGTCATTGCATTACTACATGAAACCCAATTTTAGCCTCCCCATGAATTCCATTGACCATTATCTAGCGCCAATTTAGCTTGGACAATTAGTTGACTAGATTTTTCTTTATAGGTAGCAGTAATAAATTCTTCTGTACTTTGACTTCAATGAATGCTCCTGGTTATTTGTGCCTAATATTAATCTAAATTAGATTATCCTGTTTTTTCAAGTAGTGCAACTAACTGCCACTGTAGAAGAACCTACCACCTTGTTGCTGGTTGTCCTCTTCTCTTCCATTCCATCTTTCCTGGCATCAGAGCTTTCTCTGGAAACCAGGGTCTTTGCAAAATGTGTCTGAAGTAGGATAAATTGAACCTGGTCATTTGTGCTTTGAGTGAAAATGTTGGGTTAATCAGTTTATTTTCTTGGTTGGAAAACAATCCATTGATTTGCTTCCTTGGCTGTTCATGTTCTTCTACAACCACCAAAGTTCAAAGATATCAATACTCTTCCTGTCTTTGTTCCTATCATTTTTTTTCCTTTTAAAGAAGGCTCAGAAAGAAATTTTTGGGAAGATCACACCACATGGCATATTTCTTCTTGGTTTGCCTACATGGAGAATCCTAGCATTTTTTTTTTTTTACATTGAACATGTCATTTAAGATGTAACATGACTGATTTGCAAAGCATTCATAAAAATGAGTCTTTTTCTTTTCTGTATATAAAAAATATTTTTGATGGCTCTGACAAAACACTCCAAAACTTGAATGCTGCAAAGGTAGGTATTATTTTGACTTTATATGTATACGTGTGGGGGGGTATCAGTGGTCATGTGGGCGTGGCTTGGTGGGCGTGGCATGGCGTGGCTTGGTGGGTGTGGCAGGGGAAGGATACTGTAAAATCTCCACTCCCTCTCCACTATTCAGAACCTGCTGAATACCACCTCTGAGGGGTATCCTCTATTTTTATTCATCCAAATTCCTTCTAGTGAATTGTTTTATTTACTTAGTGCATGACATATCATACACAGACTAGCAATATAAATTAACATTTCAGCTAGATGTGTAAAACCCAAATGATAGTGAAATACTATTGTCAGCATAAACATGGTTTGCATTATTTACTAAATCAATTGATGGGAAAACAATAGCACCCAACATCAGAAGGTGTCTACTGAAGTTGTAAATACTGTTCAAAATGTTATCCCAGAATTCAGTTTAATAGCTGCATATGAGAACCCAGCATGTGATAATATATTTTGGAATCAGGAAAATTCTCTTTTCCAGATCAATATGAATTGGCAGTGCTATCACCATCCATGGAGGTATCTCAGTTCTCCAATTATTTTGTCCATCTAGCTAAGCTGCTACAGAGATGAGAGATTTGTCAAACCAATCAGAAGAAAAAAAATATGCACGAGTGTTTGATTTGAATCAAAAGCAAGTGTTGCCAGCTCTCCCAATCAAATATCAAAGCTTACTTGAATTGGAGATTTTTGAATTGATTTAATTTTACTGAATCCTTTTCTATGCTTAATGGGATGATCAAGAGTCATGGTGACACAGTGGTTAGAATGCACTATTGAAGGCTAATTCTTCTGACTGCCAGCAGTTCAATTCTCACCGGCTCAAGGTTGACTCAGCATGCCTTCCTTCCTTCCTTCCTTCCTTCCTTCCTTCCTTCCTTCCTTCCTTCCTTCCTTCCTTCCTTCCTTCCTTCCTTCCTTCCTTCCTCCTTCCTTCCTTCCTTCCTTCTTTCCTTCCTTCCTTCCTTTCTTCCTTCCTTGATTGATAAAATGAAAATCCAGATTGTTGGGGATAATATGCTGACTCTGTAAAATACTTAGATAGGGCTGTAAAACACTATGAAGTGGTATATAAATCTAAGTGCTATTGCTACCATAGCAATATACTATGCTACCATAAAGTAATGGTAAAGGTTCCCCCTCACACATACGCGCTAGTAGTTTCTGGCTCTAGGGGGCAGTGCTCATCTCCGTTACAAAGCCAAAGAGCCAGCGCTGTCCAAAGACATCCCCGTGGTCATGTGGCCAGCATGACTAAACACTGAAAGGGCATGGAATGCTGTTACCTTCCCACCAAAGTGGTCCCTATTTTTTATTTGCATTTTTACATGCTTTCAAACTGCTAGGTTGGCAGAAGCTGGGACAGGTAATGGGAGCTCATTCCGTTATGCAGTGCTAGGGATTCGAACCACCGAACTGCCGATCTTTCTGATTGACAAGCTCAGCATCTTAGCCACTGAGCCACCGCATCTCCATAGCATACAATAATAGAATAAAATTGGAAGGGACCATGGAAGTCCCACAGTGCAACCCCTCACCCAAGCAAGAGACCCTATACAATTGCATGGCTGTCCTATTCCTCTTAAAAAATTTCAGTGATGGAGTACCCACAACTTTTCAAGGCAAGCCATTCCATTGATTAATTGTTTTCACTGTCAGGAAATTTCTCCTTAGTTCTAGGTTTGTTCTCTCTTTGATTAGTTTCAAACTGTTGCTTCTTGTCTTTGTACTTTGTATTTCTTGGGATGGAGGCAATTGGCCGTTCATATTCCTGAAATAGCCAAAATGGGCAATTCTATATTTCAGTGTAACACCCATACATTCATTGTCATGAGACTAAGAAGAGAACATCTAATAAAATACGATGACTGAGAAGATAGGTTGTCAAAGAGCTTATCAGATTTTGTCTCTGTAACTGATAGGTGGAAATCACCTCTAAGCTGATTCATACATTCTTAATAGATCTATTTGTTTCAGAAAATTGATTTGATTTGATTTGATTTAGATTTAGTACTGCAGATCCAGCTAATGAATTACATTATTTGTTTCAAAGTTGCTGATTAGATTTGACAATTAAATCTGATCAGATTTGATTCTGATCCCTACAAATGTAATGTCTAACTCAAAACTTTTCAGAATTCTACTTGTCTCTTTATCTATTAACCTGTCACAACACTGGTAGTACATCCATAACCATGTCCCAAGGGAAGTTACGATGGTAATAAAAATGAAAAACTGGCAGCGGGGGTGGTGGTGGTGGTGGTAATAAAAACCACCAGTAAATTTGTAACACATAGGGAATCCATTTCTATATACTCAAGCCTATCATACATAATCCTACATTTCATGGGAAATGAATAGCTATAATAAATTTAAATAACATAAAAATAATGCATATATAATCTATTTCTTTGCTACACACACAAGCATAAATGTATGTATGTATGTATGTACAATATGTATGCGTGTTTGTGCACATGTATGTGAATATGTATATGCATGGAAATTAATCAACGATGAAAACTAACCAAGGAGAGAAGCAACCTCCAACTAAGGGGAAATTTCCTGACAGTGAGAACATTTAATCAGTGAAACAATTTTCCTCCAGAAGTTCTGACTGCTCCAACACTGGAAGCTTTTAAGAAGAGATTGGACAACCATTTGTCTGGAATGGCATAGAATCTCCTTCCTGATCAGGGGGTTGGACTAGGAGACCTCTAAGGTTCTTTCCAAGTCTGTTATTTTTTTATATGTTATGTATCTATGTGCATCTGCCCTCCCATAAACTGTGATCCATCCTGAGCAACTGAATTTCAATACATGTACCTATTAAACATGAATAGAATTCTCCCTGAATTAATGCAAAAAAAAAGGACAAATCTTCTTCTCAAGATATGCATACATGATATACAGAAGAATGCCCTTGCTACCTACAAGGACGAAAAGTAGAGAGGGAACACGGAACCTTTCAACAACCTCCAGCTGTGCTCAACTGGGCTCTGAATTTTGCATGGTGCTCACAAGGTATCAGATGTGACATCTGTCCATAGATGTCCGCACTGGAGAGAAGAAAACAAATAAGTGTAAGACAGATAATTACAGAAATATAATCAGAGGAAATTAACCTGCAGGGTAAACAAGTCCTGTGGGGATTAAGCAAAGTTGTATTAATAGTGTGTGTGTATGTGTGTGTTTTCAGTCGAAGCTAAGAGATTTTTAATTAGTCTTGGAGAATTATGTTTCAATGAATTAATTATTGTAGGAGATAGAACCATGGAAAAGGAAGGAAAATTGACCTTCAAAGAGAACACTAATAGCCAAATTAGAAATGTTGTAATATTTGAGGGGCTGCCATAAAGAAGGGGGAGGGCAGGGTTCAACCTATTTTCCAAAGTACCAGAAGGCAGGACAAGAAACAATGGAGGGAACCTCATCAGGGAGAGAACCAACTTACAGCTAAGGATAAATTTCCTGACAATTAGAACAATTTATCTGGGGAACGATTTGCTTCTAGACATTGTGGGTAGACACTGGAGGTTTTAAAGAAAAGATTGGACAATCATTTGTCTGAAATGGGCAGTGATGACTAACTTTTTTGGTACCAAGTGCCCAAAGAGCACACACACACCCCAAAATGCAATACACGGGGCCCCTTCGCATGCACAACCCCACGCTCCTATGCATGTGTACATGACCCCCTTGTGTGCACCCCACCCTCCCATGCATGCGTGCATGACCTCTGGATGTGACCCACCTCCTGCTCATGCACAGCACAGACCTGAAGACCAGCTGGTCAGCAGGAGGCTTGCACGTGCATGCGTGGCAAAGCTGAGCTCAGGCAATGGTTCACGTGCCCAGAGAGAGGACTCTATGTGCCACCTCTAGCACATGTACCATAGGTTCACCATCACAGGTATTGTTGTGGCTAGCCAGCAGCAGGTGTGGATGGCTGAGGATAGCAAGGACTCAGATAAGGGGCCAGGATCATTAGGGAGTGGACTGCTGCCTTCAGAGATTGTAGGGGCTGGCAGCAGTGATGAGGAGGTTCCCAAGGAGCCTGTGCCAAGTGCGTGTGTGTGCAGGATTGCTCATAAGAAAGGGCAATTACAACAGCATGGGGGAGTCAGGAGTAAGGCTGCAAGGTAATGACCCCTCCTTCAAGAAGTTAAAAGCCAATTGTGAAAGAAACATACTTTGCAGAAGGCAAAGACATTTTGAAACTCCAGCCTCATGGACATTCCAGTATCCTAAGTTTGTATTTGAAGATTCTTGTATTGCGAATTATTTCTTGTCTGTTATCTTTTGGCAAGTCCCGCACAGTTTGGCAAGGCTTGTGCTTATCACAGCTAATTATTTTGCAAAAGCATTACAAAGTTTCTGTTCTTTTTGGATTGTATTTGATTTATTGGAAAAGGGCTTGGGTCAGAACAGGTATAGGGCTTCTTGGCTAAGCAGTGGGCTGGACTAGAAGACCTCCAAGGTCCCTTCCAATTCTTGTTACTTTGTTCTGTTCTAAATAATTAAGGCTTGCTTGCCTCCTTCTGCATTTCTTAAGCCACTTTTCTCAATGCCATTGTTCCATTTTTCATTAAACAAATGGTTGTAAGTCCAGGACCCCTTTATTTCAGATTGAAAACTTGGAGGTGGCAAAATTCTAAATCAGCAAGAAGAAAAAACAGAAAGGTATATATTGAGGAGATGTTTGAAGAAGTTTGTTCTTCATAATGTTACCTTTTGGTCTTAATTACAGTTGTCTTTAGGTAACTGACCTATACAATTCTATACAAGAAGACTCATTGTGGTTTAAACTATGGAGGAGAGGAACTGATTCAACAGTAGATTCAATTATCAAGGGGTGTGTTTTTCTTTATTAGATGTGGTCAAAGAGAAACTGTTAATCATCTACCAGGACTAATGTAATTTGGATCTCTCCCTGAAGGAATAATTTGATTCAATAGTCTTCATTGATGCTTTCCAAAGCTCTAATTCTTGAATTCTCTTTTATCATATTAATTTCTACCCAAGTATTCTAAAATGTGTGTGCATGTGTTGATCTTCAAAAATCTAGTTGCGTAGAAGGCGGAGCCTCCTCGCTGACGGACCATAGATTGTGACTCTCTGTGGCTATGGTCTGTGCTCTATGGTCAGCCGCATCTCCTCCCCTGGGCTTGGTCTTTTTCCCCCTGAAGATGACTGCAGCGGTGGTTTAAAATGGCCACCCCGAAGAGGAGGACTCAGCTGGATTAAGATTTGTGCAGGAAGGAAGAAAGAGGTGGATAACATCTGAACCGGGACAACTGGTCAATACAACTAAACAAAAGTACCCCAGGATTAAGTTAACATGGAATTTTTAAGAAAAGAAAACTGAGCGGCGAAATTACAAAGGGACAGGGAAAAAAAAAAGAAAATATTTTTGACAGCTAAGCGGGGCTTCGAACTGGGAAAGGAAGAAGCTGGAACTGAAGATTTAACTAAATTGGACTAAAATATTTTGGGAATAAACAGGCTTAAATAAAGCTGGACTTAAGATTGTCAAATAATAATAATAATAAAGTTTACAAATTGGAGACTGGACTATGATGGAATATTGAGGTTTGAAAAACCCTAAATAAAAAAATAGGGGGAAAAGGTGAAGACTTTGTATAATGGAGAGTACCACCTTTTGACAAAAACTTGAGATCAAACAAAAGGGAAAGCATCCTGTTTCTGAATGAACTTGTGTGGCTATAACATTAATGAAATATTGAAACAAAGTAAGAATCTTAGAAAGTGAAAGCAGAACCAGAATGATCATAAAATATAAGAGTGTGTAATGATGATATCTCTTTGGAAATTAAAAATGGAACTTAAAAATATGAGAAAATTACTACAGGAAAGAGGCGAATCACTTTGCTCTGTGCTAGAAAAAATGGAAATGGCAACTGAAGAACAAGAAGAAAGAGCTTCAGAGGAGGAGGAGTCAATTCAAGGAGAAGACATTTTAAATAGACAATTAACACAAAGAACACTACAAAGAAGTAGGGAAAGAAGGAAGGTTAAAAAGTGGAGATTTAAGAAGGCAATCAAAAGGGGGAATACCTGTGAAGTCAGAAAAGGCAGAAAGACCCAGCAGAAAAGGGGAAAGGAAGATATTAAGAAAGAAAGGGATATAAACTGGAATGAGAAAAGATATGGGGAAAAGAGGGGGAGGAGTAAGAAACAGGTGCATGAAATAAAAAAATACGGAAATAGTGAATGTTGAAAAGAAATTGTTTTTAAAGAGATAATGGTTGATGAATTAAAAAGGGGATTTTGCAGGGTGACAAGGGGTAATAAGATATTTCTGCAATTAAAAATATTTAGAAAATAGGGTAATATAGATACTGATAACTCTTATTAAAAATCAAGGGGGGGAAATATGCTGTGGAATCCAAATGAAAAGATGTAATGATTATTATTGTAACTTCTTAAAAATAATGGTTTATTGGGAATCAAGATGAAGGAATAAAGGTATATTTTAATCATTGAGGTGTCACACTCAAAACAGTAAAAGGGGGGAAACCTATACTTGTTTTTTTTTTTTAGTGTTAAAATTTGTATTAATCTAGAATTTATAAAAAGAATGTGTAATGGAAAGGGAATATGACAGACTAAAGAACCAACTAAATTAATAAGTTAATATAGACTATTAAAAGCAAGGAGAGACATTGGTAACTTAATAATAATAATAATAATAATAATAATAATAATAATATTATCATTATTATTATCAGGCAAACACATATTGTTTAATCTTTATTTTTAAAATAAATATTAAAGGATTATATTTGAAATAATTGAAATGAAACAAAAAAATGTTTCGATTGAGATTAATGAAAGAGGCTAGAATTAATGTGTTTGTTTCTCTCCTTACTGAAAATTTGGAATGGAAAAGGTAATAATAAAATTAAGTATGGATATATGAATGTATAATTGCTGTCATATTTGTATGTAAAAGTGATGACCTGGAAATACGTTGCCCACTAAGAAGAGATCTTTGTTTTTAATGTGAAAAAATGAATAAAATTTGTTTTAAAAAAAATCTAGTTGCCAGGGCATTTTTTACTTCAATGTTTTCATATACATATTCATACACACACAAACACACACACAAACAACAAACAACATGGACTGGAAATGGAATTACTTTTCTAAAATGTACATCGAGGCCCCAAGAAACCCTCTTCCCAATGATGTCTAACCTTTAAAAAAAGTCCCAGTACATCCAGAGCAGAAATAAACTGCAAAGAAGCATGACACTTCTTGGAATGAAAAGAATGCATACTTCCAGTTGGCCATATCTTTATTCCAAGAAGCAGTAGAAGAAAGAAGAAAAAGAAATTCCATTGCAAAGCTCAGCAGAACTGTAAGTGGAATAGTCTTTTAATAGTTTCAATAAAGTTAGTGTTGCTGAAACCACCTGGCATCCTTCAACATTTAAAGTAAGACTAATCCCACAGTCCACCACACTTCATGGACTTCACTAGTAGCTAAGTTCCCTCCCTGGCCCCCATGGATTCTTCTAGAGAAAGAAAAATCTGTCGCTATTTTGAGACAAAAAAAAATGGAAGGGCTGTTGAATCATTTTGTGATTGTTAATTTTGCTGTTGCGCTATCACTCTAATGCTTTGGAGAATTCCCACACTTTGCAATATGTCCTCACTCTAAAGCAGCGCTTTTCAACCCTGCCAGCTGTAAGATGTGTGGATTTAACTCAAAGAATTGCTGGCTGGGGAAATTTGGGAGTTGAAATCTATACCTCTTAAAGGTGCCAAGGTTGAGACACAATGCCCTCAAGGTTGACTGGGACCATGGGAAGTCAGTAGGCTGTAAATGCTTAGAGAGAAAATCGAATAGTAAATTCTAGGATTGTAGTTCTGTAGTAACTAGTAAAAGCAAGTTCTGTAACTATTGTCCCAGCAAGCATAATAACCCTGCATCCAGTTAATGAGTATTTAATTGAAATCATGTTTTTTAAAGGAGAACAAAAATAAGTAATATATTGAAAGAAAATGGTTAAAGTGTAGAAAAGCACACACACACACACACACACACACACACACACACACACACACACACATATATATATATATATATATATATATATATATATATATATATATATATATATCCACCTAGCAATTTGAAAGCATGCAAATGCAAATAGAGAAATAGGTACCACTTTGATGGGAAAGTAACAGCATTTTGTGCACCTCAGGATATAGTCATGCTGGCCATATGATCATGGAAATATCTTCAGATAATGCTGGCTCCCTCGGGTAATAAATGGAGATGAGCATCGCTCCTTAGAATTGGGCAGGGGAAATCTTTACCTTTTTTTGCAAATATATATATCCACATATATAGCCATCAAGTTTATGTCAACTCATAAGGATTACAAAGATGGTTTTTTTCCTCCTTCTGGAGGATCTAGCCTTAACTTGGTCCTTCAAGATTCCCAATTGTACACCCATTGCCATTGCAATTGAGACCACGCACCTTCCTTCTTCTTCTCCCTTCTTTCACCTCTGCCAGCATTATAAACTTCTCAATTTATTTTAAAACGGAAAGAAAACTGCACAGTTGTCGGGCTCTGAGTTCACTCGGAGCCCGTCACCTCCGAATAAGCCTCAGAGCAAGTCAGCTGGCTGTGGAGAACGTCACCTTATCTCTGCTGCTGCTGCTGCCGGATATGTATTTCTGCTTGTGTGCTAGCCGATGGCTTTGGAATGACTCAGCAGAGCTGAGGATGCATCCTGCAACAACTGCAGGGATGGAGGATGGATTCTGAAGCAACTGTGGGGCTGCAGGATGGATTCTGAAACAACTGTGGGGCTGCTAGAAATGGCTTTTTCATGTATTGATGTGGAGCATATTGTTAAAGGGGATTGGGGAACATATAGGTGGTAATTAAGCTTTAGGTTAAAACATGGTGAAGGTGGCACCAAGTGGGTATTAGTGAGGGTTGGAATAGGGGAGGGATGTAGACATGTTATAGGGTTAATAGCATTTATGGATAATGGGTTAGGTGTGGCCAGAATTAGAACTGCGTATAGGCCTGGGTGTGGTGGGGTGTGTCTCATGATAATGGTAATAAAAGAAAAGGGAGCAAACTCAAACCCGACTCTAACCTTGCCTGGCTTTTAGCCTTTCTTGTCAGAGAAGGGTATTTGTTGTTTGCTGAGCTAATGAATAAACCACCATTGCGCTACAAAGGAGCTGGAGTTTGTATTCATTTCAGGACAAATCTTCAATACTCAAGGACTGGCTGAGAACAGTCATTCTACAATAGGACCTGGACTATCAACTATGTACACACAAAACTTTAATGTGTCTCTTCCCAGGAAATGCAACTTATTTCTTCTCCCCATCCCATTTTATTCATATATAGTTTCTGATCTCAGCAGGTCTCCCAAATACATACTTCAGGGGGTGGATGCTTCAATGAATTTCCATCAAAATTCCCAAACCAATTGTTACTCCTGTCCAAAATAACTAGCTGATGAAAGTCAGGTGGAAGCTCTGTTAACTTGTTGTGACCAACCCAGAAGAGGCTGAGGACCTTCTGGGTTGGTCACAAGAAGTTTTGTTTAGACATTTGAGAGAATTGTACAACAGAAGCAGAGTCTGCAGTTTCTGAAGGTGGCAAATGGCCTCTGGGATGGTGTGAATTATCAGTTGCATCAAAGAAAACCAGGTTCCTCAGCTTGAAATTATGCCAGATGATTGTTTGCTGTGGAGTCTCTGGAGGCCTCCTAACTCTGCAGGAAGAGAAACTAAGAGATTGCTGCTAAGGGACTATCTAACTTGGTCAAATTTCCAACCTGTACAGGAAGGTTTTTTGAAGTTGTTAGAGTCCAGGTAGAGCAAGGTTACCATAAGTTCCTCAAGTGGTCAATTTCATGAGGGATGAAAGTCACCTGGTACTTGCAGCTTTCTTACTCTGGGCTCTTCTCCAAAATCTTTAACCCTTCCAGTGTAAATATCTGGTGAGGAATGGATGTGAGCACCTCACCTTCCAAGGTGTGCATTTTGTCACCTTTATACTGAGGAACATGTTCTGAGAGATATTTCCACTACAGCTTTAGGAACATGTGGAAAAAAGTCATTTTCTACCATCTCCTTCTCCCAGTGCTAAGTTTGGAGTCCATTTCTTGCTTCCTTCTTTATTTATTAATGCTCAAGCAGAACAGGTAGGTTGCTCAGCTACAGCAAGTAAACACGGAATGGTTGATGCTTAAAATGGAAAATGGCTTTCAATGGAAAGTCAACAGGCAAGCCCATTTCTACCCACCAAACTAGACTTGAATGTTCTTGATTCTCACCATCTATCAAAGTCATTCCTGCAGAATTATTGGTGGCCTAAGGGTGAAGATGTTCTCATCCCACTCAGAAGGTTGAAAGTTCAATCCTAGGCAGTGAATATATTTCTCTATTTGGGCACAAAAAGAAAATATCTGCTGCAAACTCCACATAGGTGTCAGGAAGGGTATCTTGGCCAGTAAACACACAAATCTATTTTGTCACCCAGACACCACCCCAATAAAAAGGGATTGCAGGATAGTAAAAAGAAAGAAAAAATCCCATTTATGTAATTGTTCCATATTCACAAACTCAAACTGAGATTCTGTTTTAGCTAAGCAATTCATTGGGCTGCTAGAATTATAGTCACATACAGTATTTATTTTTAAAACATTTTTTGAAGGAAGAAGTGATTTTTTAACCGTTTTTAAAAACTAAATTACAAACCTATTAGAGACCAAATCAAATGACAGCAACAGCAAACTATAACTAAGGCAAAGTAGTAATATGAACAAATATAGGTTTCCTTTTATGCTTTTTGAACATTTCATTATTATTATCTGTCTCCTGAACAGATAATATCACTCCCTTTCCCAAATCATAAAATATTTTTGTGTCAAACATTTTACTGATTTTTTTAAAAAGTAGGTTAACTAATCTCCCCCAATATTGAGTTCTTTCTATTGCTTTTCATCTTATTGTACCTCTTCGGTTTCATTTATGTTTTGGAGCTCTACTATTTTAAAACAATAACATTAAATTTATTTCAAGTTGAGATGGACTGTTTATGAATTCATGAACATACCACATAGTTTCCTCAGGAAAACTATGAAAATAGTACCTATTGGAGCTGCCGTCTCTCTATAAATACTGGTGGGGGGGTTGGTGTGCTGGGCTGGTTGGATGTGCTGCTGCCTCTTGATTGGTTGATGCAGTTGATGGTTGGTATAATGGGTTGTGTGTTGGCCTTGTGAGTTTTGTTGTGGAGATATCCTGGATCTTATGCTGTAATCTCCTGAGTCATTTGTTTTGTAGTGATCTTTTTTCCATTACCCTTCTGGGTTTTAACGGCTTGGATAATGGGTTGTGTGATGACCTTGTGAGTTCTTTTGTTGTGGTGTCCTGAGTCTTGTGCTGTGATTTCCTGGATCGTTTGCTGTGTTGCAACTTCTTGAGTTGCAACACAGAGAAGATTGAGGAGATTACAGCACAAGATCCAGGATATCTCCACAACAAAACTCACAAGGCCATCACACAGCTCATTATATCAACTCCATCAACCAATCAAGAGGCAGCAGTGCAGCCAACCATCCCAGCACACCAGCCCCCACCACCAATATTTATAGAGAGACGGCAGCTCCAATCACACACTGCTTGCACTGGCACGAAGCCGAAAGCACCAGCCTGAGGATGACGAGTGGGACCTCGCCAATACATCGCCAAGATCGTCTTAATCTTACACAGGAGGAGACCCAAACACGCCTAGACCTACATGCCTGTACCCATGAAAATCTATGAATATATATATATACATACATACATACATATACATATACATATGCATATACATATACATATACATATACATATATGTTGTGGCTCTGAGGTTTGAGCCTGCATTGTTAGAGGACAAAGACTCAGACAATGGGGAAGAGGAGGATTTGGAAATGCTTTCCTCCCCAGGACCTTCCTCTTTGGCAATGCCTTCCTCCCTGATTGTGCCTCAGGTGTCGGCAGATAACCAAGAGGGAAAACCTGAGGCTAATCAGGAAAAGGAGGAGAGCATATCAGAGTCTCTGACTGAGAATCAAGCAGAGGAATGCTGGCTTGATGCGAGGCAGCGTCGCAGGCAAAAGTGTGAGCTGCAACGCAGGAGGAAGGGACGAATCAGAGACTGAGCTGAGGGACTGACACACCACACAGGGAATAAAAGTGGGTGTGTTCGCTCTGAGAGTTTCGTATGGGACAACATGTGACTTATTCAGAGAAGCTCCGGATTATTCTGTGTTGTGATAGCTTGTGTGATTTATATTCCTGCTGTCTTGTCGGACTTGGCAGACAGCGTGTGTGAGACTGCCAAGAACTTTATTGGCTCAAGGAATTAACTCTAAAATTACTGGATTTGCTTGCTTGCTTGCTTGTATTCAGTTGGAATTTGGACTTCTCACCTCCTTTGTAAAGGTGAGACATAACACATATACATATACATACATACATATACACATACATACATACATACATGCATACATACATACATACATACATATATGGTATTCAGCTTTGTTTGGGTATTTTCCCACGTCATTATAGTTGTGCTTTTAAAGTTGTAGCAATGTTTCGGCAGAATCTCATCTGCCATCATCAGGCTTCTGTATTGTGTTCGTCTGTGAGTCAGACTTTTACAGTTGTTTCAGTTTTAAATTTGGGGCTAGGCTACTGCTGTGCCAGAATGTTTTTTTCTTCATCCTGATTGGTTGGGAGTCTTGGTCTGTGTTTATTGGTCTTGGAGTTTACTGTGTTCCGCTTGATTGGTGTTTCTAATATCTTCTGTCTGTTTTGTGGCTCTTTGTGTATGTCTTGATTGGCTGGCAACATTGTGTTCCTGTATTGGAGGCTTTTAGTGCAGCTTGGCTCTGAGTAAATGGATGGCTATCATTAGTTAGGAAGCTAGGTTTCATCTGGGTGCCTGGTTGGGGTGTGTTTGAGCTGGAGGTATCAGGGGGGATCTGTTTGTGCCCAGGTGTTTGGCTGGCTTGTGGTGTGGAGATTTTTTTGTTTGTGAGTGCAGACTTCAAAATAATTGACAGTCTGGTGGAATCATCTCTTCTATTCATGCTTTCAGGTCTTTTTTCAATCTCTATGGCTTCTCAAGACTCCCAACCAATCAGGATGAAGAAAAAAACATTCTGGCACAGCAGTAGGCTAGCCCCAAATTTAAAACTGAAACAACTGTAAAAGTCTGACTCACAGACGAACACAATACAGAAGCCTGATGATGGCAGATGAGATTCTGCTGAAATGCTGCTACAACTTTAAAAGCACAACTATAATGATGTGGGAAAATACCCAAACAAAGCTGAATACCATACATGTAAGTACCCGCTAAAACTTAAGAAAATATATATATATGGATGGATGGATGGATGGATGGATGGATGGATGGATGGATCTTTGGTTGTTCGGGTTTTCTCCCGCGTAAGATTCGAAGTATCTAGGCAATGTTTCGATGAAGTCTCATTCATCATCTTCAGGCTTCTTTCTTCGGCTCTGTGCTTCTCAGAGTGATGTGAGCTTGCAGCTGCTTCTTCCTTTTAACTGCTAGTGGGGGTGTGACTTGATTGGGTGGGGGCTTGGCAGAACACAGCCAAACCCTCTACTAATGAGAACACACCCCCACCCAATCAGAACACAGCCAAGCCCCCACCCAATCAAGTCACACCCCAACTAGCAGTTAAAAGGAAGAAGCAGCTGCAAGCTCACATCACTCTGAGAAGCACAGAGCCGAAGAAGAAGCCTGAAGATGATGAATGAGACTTCATCGAAACATTGCCTAGATACTTGAATCTTACGCGGAGAAAACCCGAACAACCAAAGATCCACATACAAATACCATGAGAACCTCAGAATATATATATATATATATATATATATATATATATATATATATATATATATATATATATATATATATATATATATATATATATATAGATCGATCTTTGGTTGTTTGGGTATGTATGTATATATATATATATATATGTGGATCTTTGGTTGTTAGGGTTTTCTCCGCGTAAGATTGAAGTATCTAGGCAACGTTTCGATGAAGTCTCATTCATCATCTTCAGGCTTCTGTCTCCGGCTCTGTGCTTTTCAGAGTAATGTGAGATTGCAGCTGCTTCCTCCTTTTAACTGCCAGTGGGGGTGGGACTTGATTGGGTGGGGGCTTGGCTGTGTTCTGATTGGGTGGGGTGTGTTCTCATTGGTAGGGGTTTGGTTGTGTTCTGATTGGTTGGGGGTTAGCCGTGTTCTGATTGGTTGGAGGCGTGTTCTGTTCAGGTGGGGGCTTGGCTGTGCTCCGGTTAGTCTTAGTTGCTGGGGATTTGAGCTGGTGAGTTGTGATCTTGCTGTTTGGCTTCTAGTTCGTGGTCCTGTTGCATCTTCATAGTGGGTGTCGGTTTGCTTCATGTATGGCTCGGAGGGGTTTGAAGTGGGTAGTGATGCAGCTGTAGTGCAGCTTCTGGTCCATGGTCGTGTCTCATCTTCTGAGTGGGTGAGAGTCTGTTTTCTACATGGAAGTGTGGTGGTGGCATCTTGTGTGGCTCTCATGGGTGTGGGTCTGGTGTCCTTCTTCATGTTAGGTACTCGTCTGTTCATGAGGGCGGGTTTCCAAATGGCTGGAAGGCGGGAAGTGTCATCTCGTTTGTTCATGCTGTGTGGGCGTTTTTCTATCTCTATGGCTTCTCTGATTATTCTGCTGTTGAAGTGTTCGGTTTTGGCGATAGTTCTGGTGTTTTTAAAATCAATTTCATGTCCTGTGGCTTTGAGGTGTTGGACCAGGAAGAGGTCGTTTCTTCTTTTTTGATTGAGTTCTTATGTTCTTCAATGCGTGCATTTATTCTTCTGTTAGTTTGTCCAATGTATGTGGTAGGGCAGGCAGTGCAGGGGATTTCGTATACTCCTTGGTTTTCTAATTCGATTTTGTCTTTGGGGTTTCTTAGGATGGTGGATATTTTTCTGTTTGTGCAGAATGCTGTTTTGATGTTGTGTTTTTTGGAGGATCTTGCTGATTTTGTCTGTAGTGCCTTTTATATATGGGAGGAGGGCTTTGCCGTTTTCTTGTTCTCTGTCTTGGATTTTGGTTGGGGTTTCTTTTTGGATTAGGTGGGTAATCTTCTTTCTTTGGAATCCATTGGCTGTAAGTACGTTGGTGAGAGTGTGTAGTTCGGTTTTTTGGTGTTGTTCATCGGCTAAGCATTTTGTTCTGGAGATGAGTGTCTTGGCTACGGAATTGATCTGTGCTGGGTGGTGGTGTGAGAGTGCATGTAGATAGCGGTTAGTGTGTGTTTTCTTCTGGTAGATGGTGTGTCCTAGGAGCCATTGGATCTTTTGTATACCAAGACATCTAGGAAGGGAAGTTGGTTGTTGGCTTCTGTTTCCATGGTGAATTGTATTTTGGGGTGTAGGCTGTTGAGGTGTGTGAGGAAGTTGTTCAGTTTTTCTTTCCCATGTGGCCAGATTATGAAGGTGTCATCTACGTATCTGAGCCAGAGTTTGGGTTTGTGGTCGTATTTTCTAGAGCTTGTGTTTCAAAGTGTTCCATGTAGAGGTTAGCGATGACAGGTGAGAGGGGTGATCCCATGGGTGCTCCTTCTATTTGTTTGTATTTTTGTCCATTGTAGGTGAAGTATGTATTGGATAGGCAATGGTTGGTTAGATCTAGGATTGTGCTTGGGGGGTTGTATTTGTTTTGGATGGCTGTCAAGGCTTCTTTTATTAGCACTTGGGTGAAGAGGGATATGACATCGAAGCTTACTAGTAGGTCACTGGGGTTGTAAGTTTTGTTTCTTTATGATCTCGATGAACTGGAATGAGTTTCTTACGTGTGAGTTGATGGATTCTGCATAAGGTTGTAGTTGTTTGGCGAGAAATTTGGCTAGGTTTTGTAGAGGTGAGCCTATGGAGCTGACTATTGGTCTGAGTGGGGTTCCTTCTTTGTGTATTTTGGGGAGACCATAAAGCTTGGGGCATCTGGATGATTTTCTCTGGGTATGATTCGTTGCTGGATTTCTTCACTGATGGGGTAGGCTTTTATTTTGGATTTGGTAGTTTTTCTAGGTAGGTAGTGGGGTCTGTCTTTAGGGGTTTGTATGTGGGGTCTTGGAGTAGGTTGGTTAGCTTGGTTTGGTAGTCAGATGTGTTCATAACCACTGTCGCATTGCCCTTGTCTGCTGGTAGGATTATTATGCTGGTGTCTTCTTTCAGGTTAAGTAGTGCAGTTTGTTCTTCTTTGGATAAGTTGCTTTTGGGTGGTTTGCTAGTGCAGAGGATGTTGGTGATTTTGAGTCTGATTTTGTTAGCATCATCAGGGTTGGTTTTGGTCAGGCTGGTTTCAACTCCACATATGATGGTTTCTGTGGGGATGTGTTTGGGAGCGACAGCAAAGTTGAATCCTTTTGAAAGGACCTTGGTTTCAGCTTCAGTGAGGATCTTGTCTGAGATGTTGTAGATATATATCATAAATTTTCATGGGTACAGGTATGCAGGTCTTGGCATGTTTGGGTCTTTTCCCATGTAAGATTGAGAGTATCTTGGCAACGTTTCGACACAGGAGGCTGATAGACACACAGCCAATACCTCAGCCACACATGTTCTTATGAAAAAGCCAGCCAAACTGCAAACATCAACTCCATCAACCAATCAAGAAATGACAACACAGCCAACCTCCCCACCAATATATATAGGGAGACAGCAGCTCCGATCACACTTTGCTCGCACAAGGACGAAGCTGAAAGCACCAGCCTGAAGATGGCGAGTGGGACCTTGTCAAAACATTACCAAGACCTGCATATATATATATATATATACATATATCAGCCTCACTCAATATCAATCAAAACTTGCCATACAGAAAGAAAAGAAATGATTCAATCCAATTTGAAACAGGAAAAAAATGGCAAAGCTATTTCCTTTTTAAATAATTCGGCAAGCATATTTCTTTGCCAGAAAAGAAAAACCCCTATGTTTTATCTTTTAGAAACTAAGCAAAGCAAGCACCATAATTACTTGGAGAATAGCCCACCTGCTATAAACACAATTTAGACACATTTTATACACATGCCTGCAAGATAAAAGAGATAAATGTTGCTGATGCCACAGAATCCACATTAAAGATAGCACCTTTTAAAAGCCATAAATAACATTTGGTTGTGGCACTAAGTACTCATTGAAGCATTTTTAAACAAGGTAGCCCAAGAACTGGGTTTGAAATACTAGGAATTAGTTACTTTATGTGCAATAATTTCCCTCATGCCTCGAAATAACCAATGAATAATTGGCTGGATTATGTGTACATTTCATGCTTTGGAGCACAAAGTTAAAGGTTAGATCATTTTGCAAAGGAACCAAAATATATACACGCATACATGATGATCTTGGGTACAAAGAACATGTCTTGTCATGGCAATGTGTACTCACAGATACAATTCATGCTCTGCAAGAACCCAAATTGGAAACAATTTCTTTGCGTGCATAAGATCCTAATTCTAACTTTGCTATCTTTCTTGCAGGAAGAAAGGATGCTAAGGCTGATAATGTTTCTTAACTTGCAGGATGGTACTCTCTGAGCTTGGTTGTGTCCTTGCAAACATTTCATGACCCAACTAGGTAGCATCATCAGTGCACTGGATTGTGCTGTACACTGATGATATTTCCTGGTTGTATCATGAAACATCTGCAAGAAAACAACCAAGTTCAGAGTCTGTAGAGATTCTCAGTCATTCAGGTCATGGTTGTCCCAAATCCTTCCATTCACCACTATTCCATCAGAGCCGAAGAAGCTTCTTGGGTGAGAAGCAAAATGTCTTCAAAATAAAAACAAACAAACAAGAAAGTCCAGTTGCCTGGACCAAAAACCAAGCTCAGAGAGCATCAAGAACTCCCACCAATCAGCTCTGAGCTATTATCTTGTATTGGCTGCTTAGTTTTATTAGGGAACTGCTGTTAAGCAGACACAGAAGACAGTAACAAGCTTAGTTAAATAAGGTTATGGTGGCAGAATAATTATCTTCACAGTTTCCCAGAAATTTATTTTGTAGATGCGTTGCTGGTCATATTTATAAGAAATCAAGTACTAAAAGTATGCTTTTGAGCAGACATAAACCACTGTTGCACTGCTATAGGATCAGCTATCCTACTGGGAATTAGGTCAAAGGTTTAACAAAAAAAAGATGAAAAATGAATTTTCACAGATGCATTTTACTGAACAAGCAAATAACGGCAAAATCAACAGTTCCGTTGATTAAAAAAAAGGGTAAATCTGGTGAAGGTCTCCGATTGTAATTAGAAAGGTGTGTTTAGGTTCACAGAAGGCTTTTCAAAGAGTAATTCTGGACCTGCAAATTGGTCTCAGTGAAAGATACATAGAGGAACCATTGTCCATGCTGCTGTCTGACAGTTTTGCCAGGACTTTCTTCCTCCTTATTTTATTCCTAATAATAGAATAACAGCACTGGAAAGGACCTTGGAGGTCTTCTAGTCTAACTCCCTACTAAAGCAGGAGACCCTATAGCAGGGGTGTCAAACTCGATTTCATTGAGGGTCACATCAGGGTTGCATTTGACCTCGGAGGGGCAATGGGCAGTGATGGGAATTACTATTGGTTCTGTGGGTGTGGCTTGGTGGGCATGGCGTGATGCGGTGGGCATGGCTTGGTGGGCATAGCAGGAGAAGGATACTGTAAATCTCCTTCCCACCCTGCTCCTGGGAGAAGGTTCCTGCAAAATATCCATTCCCTCCTCATGCCAGTAACTGCTTTCCAGCTCCATTCTCCTTTTCAGGGCAGCCAAAGAAGACCCACCCAATCAGCTGGGACTTGGGAGGCAGAGAAGAGATGGGGGTGGGGCCAGTCAGAGGTGGTATTTTCTGGTTCTCCGAACTACTCAAAATTTTTGCTACTGGTTCTCCAAAACTGGTCAGAACCTGCTGAATACCACCTCTGGTGAGGGGGCATTGCCAGCTCAAACTCACTCATGTCGGGGGCACCTGTGGCAGCCTGAGGTCTCTGCCAGCGAAAAGGGGTTCCCAAGCTCCGTTTTCAGCTGCAACAGCCTCCTGCAACCTGCTGCCAGTGAAAATGAAACTCGGGAGGACCCCCCCGAGCTCTGTTTTCTCTGGCAGATGCACTGCAGGCCGGTCCTTCACTGTTTCCAGGGCCAGATCTAAGCACCCTGTAGGCCAGTTGCGGCCTGCTTGGCCTTGAGTTTGACACCCATGCCCTATACCTTTCTGGATAAGTGGCTGTCCAATCTCTTTTTAAAAACTTCCAGTGATGTAGCAGCCACAACTTCTGGAGGCAACCCGTCCCACTGATTTATTGTTCTCACTGCCAAATTTTTACAGAGAGGCCAGTGCTCAACCATGGTGATCAAAAGAGATTCCCAAGGAGTATGCGAAGACACGTGCAAATTGTCCTCTTCCCTCTGTCCTGTCGCCCTCAAAAGATTGAGATTACTATATCTAAATCTCTACTGAACACTTGCAGGACAAAGCCTTAATGGCCAATATCACAGCATCTCCAGATGTTTCCCCTATGAATGGTGACTAAGCTAGCAAACAGAAATCCAAATGTCTCTCCAGGGCCCCTAGCCTCTACTTACCCACCATTTTCCTTTCCTTTCTGTTTCGCATGGACTTTTTTTTTTTTTTTTTAGAAGACCATCTACAAAAGGGGGAAAATTCATCCTCAATCTTGATATAAAAAATATTAAAAAAAAGAAAATCTTCCCAGAAAAATCACTTCTCACTGCATTAAAATAACACCGATTAATCATTTCTTCATGGTAAAAACCCGACTGTCCGGCAGCATTTAATTTCCAGAGTCTCCATGCTCCTTGTCAAAGAACAGGAAGCAAAAGAAACAGGCTCTCCCTCCCAACTTCCTTGCTTCATCCAAGTTTTTCCGAAGAAGAAGGTCCATGAGAGGTCCACAAGCAGCAACGGAGGGTACACTTTTAAGGACCTTTGATATTGCTGGGCCGAGCAGCTAGACTTGCATAATAAGCACACTGGGAGGGGTCACATTGTCCATTGGCCCCTGGAGGTCCTGGGGGCCCCATAGGGCCAGGAGGGCCAGCTTCACCTTGAGCACCTTGAACTCCAGGGACTCCATCTTTACCATAGCCAGGTTCACCTGGAACACCTGCGGAACAAAGTGGTGGGAATAAGCTCGATGGCTGTGGTGTGGACTAAGCTTAGTAGACAAAATTACGGATACAGGTGGCCTTGGACTTACGGCCACATTTGAGTTAGAGATTGATCTTGTTAAGTGAGACATTTGTTTAAGTGAGTTTTGCTCCCATTTTGCGACCTTCCTTGGCACAGTTGTTAAGGGGATCAATAAAATTGTTAAGTGAACCTGGCTTTCCTCATTGATTTTGCTCATCACAAGGTTGCAAAAGGGGATCCCGTGAACTTCAGATATAGCAACGGTCCTAGGTGTGAACCAGTTTGCAATCATCTGAATTTTGATCACATGATCATGGGGATGCAACAACAGTCATAAGTGTGAAAACGGTCCTAAATCACTTTTTTTCAGTGCCGCTGTAACTTTGAACAATCCCTAAATGAATGGTCGTAAGTCCAGGACTTCCTGTAGAACTTAGACTTACAACTGAGACTTAGACTTCTTAGAACTTAGACTTAGAATAACTTTATTGTCCCTTTGAATGTACACTAATCAGCATACATTAAAATGAAATTTCATTGCATGCATCTCTCAAAGAGTCACCACCTCCAATATACACTACATAATGTATATTGACTTCAAGCATACATGACTTCAGTCAAGGACCTGTATACTGCATGAGTCAAAAAGTGAAAATATTCACAGGCCCCTCACATCCTGGACATAAACTGTTTCAACTCCTTTCCTCAAAATAACACTATAGAGCACACCAGAACTAGACACAAGGACAGTTTTTTCCTGAACGCCATCACTCTGCTAAGCAAATAATTCCCTCAACACTGTTCAACTATTTACAAAGTCTGCACTACTATTACTGTTAATCTCATCACTCCTTATCGTCCATCCCCTCCCACTTGTGACTGTATGACTGTAACTTTGCTGCTTGAATCCTTATGATTTATAGACCCCTAGTACGATTTGTAGTTTCCTAGTACGATTTGATTGCTTATTGTATCCTATGACTATCCTTAAATGTCGTACCTTATGATTCTTGACTTTTGATGAATGTATCTTTTCCTTTATGTACATTGAGAACATTTGCACAAGACAAATTCCTTGTGTGTCCAAACACACTTGGCCAATAAAGAATTCTATTCTATTCTATAAACATGACAAAATAAATAAATACACAATAAATAAATAAATACTTATGTATATACCCACATCTATTATATGACAACGGAGAAACAACACACTTACATCTGTTCATTTAGTGAACATTCAAAGCTACAACAGCACTGAAAAAAGTGACCTACAACCAGTCCTCACTCTTACATTCAATGAACCACCCCCACGATCATGTAATCAAAATTTGGGTGCTTGGCAGCTGACATGTATTTAACAACAGTTCCAGTGTCCCAAGGTCATGTGAATGCTCTTCGTCACCTTCCCAGCCATCTTCCAGCAAGTAAGTCAATGGAGGAAGCGGAATTCACTTAATGACTACACAATTTATTTATCAACTGCAACGATTTTTTTGCTTCACAACTGTGGCAAAAAACGGTTGTAAAATTGGGTGCAACTCACATAACAACTACCTTGCTTAACAACAGAAATTATGGTCTTAATTTTGGTCATAAGTTGAGGACTACCTATATAGTGTAGAAAGTTAGCACCCACCCATCTCCTAGAAGAATGAAATATTCTGAGAAATATTTTTTAAAAAGGTAGAACATTATATTTCCCTAAATGAGAAATGGAAAAACGTGTTTTTTTAGAGGCAGAAAGCAGACTCACTCTTAGTTGCTCCCCACTCCCAGCAGATATTTTGTGCCCATTAAGAAAAACTGGGCCAGCCTATGTACAAAACAAAAGTCTTTTAGAGCTTAAAAAGAACAGGACATGATCCTTCAGGACACTACTACCATTTAGCAGAAGCCACAGAGCTCCGTACATTGCACAATCTCCTAAGGATATTTCAGTCATTGCATCATCTCGGAACTTCAACCAAACCTGGATGCTCAGACAAACACCTGGTATTTGTACTTTGCCTATAGAGCCAGCTATGACTCCCCTACATAACCCATACATGTCCCAATGGGAGTCTGACAACAGCTAATAGAATACATGTTCTTGCCCAGGAACAGGACGTTCAAGTGCAAAGCTCAAGGAAAAATATAAAAACTCTTCACTCTCAACTCTGTGTGGTCAGCTGCCCAGAGCCACACATGAATCTGCTTTGTCATTAAGCCTTCTTTCCATTCAGCCTCCATGTTTCCAGTATCTTTCTCCTGGCTTGGAACTGAACCAGATGGATCTTTCTTCCCACAATGGCAAAATTGACAATTCAGGATACATCAGCTTCATGCATTGGCCTGTCAATCTGCCTACAAAGCACTGCTTTAGGGGAGAAAGTGCATTCAAAGGACCAACCCAACGGTGCCTCCGCCAGCAGGGAATTTTCTCCATCAAGAGACAAGGGAATAAATATTCTTGACAGATTTTCACCCCATTTCTCAGGAACCTTTAAAAAAAAAAAAAAAAAAACATTGACAGCTTCCCTTTGTTTTAGCCACCTGTTTAACTTCAAACAATGGTGCCTTTTTTTAGCAGCACCACCTGCTAAAAATGTTTGAAGCAAAAGGTAGAGAGAGCTGTTTTCATCCTCCTAAAACCACTGTTTCTACTTCTTTAGGGAAAATGTGGGTTTCTCAAAATAGTTCTCTTATGGAAATAGGGAAAAGTCAAAAAGAAAGCTTTGGGGAGGCATTAGAGCAGAGAAGTTGACCTCATGCCAACTGATGAAAAACCAAAGTGTACGAGTAAGCTCACAAATATTTATAGGAAAAGGGTATCAGTATAGTTCATGAATTGGAAAGACATAGTAACAGGTCAGCCAATAGGGGCTGTTTGGAAACTGAAGCATAATATTTGTTTTATATGGGGCCATTAGAGACAGTTTGGAGCCTGGACGTGGCTTTGGCTTTGCTGAACTGTATATGAGAGTTGGTTTGTCCTCTGTAACCTAGGCCTCTGTATCACTCTACTCTGTAATGACTTCCTTCTGTCAATATTGCTTCTGTGTTCTTGGTTTTATTTGCTGACTTCTGCTGTGTGGTATTGTATATAAAGAAGTTTTTCTTAGGTGGATGAATCCTCCAGAATTATTTACTTGTGTGCTGGTCGGATGTGCTGCAAACTCTGACAAAGGGCTTAGAGGAGAGAGAGAGACAGAAATCTGTGAAAAACAGGATCCCTGATTACCACGTAGATGGCAGCAAGGAATTTTCGACGCTTATTGCGAAATACAGATAGTCCTTGACTTATGATCACAATTGAGCCCAACATTTCTGTCGCTATGCAAGAGAGCTGAATTATTTTTGCTCCATTTTCTTGTCACAGTTCTTCAGTGAATCACTGCCATTGTTAAGTTAGTAACACGGATTGAAGAGAATCTGCCTTCTCCATTGCTTTTGCTTGTCGGGAAGTCAAAAAAGTGATCACGTGACCCCAGGACAGTTGTTATGGGTCTGAATTTTGATCAGGTGACCATGGAAATGCTGCAACGGTCATAAGCAGGGGTGGGATTCGGCCGGTTCGGGCAAACCAGATATTAAATTTACATCGGGTTCACTGAACCAGTAGTTGAACTGACCGGCTGGCCCTGCCTATCTCACCCCTCCCCTTCCAGAAGTCTCCACATGGCCCGTTTTGGATGCAGGTAAGTGAAGGGCCTGTGTGGAGGCTCTGGGCGGGTGAAAAACAACCCTCCCCAAAGTCTGAAAGTCTGGAAACAGGCCTGTTTTCACCCTCCAGAGGGCCTTTGGAGCTCGGGGGAGGCCGTTTTCACCCTCTCAGTGGCCCGAGGGAAGTCTCCAAACTCCGGGGAAGGTGAAAAATGGCCATCCTGGAAGTTCTGGTAGGCCACACCCACCATGGCCACGCCTACCCAGCAACTGGGCAGAGAACCAGTTGCTGGGATTTTTGAATCCCACCCCTGATCAGTAAGTCTGAAAAACAGTCAGAAGTCACTTTTTTTCCAGTGCCATTGTAACTTTGAACAGTCACTAAATTAATAGTTTTAACTTAAGGATTACCTGTATTCCAAATGTCATTGCCTAGAAATTGTGGAACTTCTGGGCTTGTAAGCAAGCCACCAAGTTCAGAGAACACCAAGGACTCCAATGGTCAACCTGTACTACAGCTAATAATCTCTTCTGTTGGTAGGTCTGGCTTGGTAAAGTTTGGGGAAAGTTACCCGAAGCCATATAAATCCCTGTTTGCAAAGAATAAGTAACCCACCTGCTACTCCTGGGGGACCAGTTTCACCCCTCTGGCCAATGCCAGCATCTCCCTTCTCTCCTTTCTCCCCTCTGTCACCTGTTGGAGAAAATAAAATACATTTTAATTACAGCATTAAGACTTTCACTGTGTTGGGTTCGCCGGCAGCTGGTGCGGACAGCAGAGGTGTCGGACAGTGAGGACGAAAGGGAACCAGTCAGGGAGTCTGGAGAGGACTTGGACGAGGGTCCTGCATCTGATGCAGGGATGGGGCCAGGACCTTCTGAGAGTGGGGTGCTGCCTTTGGAGCTTTCAGAGCCTGGCAGCAATAAAGCAAAGGACCCCGAGGAGCCTGTTCCCAGTGCATCTGTCCGCAGAGCTGTTAGAAGGCGAGAGCAGCTGAAGCAGAAGGGGCAACTCGTGAGTAAGGCTGGGAGGTGATTGCCCCTCCCATAAGGGATAAAAGTCAGTCCTCAATGACAAAAAGCTTTGCAGGAAGCAAAGCAGTTCAGTAATCACCGAGTCCTTCGTGAAGCTCTATACTCTGGTTGTTGTATTTTTCTGGGTTTTGGGGTTGGTTTATGTTAGCCTTAATTGGACTTCTGTTTCTTGGCAGAATTCTACAGTACTGAAAAGCATGCTCTTATCTGGAGGAACTGTGTCTAATTATTTTGGCTGGGAATGCAAGTAATTCCCAGCAATACACTTAAAAAGGGTTTTACTTTTAAATTCAGTTTGTGTTTTATTAAGTTTGATGAAGCCTGGGTCAGAACACACTGTTTTGCAGAGTGCAAATATAAAGATTCTTGTCCACTCACTTCTTATCAGTACCGATAGCCATCATTCTTACTTATATGTTGACAGCAGCAAGACATGCGCAAAAATAGTAGGACACTTCAATTCCTGTCATGGACAAATTGTTGATGGAATTGGCTGAAATGGCAAAATTGACCATTTTGATTAAAGAAAGCAATATAAGTACTTTTATTTCCACATGGAGACCGTTTCTGAACTTTGCGCTTGAAGTGGAAAAGCATGAAACTTTGATTTTGGGTTGTAATGATTAGATTGATAGATATATATAGAAATGGCTTGTTCATATTATGAAAAAAAAAAACCCAAAAAGTAGTGATTTGATGTTAATGCCTTATTTTACTGCAACAGAGAGAGTCGGAAGTCAATGTTTCTTGTTCTTTTTTTCTTATCCTTCTTCACTTTTCTTTCCCCGCCTCCTCCCCACCTACTTATTTTTATATTTTGTATCTTATTCTATCTTATAACTCAATATAAAAATGTCAAACTAAAAAAAATATACCGACAGCCATCATTCATATTTAATTTGCACGTGATCTTTCCTTTTCTGCTGCTATGCTCAAATTTTAATGCCCCAGATCTGCAGTTCTTTCCATTTTTATCCAGAAAGAGGCACTACTGAGTTTTAAAGAAGGTTTATTGAATGGAGAAATTCAGCCTCTCACATTTTTCTCATGCAGAGTTACAGAATATGTAAAATATGGGGATTTCAAATAATAGAACAAACTTCACTCGTAAATGTAAAATCTTAGTTATTGTTCAGAATATTTGAAAAAAAAATAGAATGTGGAATATTTGAAATTTTCGGAATGTTTGAAAGATTAAGGAGGCTAAAAGTACATGGAGAATGGTTGCAGGAACTGGGCATGTCTAGTCTAATGAACAGAAGGGGTGATATGATAGCACTCTTCCAATATCTAAGGGGCTGACACAAAGAAGAGAGTCTTAAGCTATTCTCCAAAGCACCTGAGGGCAGGACAAGAAGCAATGGATGGAAACTAATCAAGAACAGAACAAATCTAGAACTAAGGAGGAATTTCCTGAAAGTGGGAACAATTAATGATTGGAACAACTTGCTTCCAGAAGTTATGGGTGTGCCCTCACTAGAGGTTTTAAAGAAGAAATTGGACAGTCATTTGTCTGACATGGTACAGGGTATCCTTTTTGAGCAGAGAGTTAGACTAGAAGACTATCAAGGTCTCTTTGAACTTGGTCATTCTGTTCAATGTCTCATTCTATATATTTAAAGTCTTTTCAAGTCCCATTTAGTTGACGTTGAACAGTAGAACTCTCTGAAAGATGTACACTCCCTGAGGGAAGGTAGCACTTTGTTGCTATTCATCAAAACAGCCATTATTTGTTCAAGATCATGGAAATTTGTGGGGAGGGGGAAAAGGCAGTTGCTTTAAGAACCAAAGTAACTTGAATGGGTGAATACCTTAAAGCAGTATTTTTTAAGTCATTGCAGAAGTTGGACAAAGCAGTATGAATAGACAGAATGAGCACGTACAAGAATACTTCTGAATTTGGCTGAGATTTTTCATCAAATGTGAAAATTGATTATAATGGATGGACACATAGACTGGTGTTTCTGTATCTAAAAGTTGAAATCTAAATGCATTTGACTCTTATTACGTTTCTGCTATTCTACATCCTTTATTCACCCAAAGTGTTTGGGTAAAAGAAATTCTGACTTTGGTTTCAGTTGTACTATACAAACCATATGGAGAACAGGGTGAACATAACAAGTCAATAAACGAAAAGTGATCAAGCTTTTATTTCCTTCTATCTTCTATGATGTGTCAATCCATTTGAAAATGCACACTTAGAAAAAATTCACCACAATCGTTTCTATTTATTTGACCACACAACATTTCACATTGCAAAAACTGTCCATAGTCCTTGAAAGATCTAAATCAGAAGGAAAATTTGGTTCTAAAGATGCTTTCCAACTAAGGAGCTACTCACCTTTTGGTCCCATGGGTCCCAATGGACCTTCTGAACCTGGTTGTCCAGGTCTGCCAGGTTCTCCTGGAGGGCCAACTCTACCTGGAAGGCCTTCCTTTCCAGGTGATCCAGGAGGCCCTGGTCTTCCTTGAGGTGCTTTGACCTGGGAAGGCTGTAGCTGACTTATGAGGTAGGGGAGTCTAGCTGTAGGGGAAAAAAAATACACAAAGAGTCAGTATAAATGCTTCAAAATGTGTTGGATTTGGTACTTAATGCATTATGATGTAAAATTGTTATCCAAGTACTCATAGTGAGAGTAAATTTAGTAGTTAATCGGTGGAACAACTTGCCTTCAGAAGTTGTGAATGCTCCAACACTGGAAGGTTTTAAAAAGATGTTGGATAACCATTTGTCTGAAGTGGTGTAGGGTTTCCTGCCTAAGCAGGGGGTTGGACTAGAAGACCTCCAAGGTCCCTTCCAACTCTGTTATTCTATTCTATTTTAATTCACAATCTACTTGTTGGTAAGCTAGAAAAATGTGGGATAGACAGCATCACCACCAGAGGGATTTATAAGATGTCCATGGAATTCTATTACCTTCTCAACAAAGTAGTGCCTATTTATTTGCCTGTATTTGCATGCTTTCAAATTGGTAGGTTGGCAAGAGTAAGGGCAAGTAACAGGAGTTTATCTCATTGTGTGGCACTTGGGTCTCAAACCTGGGCTGTCATAAGCTCAGCATCTTTAACCACTGAGCCATTATGCCCCTTCTATCTATTGAGTGTAGCCTGCTTAACCTGATCAAGATTTATTGAACGCAAAGGGAGAAAGCGATGGCAGAGGATGATAAGGTTAGTTAGATGAACACGAATTTGGGCAAATTCTGGGAGACAGTAGAAGACAGTTGGGCCTGGCATACTTTGATCTACTGGGTTGTGAAGTCTTGGCCAAATTTAGTGGGCGAACAAATAAAAGATTTGGACTCGAATGGATCTCACAGTGTCATCTCTGGGCCTGATATCAAAATAAAACTCAATTAAAGTCCAGACTAAAACAATTTAAGAATTAGAAGCATGGGAAAAGAGATGCATCTTTTCAGCTGTTCCAAATGTTAAGAAAATTCAGCCTAATCCCAAGGTAAGTCCCAAGCAATTCAAAACATGCCATAGTTGTGGAACAATGCAAGAGAAGGTCTCCTTCCATATGCCAGACCTGTGACAATAGGGCATTATCTAAAGAACACAGTAGAACCTTGGTGTAAATATCTTCATAAATGTTTAATTTTCTCCTCAAATAACTTCTTCAATCATTCCTCTTCTTCTATACTCTTCCACAATTCATTGCAGCAACTGTGGTGGAATGAAACTCTCTCTTTCTCTCTCTCTTCCTCCCTCTCTCCCTCTTTCTCTCTCTCTCTCTGTGTTTTTCTCTCTCTTTCTATTTCTCTCTTTTTCTCTCCCTCTCTCTTTCTTTCTGTTTCTCTCTCTCACTCTCTCTCTCCCACTCCCTCCCTTCCTCTGTTATCATCTATATTATATATATATATATATATATATATATATATATATATATATATATATATATATATATATATATATATATATATATATATATATGTTGTGATTGGAAGGTCCAACCCTGTTAGGAACTTTGAATCTGATGACTGTTAGATCGTGGATTGACGTCAGAACCAGGAACGTTACTCCTGTAGTTTGATTTGATCGTGAAATGACTGTTTGAATTTCAAAAGGGAATCCTAACAGTTTTGAATGAGAATGTTACAAGGGAGGACATTTGATTTGCAGGACCGGCCTGAACCTTCAACCTCTTCGGCTTCTCAATCGGGTTATCAGCCGGGAACGGTTGTTAATGAGGAACATATGGAGTCTTCAGGTGAAAGTAATAATTTAGATAATTGCTGGGTGGAGGTCAGAAGAAACCAACGGGAGCACAGGAGGAGGGCAGATCAGTAATTAGCTGCTTCTCTATAAAAGGAAGAGGAATGACTCTGCACTTTTGTCGGGAACAAATTGTTTGAAAAGAGAACCGAAGACTTTGGATTTAAACCTGAAATATCTTGTTGGGACTTGGATTTATTTGGACTGTTAACTTGGACAATCTTGTCGAGGCTGGCCACAGCTGTGATTGGTGGAGACTTCTGGTTGCTGCCTTTGTTTGCGAGGACTGCTGCTTTCAGCCTTATCTGCTTACTTTTGAAGGTGGGACATAACATTTCACAGCTGTGATCGGTGGAGACTCCTGGTTGCTGCCTTTGTTTGCGAGGACTGCTGCTTTCAGCCTTATCTGTTTATTTTTGGAAGGTGGGACATAACATTATTGTTCCCGACCCAAAACAAACCATCTTTCAGTCTGAAAAATTATCATCAAACCAAGATGGATACAAAACAGTTGCAGAATTTGATCGAGCAGCAACAGTTACAGATAAATCAGCTCCTGCAAAGCAATGTGACACTTCAGAATCAGGTAACACAATTGCTGAATTATGTTTCCAGCTTACCAAGCCCTGCTGCTGTTCCCCCAGCCCCTCCTGTGAGGAAAAGCCCAGTATCCATGCCGGAGAAATTTTCTGGGCAAATGGACATGTTTCCGGCATTTCTGGGGCAGTGTCAATTATTTATGTCCTTGAGGCCTGAAGACTTTCCAAATGATCGGGCCAGGACGGGATTCATTCTCAGCCTTTTGTCTGGGCAGGCTGCCAAATGGGCTACTCCCTTATTAGTACAGGATAGCCCATTATTAGACAATTTCCAGGGATTTCTACAACAAATAAGGGTAATGTTTGAAAACCCGATTAAATCACAAACTGTGGATAGACGGTTACGGGACATTACTCAGGGGAAACGTTCCCTTCAGGAATACGTTGCAGAATTTCGGGTGCTGTGTTTGGACTCCAACTGGAACGAACCAGCTCATATGGCTGCATTCCAGGAAGGCCTGTCTGATGCCATCAAAGATGAGCTGGTCCATGCAGAGAGGGCTTTAACTTTGGATGCACTGATAGTTCAGTGCTTACGAATTGAAGCTCGTTTGCAGCAACGTGGACGCAAACGGCTCAGTATGGAACCATCTTCGTTTTTTCGTGCACAACCCACGCCACCGAGAGTTTTCCAACCCATAGATATGACAGAGGAGCCGTTGGAGTTGGGAGCACTCCGCCCTCGTTTAACAGCGCAGGAACGTTCGAGACGGTTCCAGGAAGGCTTGTGCCTTTATTGTGGGGGTCTGGGACATTTTGTTAATTCCTGCAATCGGAGAGGGAACCGCAGACCTGTACCTGAAACCACTCTTGGCTCGTCAGGAAAACAGCGTAGACCTGACCTTAAGGAGGCCTTAGGTCTGGTACGTTTCACATCTAGGCCCCGCACTGAACCTGTTACAGATACTACAGTGGTTGGAATTTATGATTCACGATGGAAAAAGGGACGATTCCAGTACTTTGTGGGAAGAGTAGAAAATGAAACGGAGATCCGTCATTGGCAGGATGTGACCAAGGTACATGCCCCAGACCTTGTTCGAAGATATCATGCAGAATTCCCTTCAAAACCACATCCTGAACGTAAGACTCGGGGGACGGGCCCTGAGGTGGGGGATAGTGTTGTGATTGGAAGGTCCAACCCTGTTAGGAACTTTGAATCTGATGACTGTTAGATCGTGGATTGACGTCAGAACCAGGGAACGTTACTCCCTGTAGTTTGATTTGATCGTGAAATGACTGTTTGAATTTCAAAAGGGAATCCTAACAGTTTTGAATGAGAATGTTACAAGGGAGGACATTTGATTTGCAGGACCGGCCTGAACCTTCAACCTCTTCGGCTTCTCAATCGGGTTATCAGCCGGGAACGGTTGTTAATGAGGAACATATGGAGTCTTCAGGTGAAAGTAATAATTTAGATAATTGCTGGGTGGAGGTCAGAAGAAACCAACGGGAGCACAGGAGGAGGACAGATCAGTAATTAGCTGCTTCTCTATAAAAGGAAGAGGAATGACTCTGCACTTTTGTCGGGAACAAATTGTTTGAAAAGAGAACCGAAGACTTTGGATTTAAACCTGAAATATCTTGTTGGGACTTGGATTTATTTGGACTGTTAACTTGGACAATCTTGTCGAGGCTGGCCACAGCTGTGATTGGTGGAGACTTCTGGTTGCTGCCTTTGTTTGCGAGGACTGCTGCTTTCAGCCTTATCTGCTTACTTTTGAAGGTGGGACATAACATTTCACAGCTGTGATCGGTGGAGACTCCTGGTTGCTGCCTTTGTTTGCGAGGACTGCTGCTTTCAGCCTTATCTGTTTATTTTTGGAAGGTGGGACATAACATATATATTATATATATATCCTTCCCTCCCTTCATCCCTCCCTCTCTGATTTTCTTTCATCCCAGAACTAGTTTCTTCCTTCAACAACTGCTTTGAAATCAGAGCAAGGTTTGGTCTTTGGGGAATAGGAGCACTTTTTATTTCCCCAGTTTTTAAACAAAAGAAGTTGCAAAGTTGTGTGCAGAAGGAGCAATGCGCAAAGGTTTTGCTTACAAGCTCACAGAGATATCCTTAGGGGTAGTTGTGACACCCTTAGGAGCAATCTTCAGAGCAGATAACAGCTGGGCTAGAAGCACACAGCCTGCCTTATAAAAATGTTCAAAAGAGAACAACAAGAAGAAGAAGAAAAGCCTACAACACTATGAAGTAATAAATAACAATGCACCTTTATATTATGTGCCTCTTCTACTGACTGAAGACATTTTTATCTTCCTTGGGAAATTACTTTGAAAAATGCTCTAGCTTGCAGAATATTTTTAGCGGCTCCCACATAACATTGTTAATTTTTTTTTTCTTTTCTTTCATGCATATTTTACTATTTTATGATATTTGTTATTTACCACTCTATAATCTACTGAAGAAAGGACAGCATACAAATCTTCTCCTTAACGTGGAATTCAGAAGCTATAGAAAAGGAATGGGTGTATGTATGTGTTGGAAGTTAAAACCTACCTTCTCTCCTAGGAAAATGAAATATTTTAGGATATACTAAAAAGGCAGAATATTTCCCCTAAAAAGAGTAGAAACTCAGAAGCAGAAGCTCACCTCAGGAGTAGAAGCTCATCCCACCCCCACTTTGTTAATGGGTGGGCCATTAAGGCCTGGGCCAGAATATTTTACATTATAAAGATCTCCAGGTAGAGCTGTAGGAATTGCCCAGAGCCCTTTCATTACATCATCATCCTGCAAGGCTCAACCAAGCCTGGGACTCAGCACAGTCTACATATAGCCCCATGGGAGTCTGTCAACCAATCAGAATACAAGCTCAAATTTAAAACCCAGCAGAAGGCATAAAACCCAGGCACTTTCAGCCCTTCCATTCTTTCTTCCTTCACCTTGAAGCATGTGATCATCCTTCCTTCTTTGGAGCTCCAAACCATGTGGTCCTGTCCACCATTAAACCATCTTTCCAAACAGCCTCCATGTTTCTAGTGTCTTTTTCCCCCACTTGGAACTGAACCCAGAAGGATAATTCTTCCAACATATGTTAGAAACAGTCATCCCCAGAAACCCAAATGAATGAACTTGGCAATGTTGTAGAGAGCAATTAGATTCCAGATAAAAATTGACGAGAACAAAATTAAAAGCAATGCTCTTGTTAGTGTCTACTATCACGGATCCAACAGAGAAGAATATGCTTCTCAAAAGCAAAGTACTAATCAGAATAGAGCTGGAAGGGACCTTTGAGGTCTTCTAGTCCAACCCCCTGCTCAGTAATACCATTTACCAATACCATTTCAGAAAAGTGGCTGTCTAAGTCTCCTCTTAAAAGCCTCCAGTGATGAAGCATCCACAACTTCTGTGAGCAAGCAGTTTCACTGATTAATTGTACTAACTGTTAAAAAATTTCTCCTTAGTTCAATTAGGCCCGTTACTCAAAACCATGATAGGTTGATTCTCTCCTTAATTAGTTTTCATCCATTGTTTCGTAACTTACCTTCCGGTGCTTTGGAGAATACGTTGACCCCGCTCTTCTTTGTGGCAGCCCCTCAAACACTGGAATACTGCTATCATGTCATTCCTAGTCCTTAGACAAATCTAATTCGTGCAACCAAATCAAAGAGGCATGAAAGAATAGTGATGGGGAATCTTAATTATATTGATACTTGTTTGTGTTGAAAGGCTGGAAAATGCCTTTCTTTTGAGGATTTGGTTTTCCTGCTGGGAGGGCTTCAGTACAAGGACACAGACAACTGCTTGGAAGCTGGTTTATTCTTCAGGAAGGCAAGAGATAGCAAGAAGTCTGCGTTCCTGGGGCTAGCCAGCTTTGTATATTAAACTCCCGATTTTTATACCTTTTCTCCTTTTGTGTGTGAGAGCTTGTGTTTGTATTTCTTAATGTTTTAAATCCTGTCAGGGGGTTGTCTTCATTTCTGCCAGAGGGTAAACTCCGCGGGGTGGTTTGATTGGATTATCAGTTTCATCCTAATGTTTTCTTATATTTGTTTGGTGACAATCTCCTGTCTGCTATGGAATCTATTTCGTATCTTTTGTCTATTTGTTTTGCTGATTTGGCATGACCTTTTGTTTGTAAGGGATTTCTTTTTCTTGTTTCCCTAGTTTTCTTAATTACTTGGCTTTTGTCTAGGGGGCTTCTTTCAATACCTTTTATTAAATCTCTTTTCCTATGCAAGTTTGTTTTATGGCTGGCCTGGTGTTCCCTTTGGGCTTTTCCTGCTTGGGTGTCATCACTGTCCTCATGAAGTTCCCTTTCCACATTTGGAAACTGTTTTCCAAACAAGTATCAATATAATTTGTTTCTTCCTGAAAAAGGAGAACAAAACAGATGGGGAGGGGGTTTCTTTAAAAATAGAGCTAGAAAGTTTTAAAAAAAGCCAATGTAGCATGCAAAAAAAGGCTTAAAAAATTTTAGCTACAAAAAAAGACAGATATAGGAGGTGAAAAGTCAACAAGAAAAGTATTGACAAGCAAGAATTTTAAAATTCCTGAGAAGCTCAGTTATTAGAGATACAGTATTTGAAGGGTGCTTAAAGGGGCTTATTATCTTATCTACTATCTATATGTTTGCTAGGAGTTGAAAACAATACGATGGAATCAAAAGGATTTTGTTTATTTATTTATCAAATTTATACATTACTTTTGCAATGACATTAGATGCTTTACGAATAAAAATATATAAAATCCACATAAAAAAGAGAGAAAGTTAGAGACAAAATTAAAAAGCATAGCACCATTTAGATGTACAGTGTAAAAGAAAAGTAGAAAAGTCCTTCCTTCCTTTCTTCCATCATTCATTCATTTATTCATTCATTCGTTCGTTCCCCTTCTGATCCTCTCTAACATATTGGAATGATATATAATATAAGTCCTTACCATCATATAATACAAGTCCTTACCGTCAAGTTGTTTCCCTAACTCTTCTTGGATGAGTCTTCGTAATGTTTCTGTTGATGGAGGATCCCCCTAGGAGACACAAAAGATGCCTTAAGACACTAGAGCTTAAAATACTGATACTTATGAATGAGTTTAACTCCCTTTCTTAAGCAGATAAGACAATGCATTCATTCTTTCTGAAGCTAAAATGTGTAATACAGTAGTATTTTAAAAAAAAGACTTTGGGAGGCACATTCTAGCATTTTTAAAGACTTCACAGGGCCTTTGGTCACAAAACTTTGTAAGATTAGGAGTAACTATTGTGTAATAATTCTAAATGGTTCCAATTTTAATACAGGAAAGGGTTGGGCATATTATATCTACAAGAAGAAGTTTGAATCATTCATGAAGGAAGCGTGAGCTTATTCCTATATATTACTCTATCTTAATAGCATGTACTGTAAATGCTATAATAGATCCATTTGGTGATGGCAATGGTGGTTTTGAAGGCATTTTAGGATGCTGAAGAAAACCTGAAACCCAAAATTCATTTCTTCCAGAAGCTGTTCTTCAAACTGGTCCCTTCACAGGAATTCCAAATACTTTAGCAAATTCTTCATGGGGCCCTCAACAATATAGGACAAATAGGCTGAAAAACAGCTTCTATCCCAGGGCAGTAGCTCTTTGGAATTCTACTCTATAGTGCAGTGTTGATGTGGTGTTGGGGGCTTCCGGCTCAATGAGTGGAGTGTGAAGGATGTGTGTTTGTGTTCATTTTCATGGTCATGATGTGCACTGAAGATGGTGTTTGATTTCGTTGTATGAGGTGCAATGACAATAAAGTAAAGTAATTGATAACAATGAATGGTTCATGTTGAAATAGACATAAAGTAATGGACAATTATCCAGCAATCGTTTTTTTAAAATATTCAGCTGCATTTTTTTATACGTGATGAGTTAAAAAAAAAAAATACAGCTGATAAGATGCATTCAGAAGTATCTGCATCCAGACATGATTTCAACAAAAATGCAATCAGGTCAGAGTTTGCATCATAACCTCACCACATATTCTGTCATTTGGTTTCCTTGGGCCACCCAGTGACAGATATTATGGGGTAGCCTGCCCAAAGCACACTTCCCTCTAAACTCACTCTAGGCCCAGGAAATCCGGGTTGGCCTGGAGGACCAGGAGGTCCAACTTGTCCTGACTCTCCTGATGGTCCTGAGGGACCCATTAATCCTGTGTGTCCTTTGCGGCCAGGAACTCCTGGATCACCTGGTGGTCCCTTCACTCCTGCTGGTCCTTTTTCACCTTTAGTTCCAGGATCTCCCTGATGGAGGAAAAAAAAAAAGGGTAGATTGGATTGGGTTAAACAAAAAAAATCTGATTTATTTATTTGATTGGCTGAGTGATTGATTGATTTTGCCACCTATCTCACTTCGAGGTGGTCTTCCTCCTCCTCCTCCTCCTCCTCCTCCTCACATGCAAGTTCAGGGTCCATTCTTTTTTTCAGATCATCTATTCATTGCTAGGGGATTTACTGATCAGCTTCTTACCTGAACCTAGCATCATGGGCTGAGAGACAGAGACTGACCCAAAGTTACCGATTGGCTTCCATGCCTTAGATGGGACTAGAACTCACATTGTCCTGGTTTCTAGCCTAGTGCCTTAACCACTAGACCAGGGGTGTCAAACTTTATTTCACTGAGGCCACATCAGGGTTGAGTTTGATCTCAGGGGGCTGGAGTGGGCGTGGCCAGCTCAAAGTCACTCATGTTGGAGGTACCTGTAGTGGCCAAGTGCTAAGGCAGAACTTCCCTCAGACCCACCCTCACTCTCATTATAATCTCCTTCCAACCTTCTTACCTCCCTCCCTCCCTTTTCTTTTTCCTTCCCTCATTCTCCTTTCTTCTTCCCCTCTTTCTTTATTCTTTCCTTCGTTGCTCTCTTCCCATCTTTGCTTCTTTTTGTTTCTTCTTTCCCTTTCTCCTTTCATGTCCCTTCTTCAGGGGTAGGATTCAAATTCTACCAATTCTGTGGGCATGGCTAGGTGGGCATGGCCATGTGACTGGGTGGGCCTGGCTTTTTCTTTTTTCACTAACCCCCACCAATTCTGTTTTTTTTTTTTTTGCCTCCTGGGCGAAGCAGTAAGACAGGGAATCCCAGCACAGCTGATTGTCAGAACAGCTGATCATTGAGAGGTGATCTACCAGTTCGGCCGAACAGTAGCATTTTTTACTACCGGTTTGTCCGAACGGGGCCAAACTGGTAGAATACCACCACTGCCCTTCTTGCATGCTCAAATGCAAAAGGGGAAACATTTCTCCATTTGTTTTGTTTTTAGTTTGTTTTGCTAGCCCTCTGCCAGTGGAAACAGTGCTTGGGAGGGCTGTGCGAGGCCCTCCCGAGTTCCATTTTTGTTGGCGGAGATCACCAGGGCCAATCTTATGCTGTTTCCAAGGTGGCCTCAAGGGCCAGATCTAAGCACCCCAAGTTTGACACCCCTGCACTAGACCAAACCTAGCTCTGGAATTAAGCAAAAATAAATGTGATAACTCTTCAGCAGAGATCCATTATAAATGCTGTATGGATAGACCAGTCCCTACTACTTTAGGTGTGCGCGTGGGAAATCAGATAACAGAGTCACTCATCTCCCACAGAGCTCAAACTTTTTAAAATGCCCTCTCTGGGTGAACAAAGTGCTTCATCCATTGCAATCAAGAGATGAGGCTATCAATTTAAAGTCAGAGAGATGAGAATCCTGGAAATTATGAAATTGTCGCTGGGGTGATGATGAACTGAATGAAACTGATTCGGAAATATGTCAAGTAGCAAGAATTTGTTTATCTATGAATGAGTACAATGTGATTGCATGTCACCTGCTTTGAAGTGTCACAGAAAGCTGACATTGACATCTGTCAGCTTGGATTTGAAATTTTGGAATATCAATGAAGCTCTCATACTTACCCTCTCTCCTTTTTGTCCGTGTTCTCCTGGATTCCCTGAGGTGCCCTGAAAAGAGAGGAAGGGGTCCAAAAACCAGTGATGAAGCTAATTCTTTGTGTATATGTGTCTCATCTCTCTTTCAGGTACTAATGTGGAAGGGAAAATTAATTATATTGCATGAATTACAATGGCGTTTGTAGCAGCAAGCAGAATTTTTGCTGGAATTTCTAGCACGTATATACTATTGAAAGAGCAATGTCTACGCTGGCTTGGGCATGTCGTGAGGATGGCCAATGGGCGGATTCCAAAAGATCTTCTGTACGGAGAATTAGTGCAGGGAAAGCGCCCTAGAGGGAGACCGCAGCGGCAATATAAGGACATCTACAAGGGGGATCTAAGGGCTTTGGGAACGGACATCAACAGCTGGGAAACCTTGATCTCTGATTGTTCACATTGGAGGCTAAAGACACAGCATGGCCTTCTCCAATTTGAAGAAGAGACACTCATTCAGTAGGCTGGGGCAAAGTCCAGCAAGATCTGAGGACTGGACAGGGGACAGAGGGTATCTGTCCTCAGTGTGGAAAGGATTGCCACCCTTGAATTGGCCTTTTTAACCACGCTAGATATTGTTTTAGGACCTCTTTTCAAAGCACGATACCATTGTCTCTTGAGACTGAAGGATGCCAATTCATACATGAATTATAATGGCATTTGTAATAGCAAGCAGATTTTATTTTTTTAAGGGTGTTTGCAGTTTGCAGTCATTCTTAGTAGAACTAATAAGTCAGCATTTTTGTGTGAGAAATGTAACAAAATACTTACCTCTGTCCCTGGGGACCCCTTTTCACCTGGTTCTCCCTACGGAAAAGAAAGATAAACCAGATTATGCTGCATAGTAAATCATCTACAACAGTGTTTCTCAACCTTTGTAACTTTAATTTGTCAGCTTCAACATCCAGAATTCACATGTCTTATAGCAGCCAAGGCTGAGGAAAAACTGGATTTCAGGTTGGTTTTATAAGGGGGTCTAAACATGTACAAATATTGCATATGACAAATTATATGAAAAGCGGGAAATCAAAAACTTAATAGGTTTTTTTTAATCAGTTTTTTTTTTTTTTACTTTTTGGAATTTTTTCTAAACTTGCTTTGTTCATCTATTTTTTTTTTTAATTGACATGTATTTGTAAATACATACATATACACACAGACATACACACAAAGATGCAGAAATACAGACACATATATGTATATGAAGAAAAATACTGTACAATGGAGATTTTAACTTTAAGTGATTAATTAATTCATTCATTCATATTTCACATTTCTTAACCTCCTATCTTTTTTGGAGATTTAGCTTCATTAAATAGCAAATAAATATAAATATATTCCCCTTTCCAACAGAAAGGAAAGGCCAACCTTGTCTTGGGTTAGGAAGTAAGTAGGGCTAGAACTGTTTAGGAGAACATCAAGGTATCCCAAGGTAGATGAAAAATCAAAGAAATATCGTGGAAGGTAGCAATGGTTAACTCCTTCAGCACCATTATGAAGGAAGCTATAAAAATATTCTTGTAGAGGCATCTGGAGTTAAACCCAACTCAGATTCCTCTTTGCCTTACCTTAATGAGGACTTCCTAATTATTCTACATTTTTATTTTAACATTAGCATGATTGTCATCAATTTGCTACTCACAGGAAGACCGCGTGGCCCAATGAAACCAGGAACACCTGGGCTGCCAATTTCACCTTTGTTTCCCTTGGAGCCCTTGGGATGAAAAAAAGAAGATGTAAGGGCTAAAAAGTAGTCTGATCACTCTCAGTGCAAAAGAATATGATGTTTAGTGTCAGGAGCCATGTTCTTTCACAACTGATTTGCCAGAAGCAATCAAAGTGGTAAAGTTTGCATATTACCTCAGTGACTGTAAAGCATGCTACAAACCTATTTATTAGTTGTTTATTAAATTTATAGGTCCTATTACTTGCATAAGAGATGCTGATGATGTCCCCTCAGCAAAACTTTGAAGAAGCTTATTAATTTTAGATAGTTCTTTGGGACACCTGTGCAAAAATGTGGAGTCTCTTGGTTCTTGTGACCACTTGATGTGGACAAATCAATACATCAGACTCTCTTCTCCTTTAAGGAGAACTCTCATCTAGGACAGGTATGGATATTCTGCAACTTTCAAGCTTCCTGTGGCTTCTACATCCACAAACTGGCCCTCAAATCAATAATCAAAAATAGTGAAGTTATTTTGAGATTATATTACAAATGCACATGTCAACTACTCCCAAATAACTCGGGCAGACTTGCTACAATATTGATATTAAAAGCATCTAGACCAATGGTGGCTAGCCTTCTTGGGCTCCTGCGCTGAAAATTGCATGCGTGCTTGCGCACACATGCTCACATACCAGCACCCAGAAGGCAATGCGCATGTCCCCCATGCCCCCTGCGCATGTGTGTGCAATCCCCCCACCCCCTTACCTGCACTGTGCATGTGCATGCCTCCCAGCTGATTTTCGGCCCGTTTGAGGCCTTTTTCAGCCCCCTAGAGGCTTAAGGGAAGCCTCTGCAGCCTTTGGAGGCCGAAAAATGGGCCCATTTTGTCACTTCTGGTATTTCTGGAAATATAGGAAGTTATGAAATGGGCCTGTTTTTCGGCCTCCAAAGATTATAGAGGCTTCCCTTCAGCCTCTGAAAGGCTGAAAAAGACCTCAAACAGGTAAAAGGCCTCAAACAGGAGGTGCACACATGTGCAGTGAGGTAAGTTTGGCTGGGGCTCGCGTGCCTGCACAAATGGCTCTGTGTGCCACCTGTGGCATGCCTGCCTTAGGTTCACCATCACGGATCTTTTAGACCAGTGGTAGTCAACCTGGTCCCTACCGCCCACCAGTGGGAGTTCCAACTTTCATGATGGGTGGTAGGGGTTTTGTCCTCTATAAATCACCATTACTGTGGAACCAGTGGGCAGTTAGAGAAAATTTTACTACTAACAGAAATAAAAAAGTGGGCGGTAGGTATAAAAAGGTTGACTACCCCTGTTCTAGACTATAGTATAGTTTTTAAATCTCAAAATGACTTAAAAAGATACATTTTAAGCCCTGGGATGAAAGGGTAGGAGAGCAGGTAAGATTGAGCTTCAATAGCAGTTCCTTTATAATATATGAAAAATTCAACATTTTTGCAACCAGATGTGATTATCTATATGAGAAGAGATATTCTTGCAAATAGTTTGTACCAAATAAATGTTAGCCTTAGCACATCAAAAAGAGCACTTTGATTTGGCCTTGGAAAGCAACCAGGAACTGCTATACTTATCTTCACACATCAATAAGATTATAGACATCTTAAGCATGCTCTTTTTTGGAGTTTTGACAAGGGCAATTTGATTCCAATAAGAATCTGTCCAATTTTATCACAGTGTCTTGACCTCTAACTCCCCATAAATCCCCCAAGAATTCTTTCACATTTCTTGCCATGGATGAATTCTGGGATTATTCTGGTCTATTTCCTATCCACTTAATATTTTAGTCCGATCTCTTGCTCATTTCAGATGAACCCCAATTAAATACGCTCGAAGGATGGCTGTCAAGCTTGTTGTTTGAACTGCTCTTATTTTAAAATCCATTATTACAGTATATATCTTGCTTTCCAGAAAAATGGCATAGAAGAGGGCTATCTTCTATGACAACTGAAGAACACTAACTTCTGGAGCTTTTATCAATGTGCAACTAAAATCAAGGCCTGCTATTCTTAAGATAGTAGCTACTCCTACCACCTTGTTATATACAACTACCATGTTTCCCCCAAAATAAGACCCTGTCTTGTATTATTTGCCACCAAAAAAGGCACCAGGTCTTATTTTGGGAGGATGTCATCCTAACCTCACTTGCGTGCATCACTCCCGGCCTCCTTTTCACTGTCAGAGGCCTTCAGGAACTTCTTCTTGCAACCGGAAAAGCTTTCCTAAAGGTCTCTCAGGCAATAACAGAGCTCCAGATTAATCCAGAGCTTTATTATCAGCTACAGAGGCCTTCAGGAAAGCCTTGCCAGCCTTACTAGCTACAGAAGAAATGGGCTCGCAAGGCAGGTGTTGAGGTGTGAGAGGCCTGGCTACAACTGTCCAAAGGTAAGTAGTAGGTCAACACCACCACCCCCATCCCCACATTAGCTTAATTTTTACCCATGCACTCTGGAGTGGGTGGGATCTTAATTAGGGCTTATTTTGGGGGGTAGGGCTTATATTGGGCACATGTGTAAAAATCAAGCCAGGACTTATTTTCAGGGTAGGTTATATTTTCGGGAAAACAGGGTATCTGCCAGGATGGGACAACTGATGTCTTGCATTTTATCATGCAAATGACACAAATAATACATGGCTAACTATGCCGATTACAAAATGACATCATGGTGCATAATGGCCTCAGTGTAACTGCTATGCCAAAGGTGCTTTTTCAAAAGACAACTGGACTTTCTTGTTTTTCCTTGAAGACATTTTGCTTCTTATCCAAGAGGCTTCTTCAGTTCTGACTCTTGAGTTCTGACGGAAGCTTTTTAGATGAGAAGTGAAATGTCTTCAAGAAAAAACAAAGGAAGTCCAATTGCCTTTTGAAAAAGCAAGCTTTGGGATAACCATGACGTGGATGACTCAGAATCTCAATAGACATATACCTGCTGTTCCCAAGCTGTTGTGAGCTCATGCTTGTGATGAAGATGGTAAATACAGTACTTACTGGGTTACCTGCAGGACCAGGTTCCCCGGGTGCACCTGGAGGTCCAGTCTTGCCCTAAAGAAAGGCGGACAACAATCAATCTCAAAATATATAAAGAACTCCAATGAATGGAACCAAAGTCCTAAGACCAGAAACTCCTTGTCTGGATAATTTATTTTGTCCCACTACAATTTACTCCAAGGTTAAGAGAGAAACTGCTCTGTCGGCCTTTGGATATCAAGCAACAGCCATCTGGTTTAATTTGGTGACCAGCCACAAAATAACACAAAACTTACATAAGACATTCAAGATTGATTGTTTATAAGTAACAAAAGACCTTTTTGTTGCTTCTCTTAAAAGTCATACTGTTCAGCAACATCCAAATCCATCATATTTTAAATAATTTTCAATATCTACCAAAGGAAAGGAAAGAAAGTCTTTGCTCTATGCAATCAACATTAATTAATGCCAACCAAAGAAAAAAATTCCCTTCACAACATCTTCCCTATCATACAGCGTACCATCTATACATAGATTATCCTGAACACTGGGATACTGCAAGGTGTCTCCTAGAATCAGAACAACTCATTAAATAGGCAAAGTAACTTACTGCTATTCCTCTAAGTCCTCGGGGGCCTTCTGGTCCTGCAGGTCCTGGATCTCCCTGAAATAGAAGAGAGAAACATATCATACATCATAGCCTCATTGAAAAATACCATACATCATAGCCAAAGTTATCTGAGAACTCACGACTTATTCCTGATCTCAGACAGCCAATGCTATCTGTCTTATGATGGCCATAGATCAGAGGTGGTATTCAGCAGCTTCTGACCAGTTCTGGAGAACTGGTAGTGGAAATTTTGAGTAGTTGGGAGAACTGGCAAATACCACCTCTGACTAGCCCCACCCCCATCTATTCTATGCCTCCTGAGTCCCAGCTGTTCGGCTGGGTCTCCTTTAGTTGCCTTGCACAGGAGCTGGAAAGCAGGTTAGTGGGGTGGGGAGGGAATGGGGATTTTCCAGTAACCTTTCCCTGCTATGCCCATCAAGCCACACCACGCCCACCAAGCCATGCTCACAGAGCCGGTAGTAAAAATGTTGAATCCCACCACTGAGGCAGGCATCTTACAACATAGAATCATGGGCCTGGGACCACAGAGGTCTTCCTGCTGTTTTTGAAAACCTCCAGTGATGAAGTTCCTACAACTCTGGGAGGCAAATTATTCCCATGGATTAATTGTCAGATCATTTCTCCTTATTTCTAGGTTGGATGTCTCTTTAACAAGTTTCCACCCATTACTTTTTGTTCTGCCTCTGGTGCTTCGAAGAATAAGTCAATCCCCTCTTTTCTATGATAGCCTAAGGACTGGAAAACAACTATCATGCCCCCCCTACAATCCTTCTCTTCCCTTCCTTAGTCTTTACCTCTGGAGGCCATTTCAGGAACAACTCTCATCATTTCTCATCACTCCTTATCACCCATCTCCTCCCACTTGTGACTGTATGACTGTAACTTTGTCGCTTGTATCCTTATGATTTATACTGACTGTTTCCTAGTATGATTTGATTGCTTATTGTACCCTATGACTATCATTAAGTGTCATACCTTATGATTCTTGACAAATTTATCTTTTCTTTTATGTACACTGAGAGCATTTGCACCAAGACAAATTCCTTGTGTGTCCAATCACACTTGGCCAATAAAGAATTCTATCTATCTATCTTAACAGTGCTTATTTGTGATTAAATTGTAACGTTAAAACAGGGGGGTGAGCTATGGAGTCGATGGGAGTCAGGATACAAATTTAATAAAATAAATCAGGCTGAGAGAATAGGACGATTGTCAGATGATGGACGTTTAGAAGAAAATGTAAGAAATATTGTTACTATTACTACTACTTTTAATCATCTTTGAAGTTGACATAGAGCTTTTATTGTGCTTAACACTTACATCTTTTCCTGATAACCCCTCCCGGCCCGGAGTTCCAGGTTGACCCGGTTCTCCCTGTAGTAAAGAAAAAGGATGGAAGAAAGAAAAACAAAATTTAGACTACAGTTAATCCTCCCCTTTGAAAATTCTACGTGCTCTATCATGTAACTTAAAGTATGTCAGGGCTACTACATCCTTTTTTGTCTTCTTCTTTACTTCCTCTTTTACTGCTTTAGGTGTCGAGGTAGACACAAAGTTCTGGCTCTTCTGGAGGCCTCAACTATTGTTAACTGATGTTGCTGAGTGTGTCTTTGATGTTGTCTCCCCATCTTCTTCTGGTTGTGCCTCATGTTCTTTGGGCTTCTCCTCTTTTTGTATATGTCTTGTATGGTATGGAATCCCATGACATTCTCTCCGGGTGATCAAACCACTTTATTTGCTGTTTTTATATGAAGTTTAAGATTGGTTCGTTGCCAGTTCTTTCTTTTATGATCTCATGTCTGATTTTATGTCTTCTGGTCACTCCAGCAGCTTCCATCAAACATCTCATTTCCATGGTGATTAACTTTTATTTATGCTTTATTGTTTGGCACTGGTAACATAGGGCAGGGGTGAAATGCTTTTGAGATGCTCACACTACATCCTTTTCCACAGCAAAATTCCGTATCAGCTTTCAGCAAGGAACATGGTTTATTATTCTTTACATGATCTCAATTTCTACATTTTCTTCTTCAGAAATCCAGTGGATTGTGTTTTCTCTGCCTCAAAGATATAAAGGGCAACATTGACCTCCCAAAAAATGCATTTTGCACCCCAATTATTCTTGTGCATAGCCATATTACCAGTGGTGGTATTCTACCAGTTTGGACTGGTTTGGGCAAACCAGTAGTCCCGGTGAGCATTTGGCCCTGACCACCTGCCCCTGCTCTTTCCTGTGCTTTATTTCCTGGTTTTTTTAACACAGCTGATTCACGCAGCAGGGCATTTTGCCACGCCTCAGCTGTTTTAGTCATTGGGGCTGCAGTAGAAGGTAAGCGATTGAGTTGAAAATAAGCTTTTTAAAATGTAGAGCACGTGCACAGAGCACGTGTTTGGTGCGCACTCACTCACCAAACCGCTTGTTACATCAGTTGAATCACACCACTGCATATTACTTACTCTCATGCCAGGACTTCCTGCATCTCCCCTTGGACCCTTAAAACCCTGAAACAAGGAAATGAAATGTGTAAATGTTCTCCCTCCAAAACTGACCCCTGAAAATGGTTCTTTAACTTCCTCCCAGCCTTGGACTTAATCTCCGTTCCCACATTCCTTTTCTCTTTATATCTCACTATCTCATTTCCTTGAGATGGTGTCTACTTTGCTTCAAAGTTTAAAGGCAGAGCCTGACACAACACGGAATATAACAGACACATACATACACGCACACAGCATGAGTTCCATGGTGAAACAATATTTGGGCAATATTATGGAGCAATACTGGGTCCAATACAAGATGTTGGTTGCCACCTTCAAAGCTCTACATCGCGGGTTTTCAAACTTGACAGCTTTAAGACTTGTGGACTTCAACTCCCATAATTTCTCCTCCAGTCATGTTAGCTCAGGAGTTGTGGGAGTCTTAAACTTGCCAAGTTTGAAGACCCTTGCTCTACATGGCTTGGGATCAGGTTATTTGAATGACTGTCTTTCCCCAACCACTTCTACCCAACCTGACCTGAGAGACGAAACAGGAAATGTTACAGGCCCCCTCTCTTTAAAAACTCCATCTGGTGGCATGAAGAAAAAGGGTCATCTTTGTGGTGGCTCCTTCCCTGTGGAACATCATCCCCATGGAGATAAGATTGGCCTCCACTTGGACATTCTTTCTGTAGGCCCTGAAAGCCTGGTTTTACCAACAGGCCTCGGGTCCCAGGGTGGGATGGAGTCCATCAAGTGGTTCATTTGATTGTTACTGGAGAAGGGGAGGAGAGTTGTTTTGTGTGTGTGTTGAAATTTTATCTTTCTAAGCTGCCCAGAGTCACTGAGAGTGAAACTGTACTCAGCCACAGAGTGATTTCCCTGGGAGGGAAAACAAGTCAACATTTTCCCCTAACTGCTACCAGACAGTGCTGGAAAACTCTGAATAGGACCCATACCTTACATAGTTAGGCTTGGCCAAGACTCTGTGTTTAAATGGGGTAGAGTATCCTCTCCTGAATGTGACTGTGGTGTTCCTTGTCAGACAATGGATCATATAGTGACCAGCTATAGCCATTTGAGAGTGTATGCAGGAGGAAAAGCAGATTTTGTCCAATTAGCAAATACTGTGCTTAATTGGATAAATTTTCATGGGTGCAGGTATGCAGGTCTTGGCGTGTTCAGGTCTTTTCCCATGTAAGGTTGAGTGCATCTTGGCAACATTTCGATGAGGTCCCACTCGCCATCTTCAGGCTGGTGCTTTCGGCTTTGTGCTTGTGCGAGCAAAGCGTGATCGGAGCTGCCGTCTCTCTATATATGCTGGTGGGGAGGTTGGCTGTGTTGTCATTTCTTGATTGGTTGATGGAGTTGATGTTTGCAGATTGGCTGGCTTTTTCGTAAGAACATGTGTGGCTGAGGTATTGGCTGTGTGTCTATCAGCCTCCTGTGTTGTAATCTCAACAATATGTAGGGCACAGCAATATAACTCAGAAGGTCATCACACAGCCCATGACCCAGGTCATTAGGACCCAGGAGATTACAGCACAAGACCCAGGATGTCAAAACAACAGAACTCAGAAGGTCATTGCATAGCCCATTACCCAGGTTGTTACAACACAGGAAGCTGATAGATACACCAGCCTGAAGATAGCAAGTGGGACCTTGTCAAAACATTGCCAAGATGCTCTCAACCTTACACAGGAAAAGACCCGAACATGCCAAGACCTGTGTGTGTGTGTGTGTGTGTGTGTGTGTGTGTGTGTGTGTGTGTGTAGATTTTCAGTCATCCAGGTCATGGTTGTCCCAAAGGTGCTTTTTTCAAGAGGCAACTGGACTTTCTTTGTTTTCCTTTGAAAACATTTCACTTCTCATCCAAGAAGCTTCTTTAACTCTTGCAGACCGCTGATCATTTGCATCCTTTGAAAGGGTCATTGAGGACACAGATAACCCTCCAAGTGGCCTCAAGGGCTCTCTAAAAAGAATGCAAATGACCAGCTGTCTGCAAGGAGTATAAATCCTTCTGTTCCCCACCATCCAGTCAGAGCTGAAGAAGCTTCTTGGATGAGAAGTGAAAGGTCTTCAAAGGAAAACCAGACAGTCCCGTTGCCTCTTGAAAAAGCACCTTTGGGACAGATATAAAACATTTGTTTTATTTTATGAACTAACATATTTTGAAATGTAACTTACAACTCCATATAGAACTCCTTTTTTTGTTGTTTACACCTTACAAAACACATCTTCCTCTTATGTGTATCATATCACTATGTGTTCTTTTCAAACGTCATTACTGCGGCTATCCATGTATTTCATGATGTATGTTAAATAAATAAATGAAAAGGTTTGTTTATTCTGTCCCAGAACAGCTTGTAACGAGACTTACCGGTGGTCCTCTGCCACCCTCTTGGCCTGGTAGCCCCGGGTCTCCAGGCTTACCCTGAAATAAACAAAGCACATTTAGAATAGACTCTTGCACTGCTAAGGCATAAATCAAATTTTCATACTGCATTGGCATGGTTTACGCAATGCACAATGCCACACAAAAATGAACACCTTCTGATGGAGCTCTGGAATTCTTTTGACCAGCAGTAATGTAATACAGTTCTTATTTAGTTACTTATATCCTGCCTTTATTATTTTCACAAATAACTAAAGGTGGCAAACATATCCAACATACCTCTCCTCTTCCAGGTTTTTTCACAATAATGTTCTGACCTAGGCTTCCCTCAACAGCACAAAGCTGGGTGCTCATTCCAATAAACCCCTTTTATTTGATTTACAATTAATTTCTTCTCCAACAAAGTCCTGGCCAACAGTCTTTCACGATAGTTCCCAATTAAAACCTTTATCAGGCTTTGAGAAGGGCCAGGCCTATATCTTTCAGATGCTGCAATACTTGGCAAGCATGCCAAAATGAACTAATTGTCTCCTGCAAAGACCTACTCCCCTTTTGCTCCTCTTTTATTCCCTATGAGAGGGGCCATTCACCATCCACCTGTGGCCTTACTCCCAAGTCGGCCCTTGTTCCTTAGCTGTTCCCTTCTCCTGGCAGCTCTAAGCATACGCGCACTGGGAAGAGGCTCCAGCTGTTCTTCTGCCCCACTGATCTCTGACTCCAAAGGCAACTGTCAGATGACCCTGGCCCCATCTCTGCCTCTGACGCAGAGCACTCGTCAGAGCCTTCCCCAGACTCCAGGACTGGCCCATGTTCCCCCAAAACTTCCTCACTGTCTGAGTCTGCCACCAACTCTGCTGTCCGCTGATGGGCCACAACAAATAACAACCCTGTGAGGTGGGTTGAGCTGAGGGAGAGTAACTCGCCCAAGGTACCCAACTGAAAACAAATGAAGCCCTATCCACCCTAATTTTCCAGGATACATTAAATAGAAATTGATTCTTTTTTAAACAGTGATTTTCTATTAATTACATTTCTTAGTGCTTAATAAACATTGAGTTGTCTGGGTATTTATTTTGCTTAACAATTCAAATTTACATTCTTAATCCCCACCCCTTTTTTCCAACCAGTGGTAAAATAAATTCCATGTTTGATACTATTCTACATCTTCTTAATTTTCAATGTTAATTTATCCATTTCTTCACAATCTAGTATCTTACTATCTCTCCATCTCGCAGTAGATCTTCACGTTTCCAATATTGTGCTAATATAATCCTCACTGCTGTTAAGACATGTAATATTAAATACATACTTTCTTATTGATTTTTTCAGATATTATACCTAATAAAAAAAGTTCAGTTTTAAAATCTACATGTTCCCCTATCATCTTTTCTAGCCACCTGTGTATCTTTGTTCAGATTTTTTTTTGCTTTACAAGCAAGGAGGAGGAGGAGGAGGAGAAGGAGAAGGAGAAGGAGAGGAAGAGGAAGGAGAAGGAGAAGGAGAAGAAGGAGAAGGAGAAGGGGGAGAAGAAGAGGGAGAAGAAGAGGGAGAAGAAATTGATTCTAAAGTACTGAACATAAACTCATTTACAATAGTAAAATTAGGGGGTAACAAACAAGTCACTGCATTTTTAAAGGCCTGAACTGCAATAATATTTTTAAGATTTGAAGTCACAAGATTAATCCTATGATTGTGATCAAATAAACTTGTCAAGGCAAATTGAAAGAAAAAGACCAGGAATATTTTCCATCTGTGCAGCAGACTTTAATTAGCATGTTGACTTGGTTTGATCTATGTTCTCAACCATCGTTGGTCTCACTTATCCAGAGCTTTTCTTCTGAGACTAAATGCCATTTTAGTTCCCTCACTGAGTTCATAAATGTATGAAAGCATGGCATGAAAAGTGTATTTCCTCACACAAATTTATGAATTTAAGAAGAGTCTGTGACATGGTTGCTAAAAAACAAAGAACAGTGATAAAGAATATTAGGTATATTTATTAACAACAAACTAGCTTCTTACTGGTTCCCCAGGTGATCCTGGTTTACCATCTTTGCCATCGTTTCCAGCTACACCCTAAAACAGAAGCCAAACAGATAAACAAGATTAGAAATGCAAAGACATTCTGCAATATTTTTAAGAGAGGGTTGTAAGAATAAAAGAAAAAAAAACTGACCAAATATTACTAATTTAGGAAAATTAGACAAAATTAGACTATACCCGGTAGCAAACCTGCCAACTCCATGCTGTGGAAAATCCACAAAGAAAAAAAAAAAGGTTGTATGAAAAGGAGCAAGTCAAAACAATTAACTAGGGTTCATTGCTTCAGCCAATCAAATGCATAATGTACATGCACACCAAATAATACTTTGTTTCTCTAAAATGATGTTTTCTTTTCATAGATAAACACCTCAAACGTATCGGGCCATGCTTCTAACAGTGGAGCAAAAAGTGGTTAATGAGTTCATTAATGGAGCTTACTGCAGGTTAGTTCCATGCTAATATAATTATGGTGTTATCTATTCAGTCAGAATAACAGAGTTGGAATGGACCTTGGAGATCAACCTCTTGCTCAGGCACGAAAGCCGATACTATTTCAGACTAGTGGTTGTTCAATCTCTTCTTAAAAATTTCCAATGTTGAAGCATTCACAACTTCTAGAGGCAAGTTGTTCCACTGAGTAATTGTTCTAACAGTCAGGAAATTTCTCTGCCAAATATCTCTGCCCATGTCTGACACTTGGTGATTCTATGGGCCAGGTCTCTCTACAACTTCTGACCTTACATTACTTCTTTGACTTATTGTATGCTCTGGCTGTTGTCAGCTTTGATGATGTCCAGCCATCCTGCTCTTTGGTGGCCTGGTTACTGCTAATCCTTCCAAACACAATTGCTTTCTCCGGTGAATTCCCCCAGATGACACAGCCAAAATAAGTGAGATGCAGCCTTGTGATTTTGCCTCATGCTAACATGTAGCTTCATATTCATACACCTGGCAAAAATCGATATTCTGCTTGACATGATACTTTTTGGTGTGTATACTCTTCCAGTTATGATTCTACATTTTACTAATTCAGCCTCTGAGGTTTTGCTTATATTCCTGTACTGAAATTCAAACCACCCACATGCTTCATAGTTCGATTAACTTTCACCACAAGGCACATAATTAGCAAATCCATCATTATTAATCAAGATCCAGAGCCACCACTAGATTCATGAGTGCAGAACGGATTCACTTAGAGAGGGTAGAGATTGAGGTTGGTCTAAGTCATCACACACACTTCAGTCTTTTTTTAAAAAAAATATAACTTCAAGATGTCTAAAGATGATAATATAGTTGAGGTCCTGGTTTCATGGTGAATATAATCTTCAGCCATTCCATACATGGGAGTACACCACTAATCTGAAATCAGTGTGTCCCCTATACCTCCTTAACTTCAGGGAGCTCTAAAAACCAAGTTGATTAACTAATGGTTCATTTGGTCCCTAAACACTGTAAGGCAGTTTTGTAGTATAGAAAGTTAGCAATGCCTCTCCCCGCATTCCTAGAAGAATGAAATATTTTGGGAAATATTAAAAAAGGCAGAATGTTATATTTCCCCTAAAAGAGAAATAAAAATTCGAAGGGAGACAGAAACTCGGAGTTCTAGCTCCCTGCCCCCAGCAGATATTTTGTGCCCATTAAGAAAGACTGGGCCAATCTATTTACAAGACAAAAGACCTTCAGCTCCAGGGTGATGGGGTTAAGATATGATCCTTCAGGACATAATAGGATTAACTCACTAAGACAGTGGTCCCCAATCACCGGGCCCCGGGCCGGTACCGGTCCATGGATCATTTAGTACCGAGCTGCCTATTTTGCTTGGGCGCCGCCATCTTGTTTAGATAGTGCTTGAGAAAGTGCTTCCGGGTGAGCTTGTCAGTCGTCGGTTGGAAAGCAGCGTTTGGGTGCTGAAGGAATCCTCGCGCCTTAGTTTCATTGAGTGGGGGGGGCTTCAAACAAAGAACCATCCCGATAGCGGTGGAATCTTGCGTTACTCAGAAGGAGATTAAGAAATAGCCTAAAAAGCCCATCGACCGCGAGAAGGTACAAAGGAGGAGTTGAAGGTGGCGGGGAGAAGCGGGGGATGGCTGGCTGGCCGGTTGCTCGGCTAGCCTTGCCTTGGTCATGCATGCTGATGCTGGTACCGGTCCGTGGATCATTTTGTACTGGTCCGTGGTACAAAAAATGGTTGGGGGCCACTGTACTAAGACACAGAGCTCACTACATTGCACAATCTCCTAAGGAAATTTCATCACCTTCAATCAAACATGGGAGCTCAGACAACTTACAGAGCCAGTTATAACCCCTACAACAGCCAATGGAACAAATGTTCTTGCACAGAAACAGGAAGCACAAGGGCAAAGCCCAAGAGAATGTATACAAGCCACCCACTCTCAACTCCATGTGGTCAGCTGCCCAGAGCCATAAACCCATGTGGTTCTGCTTCATCATTAAACCATCTTTCCAATCAGCCTCCAGCCTACATTTTGTCTCCAGTGCAGAGGTGGTATTCAGCAGGTTCTGACCAGTTCTGGAGAACCGGTAGCAGAAATTTTGAGTAGTTCAGAGAACCGGCAAATACCACCTCTGAGTGGCCCTGTCCTCATCTATTCTCTGCCTTCTGAGTCCCAGCTGATCGGCTGGGACTTCTTTTGTTGCCTTGCATAGGAGAATGGGGCTGGAAAGCAGGTTAGTGGGGTGGGGAGGGAATGGGGATTTTGCAGTAACTTTTTCCTGCCACACCCACAGAACCAGTAGTAAAAAAAAAAAAACCACGAATCCCACCACTGCTCCAGTGCCTTTCTCCCGGATTGGAACTGGCCCTGGATATTTCTTCCAACAGTAGGGTTCTTCCAGAGCTGTTTAGTAAACCTATTTCCCAGTGGTTGAAATGCTTGTTCCATCTCACCTCCTGAATCCTGGAATACCCTCTCCTTTCTGCAGCCCTGACACCATGCTTCCAACCTCCTTACTCCTTCTGATGGATGGCTTTGACCCTTGAATAGCCTTGTCCCAGTCAGAAAAGAAGATTGAGTGTGGGAGAGGATTGCAGGAAATTGAACACAGCAGTAAAGATATTCATGCACAATTTTAAAACAATTTTGAGTCAAAAATATGAATTCATCTTGGCTAATAATCTTGATTCTGGGTAGAACAGATCTTGGAGATGCTGAGAAGCAGGGCTGTAAAAAGATTTCCTAAGATTCTTTGACAGTGGAGATTTTGGACTTGTCAACAAGAAAAGCATTCTTTCTGTCACCATGGTATTGGATTACCTTAATACCTTAATAGATTTCCCTCTCCTTACCTGGAGAGACCTTTATCTTTACCTTTTCCTCCTCTTATATTTTTCCTTCCACAAATTGAGTTATCTTTCTTTCAGTGTATTGTATCACCAAGTTTAGAACAGGGTAGTTAAAATCTGATTGCATGCATGCCAATTCAAATTAAGAGGGTTTTTTTTTTTTAATGCCAAACAATATGTCCACAGTCTACTATCTTAACATGCTATGTAACTACATGGGGGTGAGGATAAAAAGATATCAGGAACAAAACTTGTAGACATCCACACATGTTTCTCCTTTGCTCTGATATATGTATGTGGCACCTCCATTCCAGTTGAACTGTTTCAGGAGCCAATAGAAATATTGTTCATTTTCCAGATATCTTGCATCAATAGTTACAAATATTATTTTCACTCACCATAAGTCCAGGCAATCCTGGGGGTCCCTGAGGTCCTGGGGGACCTTCTTTCCCCTATGAAAGATGATACTGTGTTAGAATCTTTAAGATGCTTGGATGAGGAAGATCTGAAATCAAGTCCTTGCTCTACCAGGGGTCTTCAAACTTGACAATTTTAAGACTTGCGGACTTCAACTCCCAGAATTCCTTTTCCAGTCATGTTAGCTCAGGAATTCTGGGAGTTGAAGTCCACAAGTCTTAAACTTGCCAGGTTTGAAGACCCTTGCTCTGTACAGTCATTATACCAGGTCCTGTCTCTTCTCCAGGTCTGAAGAACTACTATGGCCTTCTGGGAATAAATATGCCATCTCCATCCATCCCTCTCCCATTTTTTCCAAATTGACCACCAAGATCAATTCAGAGAAGAAGAAAAAAAAGCAAAGCTCCAGAATCTTAAGAAATCTCTTAGATCCTCAGTGAAAGCTGAACAGTTTTTAGAATTTCCCCTTTCACAGAACCCATCACTCATATATCTCCCAAAGATGTTTTCCCCCAAAAAAGAGACACCTAGACTTTCTTGATTTTTTTAAAATTAGAAAATAGCAATAGCACCTATATACAGTTTCATAGTGCTTTACAGTCCCCGCTAGGTGTCAGCATACTGCCCCCAATAATCTGGGTCCTCATTTTACTAACCTCAAAAGAATGGAAGGCTGAGTCAACCTTGAGCTGGTGAGAATTGAATTGCTGACAGTCAGCAGTATTAGCCTGCAATAGTGCATTCTATGCTGCTGTGGTTCGCTGGCAGCCGGTGTAGACGGCAGAGGTATCGGACAGTGAGGACGAAAGGGGACGGCGAGGACAAAAGGAGTCTGGTGAGGACTTGGATGAGGGTCCTGCATCTGATGCAGGGATGGGGCCAGGACCATCTGAGAGTGGGGTGCTGCCTACGGAGCCTTTGGAGTCTGGCAGCAGTGAGGCAGAGGATCCAGGGGAGCCTGTTCCCAGTATGCAGGTGTGCAGAGCTGCTAGAAGGTGAGAGCAGCTGAAGCAGAAGGGGCAACTTGGGAGTAAGACTGGGAGGTGATTGCCCCTCCCATAAGGAATAAAAGTCAGCCCCTAATGACAAAGAGCTTTGCAGGAAACAAAGCAGTTCAATAATCTCCGAGTGCATCATGAAGATCTGTACTCTGGTCAGTATTTTTCTGGATTTTTGGGTTGGTTTATGTTAAGCTTTAATTGGACCGGTTTCTTGACAGCATTCTGCAGCACTGAAAAGCCTGGTTTCATCTGGAGGAACTGTGTCTAATTAGTTTTGGCTGGGAATGCAAGTAACTTCCAGCTTTGCATTAAAAAAAGGTTTTACTTTTACATTGTGTTTTGTTAAGTTCGATGAAGCCTGGGTCAGAACATGTGACTCAACAGGCTCTTTCTAAATGAAGAAGAACTGAAGAAGCTGCTTGGATGAGATGTAAAACATTTTCAAAGAAAAAAAAAAACCAAGAAAATCCAACTGACTTTTGAAATCAACCTGGACCTGGATGATTGAGAATCTCAATCACTCATAAAATCAACTATCTAAGATATCTTCCAATGTTCGAAAAGTTATGAGATCCATTTTGTCCCCACAGAATATTCTCCAATATTCTGAATGAATGAACAGCAACTTGCCTTTTCTCCTGGAGGTCCTGGGGAGCCAATAGGCCCTGGGGAACCATCTGGTCCCTAAAAACAATGTGGAAAAAAATATATGTAGCAATTATTTGTCCTCCATATGATGGCCTTGAAGTTTTCATTTACCATCGTATCCCACCCTACAAAAACGCAGACGCACGACAACTGATAGTCGATGCAGAATTTGTCTCTCTGAAGAATCCTCTTTCTCATATGGCTTGGAGATAATTTTTGCACATTAATGCTGAAACTGTATTTGCTGTGGCAAATATTGTACCATGATAGATGGACAGCAGAGGTGGTATTCAGCCAGTTCTGACAGGTTCTGGAGAACCGGTAGAGGAAATTTTGAGTAGTTTGGAGAACCAGCAAATACCACCTCTGGTTGGCCTTGCCCCCATCTGTTTGCTGCCTTCTGAGTCCCAGATGATTGGAGTCTCACATGATTGGCTGGGTCTTCTTTGGCTGCCCTGCACAGGAGAACAGAGCTGGAAAGCAGGTTAGTGGGGTGGGGAGGGAATGTAGATTTTGCAGTAACCTTCCCCCGGGAGTGGGGAGGGTATGGGGATTTTACAGTATCCTTCCCCTGCCACACCCACCAAGTTGTGCCCACCCAGCCACGCCCACAGAACAAGCCACGCCCACAGAAACAGTAGTAAAAAAAAATTGAATACCACCACTCATGGACAGACTTTAATAAGATGAGCAGCATATATAAAGTACAGTCTATCCAGGTACAATATTTGCCGCAGCTCTGAGATCTATACAGACTCCTACAGTCCAGTATTATAGGGGAAAATATTGAGCTACTGAATTACCATCAAAGACAACATCATCAAAATTGCTGAATCATCATGAATAGCATCATCATCCAAATTATTATTGAAATCATCATCAATAATTGAATCATCCTCAATGACATCAACAACGTTATTGAATTATCATCAACAATAATCAAAATTATGGAATCATTATCCTCAAATCACCATAATCTCAAATAGATTTACAAGAACAATTTGCCTTCCATTCTAGTAGATAAAGATTAAAAATTAGCATGCAAAGGAAAATCTTACAGCTGGGCCTGGATTCCCAGGGGGACCCATGAAGCCAGGTATTCCAGGATGACCCTACAAAAGAATAATAATTATTTCATGTTATTATTTCTGCTGTATAGCTCACGTTCTCCTTAAGTGCTACGTGCAAACAACTTGCCACCCTCACTGTGTATCAAGCACTGCATATATCACCTAATTCTTGAGAACAGCTAACAAGCATTAATTTCAAGGTGAGAAAACGGTGGCTCATGTGGTTAGAACCAGGGTGGGATGCTGCCAGTATAACAACCGGTTCAGTGATCACACATGAACAGCAGTGTAAAAATCCTGACCTGCTATGTTACTTCAGGGGAGTAACACAGCTGAGGCATGGCAATCCATTCCTCCATGCTGATCAGCTTGTACGATAAAGGTCTGTACAGCGCAAGGGCTGGCAGGCGGGGCCGCATAATTGTCGCCGTGAACCAGTTTGCTCCCAGTTGATATTTGGAGCTAGGGGTTTGCCTGAACTGGCCCGAATTGGCAGAGTCCCACCCCTGGTTAGAACACTGGGCTGACAATTTGTAAGCTTGAATTCGAGACGCAAGAGCTGCTGTGTAACAGGATGAGCTCCCATCATTTGTTCTAGTTTGAAAGTGTGCAAACGTGAATAGAAAGATAGGTACCACTTCAGTGGGCACATTAACAGAGAGATGAAAGGAGCCAGTGCAGCCAAGCATCCTCCAGGCAATGGAGAAGTCATGGGGGCAATCTTTTCATCCTGGAAGTGTCTTGGTGCTTCCAACAAAAATGGGATGGGATTTCCAAGATGGTTCCTAGAAAGGGAAGAATCTTTCTTCTACTTGTCTTTCTGGCTGCCATAAAAACGGGGGGAGGGAAAATTAATTGGGGATTGGCGGTGGGAAGAGTGGTGGAGGCTTGAGATGGTGAATTGTAAAACTTGGGGAAACTTTCTTATTTGCTTATTGCGCAGCTGTAGCTTCTTATCTAAGCAGGCCAAGGTCAACCATCCTAATGAGCCAGATGTCTGAAACACCACCTGAAGATGCCCCACTTGACATTATACACATCTCAGATTGGATGGCCGGTTTGAACTATTGTGGGTGGGAACATTGCCATAACTTTGTATATTTGATTTTCCTTTTCTCTATAACAATGGAGTCTAAGGTTTCCTTTCTCGGATTTTGAATGGAGCCTCAACTGACAGGGATTTTAGGTTGCACTGAACTTGCTTTGGGTTAAATTAGGTTCTGATTGGACTTCTGGCCTACTAGCCATAATATGCCAAAACTAATGGGAATTGTCTTTATCATCAGGATGGAAAGTTTCACGGAGCATGAGTATGATTAAGGCACACGAACAAGTCTATACCATGTTTTCCATGTTCTACACCGTGTTAAAAGTTAGCAAGTGTACAGCTTGCTAAAAAACATGAGTGGATTTTTTTTTTAACCAAACAACACCATAAGTATAAGTGGTACAACTGAAAAAAATGAATGGGGTTTGCACCTCTGCTTGACACATAAAAAACCCTGCTACTTTTCCTCTATGCCAAGGGAAATATAGCAAGAGTAAATTTTAAAAAAGGAAGATCACTTGATTTAATAGGCCAGACAAAGAGATTTGCAGAATTATAATTCACAAGGCACAAGAGTGAGCCAAATTTGAGTGCAATGCAGCTTTATGGCAATTAGATTTTGCTCTTCAGCAGTTTATTGAGGAAAGCATGAAAATTAGTGAAAGCTTGGGATAGCAATGAATGCTAGTGTAAAAAATAAGTGCCTACCCCTCATAGAAGACTGAAATAGTTTGGGAAATGTTAAAAAAGGCAGAATATTATATTTCCCAAAATGAGGAAGGGAGAAACATGCTTTTTTCAAAGGCAGAAAGCACCATTTCTTAAGAGCCCACAGCAGATCAGCACTTAAGAGATAAAGAGCTTATTGAAAGAAGACAAGTATCTAGATATCTCTATTCATAAGCAAATACCTTCACCCAAGAGCCAAAACAGGACAAAAGCCATTAAGCCACAATAGAAATTTCCCAACATCTTTTCAGACAACAACAAGCCCCTTCATTACACCATCCCAGACCAGTCCAAACTTTACCTGGGAGCTCAGATAAGCCAACAAACAAAAGGTTGACAAATTATCTCAGACAAACACCTAGGATTTGCATCTCATCTTTTGCCTATAGAGCCAGCTATGACCTCTACATGACCCATGCTTGGTGGTTCTGCTTTACTAATAAATGGACCTTCTTTTCAATCAGCCTCTAGACTCCATTCTGTTTCCAGTGCCTTTCTCCCAGCTTGGAACTGAACCAGATGGATATTTCTTCCCACGCTAGTTAATTATGGAACTGTTGTAAAAAATATGGTTGAAGACTGGTTGCTGAACATAATGAAAGAAGCATATGGTGGAAGAGAAGCTTGAATGAAAATTTATACAATGTTTAATGAATGTTTTAATATCGTGCAATGAGTAAATTAAGGAGGTATATGATGTCTTCTGTTTGTTTTTGGTACATTGATGAGCAAATATGTAAAATACTTGTGTGATTATTTCATCGGTACATTGGTGGATCCACGAATGCACGCATATGCAGAGAAGTGTGTGTTTAACACACTGGCTATTTGCATAGAATGTTAAATAGGTGGCTGTTTTAACATACAGTGATACAGATGAGAATTAAGTTACAAAGCAAATATATAAAAGCAAAGCTAACAGTTGCCCTGTCAAGAGAAGACTAAGAACGATATAACTGAAGGGAGTACATAGCATCTTCATAAAATGAAAAAGTTGTGTCATTTAAAAAAAAAAAGCAATGCAGGAAGCAGTTTTTGGGAATGGTATAAGCAAGGATGGTTTGGAAGAAGAGAAAAATAAGAAAAAGTCTTGATGTGAATTAGTTCTGGCTATATTTTCTTTTCTTATCAATATCCAATGTCTTTAATTGCTTTGGCTATTTTTTATGCTTTCTGCACTCTGCATTGTGCTACTGATGCCAAAAGGGAATAGAGTAATGGCTTTGCATACATTTCTGTATGCACACAATCTACTAGCCAAAATGTTTGGGTTCCAGGCTATAAACTAGCTTTTTGGCCCTATCACTATTTTCAGAAAAAAAATATGAATGACAAAGTATCTCATCTATATTCAACCTTAGCTGTGTCTATTATTTTCCCCAGAAAAATGCTTTCAACATAATACAGCATATATTGTTATTTTCCCCTTGAGAACATAGCAAGAACAGTTTCTGAATAAATAAATATTCTTATCTGTTTGTATCTGTATCAAGAATGTGTGTAAATAAAAATAAGCATCTGCAATACATTTGAATTATACTTGTACGCTTTTTTTTTCTTTCTTATTATTTTTGTTGTGTGTGAAGAACAAAAGTTGGAGGAATGACAAAGTGCCTCTCTGAAAGAGTCCTGAAACCTCCCTGAGGATCTAACATAGCTGGTTCAATTTAAGCAATGATTTCAACCCCATTGGACCAAAACCTTGCAATTTTAAACCTTCTTTATGAAAAACAACTTGAGATAGAAGAATATGGGAGCTACTAGAGGGAGAAAGAATCTCTCTCTGCTATTTTACCTCTCCTAATCCTAGCACAAAGCCAATGTTCACAGCATCTATTTGAGTATCTATCATCCATGGCTAAATCTGGACATCATGTGTAGGATATACATGGATGTTCCATTACTTCAACAACACAATACTGTTCGTTTGCACTGAATCTGATGACTGAATATGGTGACTTATGCGCTAGTAAAATTTTCCTGGCACTACTGCTAAAAAAATAGATTTTTGGGGGGTGGGGTGGGGGGGAGAGAAATAATTTGTCACACTTTCCTGCCCCCAGTCCTTGAGGGTGACAAAATACCAAATAGATTCCATGGAGCGACAAATATATTTCATGTATTGTTCTTCCTCTGAAGCATTCTATTTCTAATAGCTGACTTTCCAAGTTTATCTTAGACATCCTGCACAAACCAGTCTGAGTTAGTCCAGGACCAAAGATTTAGCAATTTGACATTTCAAATCTCACCAGGCTCAAGGAAGACTGGTTGCTGAACATAATGAAAGAAGCATACGGTGGAAGTGAAGATTGAATGAAAATTAATACAATGTTTAACTGATGTTTCAACATTGTGCAACGAGTAAATTAAGGAGGTATATAGCAATAGCACTTAGACTGATATACTACTTTATAGTGCTTTACAGCCCTCTCAAAGAAGTTTACAGAGTCAGCCTATTGCTCCCAACAATCTGGGTCCTCATTTTACCCACCTCGGAAGGATGGAAGGCCGAGTCAACCTTGAGCCTGGTGGGATTTGAACTGCCAAATTGTAGGCAGCTGGCTACAGTAGAAGTAGCTTGCAGTACTGCACTCTAACCACCGCGCCGCAGAGGCTCATATATGATGTCCTCTTGGTTCCGAGATGGGTAAAATGAGGACCCAGATTGTTGGGGGCAATAGGCTGGCTCTGTGAACCACTTGGAAAGGGCTGTAATGCACTGTAAAGTGGTATATAAGTCTAAGTGCTATTGCTATTGTTTACACTTCCAAACTTTCGGACTCATGCTGGAGCCCATCATCAGGGAACACACACACACACACCCTCTATGTGTGCACTGGAGTGTTCTGTGCATAGTATTTATGTGGCGCCTGGCTGTGTGTGACTTTCAGTTATTAATTGGAGTGTTGGTGGGTGACTATTAAGTGATTGGTTGTTTCCTAGTGCTGCTCCACCCTCGGCTCCTAAGTACCTGGTAAGCTGGTAGTAAATTAGCAGTCCTATTGACTGACAAGGGGTTTGCTTCCCAGGCTTCAGTCGTTTCCTGTCTATTTTTGTACTGCTCAGCCAACAATCTTAGTAGCTGTCATGCCCTGTGGGAGTCTGAATCCAAGGAGGAAGATGAACAGCTGACAGGGAGTGTGAGTGTAGCTCTGTTGGCTGTGGAGGAAACTGGGGAAGGGCAAAGTCCAGCTGGGCAGAGCAGGGGAGAGGTAGAACAAGGGTGTGGGAGTTCAGAGGAAGACCCAGGCCCACTCCCTCTTCATCCTAGGGCACGCAGGGAGGAACGGAGAAGAGAACAATGTGGGTTGTGTGGGGGAGGAAAGGGTCCTGATTCCCTTCGTTAGCCACACCTGGGAAGAAAGTTTTAAAGTAATGCAGGCTGCGTGCGGCAGCTGCTGGAAGCAAACGTGAGTTTATCTTGTGTTGACTTTTCTTATCTGTGTTCCTGGTGTCTTTCCAACCATGTTGAGTTTTGCTGTGCCTTTACATGTGGAATTCTTGCTCCTACCCTGCCAAACTAATTACCTCATTTTGCCTGGACTTATAGTTACAGTTTTTGTTGACCATGTTTGGGACTTGATTCTCTGCAGCCAAAGGCTGTTTCTGGGAGAGTTTTTCTCCAGCCAGAAGGTAACCAGGACAGTGGGGTCAAAGTTGGAGCTAATAAAGGGGCTCTTATTGATTATCTGACTGTGGTTGCTTTTGTGCCATGCCCCAGGTCATCACAGTAGCTGTGAAATTGAATGTGTGTTCTTGTTCATTGCAATGTGAGGCTACCAATGAGTTTGGGTTTCTTCATCTAACTGTTCACTCATGTTCTTGCAATCTGATAGTTAGGTCCTTCCCCATCTGTCCTACAAAGTCACAGGCACAATCCATGCAGAGAATCTGGTGAATTACAGTAGAAGTTTCTCCTACCCCCAAGCGATCTTTGCAATGAATGATTTCATTGCTAGTTAGTATTAGACTGAGTTGCTTAAGGGTGATTTGAAATTCTACCATTTCAACCTCCCCAAGCGTAAGATGTGTTAATTTCAACTGGGGTGGAGAACTCTGGGAATTGAAGTTCACACATCTTAAAGTAGCTGAGACTGAGAAATCTGCTCTAGTCTGCACCAAACTCCCTGCTTCTAAATAGCAACTCTGAGTTCCAGAGAAGTTCTAAATCTTCCTCTCTCTTGTGCGCTCACCCTGTGTAAACTTGTACGCAGAAGCTGCATTTGCTATACAAGCTGCTGCGATGCATCTTAAGTGTTTTCTCTATCACAGTCTGCAGCAGAGATGGATAAACAGCATACTTAATTGGGATGGCAGCTGCCAGGATCTCTTGTGGCAGAGGAAGCAAAGCAGATGTCTAGATTTGGAGGGTAATAGAAGCTCAGCCCAGGGATGGAACAAAATTTGCTTTCATTTTTTGGCTTGCTAATATTCTCAGGAGAAATATTAACAGCTATTCCATCACCATTTTTTCATATAAACATCAAGATTTATCTTCTCAGATAAACTGTGCTTCTTAATAATTTAATTCAAAAAAGTCAAATGTCATGGAATAATCTCCCTCCCTCCCTCTCTTTCACACACACACACACACACACACACACACACACACACACACACAAACACTTGATTACATATGCAAATCAGAGGTCTTATTAATAGTCAAGTCTTCATGTCAATTGTACAACCTATGACTTTCATTCTTATAGGAATCCATGATGACCTAAAGACTACAGGCATATGTATATTTTGGTAGAATAACCCAAAAGCAGGGCTTAGATCTTTCTTTGGCAAGTGAAGAAGTATCAAGTTAGAAATGTTGTTGTTACTGGTTGATTTCAATAAATCATGCTGATTCCTTATTTACACTCACCTGTTCACCTTTCAGGCCAGCTTCACCAGATGCCCCATCGCCTCCTTTAGGACCCTAATACATAAAAAAAAAGTCTAATAAGATGACTTGGTTTAATGGAAGATATTAGGAGCATATCCTCCCTTCTGGACCTAGTGGGTGATAGGCAGTTCTAGAAATAGCTTGATCTTATGATGCCATATAAGGCATGACAGGAGATAACCGGCACCTTGAAGTAGATTCAGAAGCCTGTTAGGATCCAGAATGGTTCACAGAATAGTGCTGTTATATGAGCACATTGAGAGATGCCTCAAACGGTCCACATTTTTTTGCATTCTGGACCAACTGCAGCTTCTGCACCAGCTGGAATTTCTGAATGCTTTTCAAAGGTAGCCTCATGTAGTTTGGGAGATATCTAAGGCACCAGATCTCCCAGTTCAGAATAGATGCATTTCTGCCCAAGATGAACCTGTGAAAAAGCCCCTTTACCCATCGCTGCCAATTGTTCTTCAAACAGAAGCCATAAATCCAAGAAGCTCCTCAGATTGCACAATCTGACTGGGGAAGTGCTGATTTCTGGGACTTGTGAGGAGTCATTACAGTTGGAGGGCGTCAGGTTAGGGGAGCCTGCTCTAACTGATGCATAGGGTTTGTGCTTCGTTAGAGTCACTGGAGAAGAGCCTAATGCTGGGAATGATTGAGGGCAATAGAAGAAGGGGACACAAAGAATGAGGTGGCTGGATGGAGTCACTGAAGCAGTCAGTGTGAGCTTAAATAGATTTCAGGGGATGGAAGAGGATAGGAAGGCCTGAAGGAACCTTGTCTATGGGGTCACGATGGGTCAGACACGACTTCATGACTAACAATAACAACAACAATGCTTAGTTTTACACAGTAGAGTTGTGGCTCAGAAAATTCCTTCTTAAAGATGTAAGATCTACCGGAAACTGATGTTCCACGGAAGCCCAACTCATTTTATTTTCCTCCAGCTTTGAAAGGAACAAGTATTTTGGAAAGCCAATTCTGTATATACAAGAAGTTGTCTTTCATGCTAACTTGAGCATGCCAATGGGGGTCAAATTCACCTAAACTGTTTCATGTATAACATCCTTGATCCTCTTTCTTTAAAAAGGAGTAGGAGACATGAACACATTCAGACTGTTAAATGCTAGAATAAATAAGAGTATTTTTGTAGGAAGCAAAATTTGATGGACCTTGAAATTGGAATGTTTTCTCTTCCGAATAGCTCTTTTCTCTTGGTAAAAAGAGCCTTCCCTTCCTATACCAGCTCCTTTCAAATATTTTTAGGGGAAGCAAGAGTCAAATAAGATAGAATGTACATTTTTACCTTGGGACCTTCCACTCCCGGAGGCCCAGGGGGACCTCTGAGTCCAGGTTCTCCCTGAAAGAAACACAGTTTACAAACAGATGTCTTCTAGCTTGATTGTTCATTCCTATAGCATCTTGGAAACATTTGGTATCCTAAAATGGTCTGTGCCTCTGGAAGGATAGGGTGACCTCATTTATCTGCTCAAGAGGAAGAGGGTACACGTTGAAGCAATGGGAAAGCATATGTGCCCTTTTCCTCTTACACAGATAAATGGGGTCACCCTGTCCTCCCACAGGCACAGACCATTTCAGGATACCATACGGTCTCCACTCATAGCTTTCTACACATTTCCCAGTTCCTTTTCTATAGTTGCCACCAAAGTGTTGCATTGTTTTAAACATGGAAGGAGATATCCCAAAGGTGTTTTTTTTTTTTTTTTCAAGAGGCAACTGGACTTTCTGGTTTTTCTTCGAAGATGTTTCGCTTCTCATCCAAGAAGCTTATTCAGAGCTGAAGAAGCTTCTTGGATAAGAAGCAAAATGTCTTCAAAGAAAATCCAGAAAATCCAGCTGCCTCTTGAAAAAAAGCACCTTTGGGACAACCATGACCTGGATGACAGAGAATCTCCATTAAAACATGCAGAAGGAGATAATACTTAGAATGGAGCAATCACATTAGATGATCAGTTTGATTAATTAATGTTACTTTTGAATCTGACTTAATATAGTTTGGTAAGAAAGGGCTGCCACAGATTTATCATGCCATTTGCTAGTGCAGATGAGACTCCTCTTCCTCTTGGGCTTGTTGCATGAGAATTTGATATTTTATTTATTTATATTAATTTATATCCACCTTTATTATTTTGATCTTCTTCTTCTTGTGCCATATCTGTCATCGGACATGGCAATCATGTTGGCGATCCTATTTTTTTATTATTTTGATAAGTAACATATTTCATAATCCTCTTTCCTTCTACTCTCTCCACAACAACTCCATGAGGTGGGTTGGGTTGAGAGATAATGACTGGCCCAGTCACTTAATTGGCTTTCATGGCTAAGATGAGTATAGAACTCACAGTCTCCTGGTGATTGGCCCAAAGTCACCCAACTGGCTTTCATGGCTAAGACGGGACTAGAAATCATTTCCAGCCTTGTGCCTTAACTACTTGACCGAACTGGCTCTGAGAAAGGGAAAAGCTTGTGATGTGGGAATCCTCAAGCAGTATCATGCACAGTTACTACCAAAAGAAAAGATCCCTATGGAGTCTTTCTCATTCAAAAACACGTTTTTTATTGTGCTGCATGATTCATTTTCCCAATCCTCAATGTGATGATGTTTGAAGTAGACCAACATATCAAACCTTTTAGGCAGGTTGAACATGGCCTGAGGACTTGAGACCCTGACCAAGGATGACTGCCTACTCAACAGTGAGCATGTAGTCAGAATTAGCCGTGGCCCTTAATTTTCACAAATGGCTTGCTCCAATTCTGACCCATGGAACATGCCTAGCCAAACCCTGAAATTTGGAGAACCCTGAAATTTGCAGAACACACTGCTGAATTTATGTTACTTTCTATTTTGAAGCATGGAGCATGCATACAGGTTAGCATGAGGAGAGGAATGAGCTTCACTTTTTTAAAAATCTCCTTTATGCAAATTGCAAAAAAGTAAACAAACAAATGCAGTTCCATGTTCCTGAATGTAACAGTCATTGCTGTATTGACCATCTACCCACATGATCATCCCCAAAAATATTTCAAAGGTGACTCTAAGTTTGTTTGTCCGTTTTTGATTGATTAGACTTATAGACCTGCCCAGTTTGCAGGAGTGGCTTTGGACCACTTACAGTTTGAGGAAAGATGAAGAGAAGAAAAATAAATGCAACGATAAATAAATATTTGAACAAAACAACCCAGGTTAATAGAATAATGAAAACAATAATAATAACAAAATGAAGTAGAATCAATATTAATTGATGCCTTGGGTGCAATCCCAACATTTCTCGAGCAACACTTGGACACTATCGGCATTGACAAATTAATCATCAGTCAGTTGCAAAAAGTAGTTTTACTTGAAACTGCTTACATCCTGGGATAATATCTGTAACACCATCAAACATCCACATCTGCCTATCCCAAGTGATTGGGAAGGACTCAATAGTTGGGGGGAAAATGCCAAATCCAGTCTGAACATCTGGCTGACTATACAACCAACATAATAGAAACAGCAAAAGCCAATTGATACGTGTCTCATTCAAGAGTAAATGGGTTTATTCCATACTTTAGCCTAATGTTTGGAGGAAGGAGCCTGATCTTTAGGGTCTTATAGAAGAACCGGTTTGATAATTTTGTGATAGATCTTGATATCACCTGAGCAGAATCTAGCAGTACTTCTAGCCTAAATGATTTATAACATCTCCTAGACATTGCTTGGAGATCCGTCATTAATGCATGCAGGTCACAGAGGCAACCCAATAAATCACTAATGTGAAGTGTTCAAAGAACCATTATTAATGCAAGAGAAATCTGCCAAATATCCTTGCAGAGGTAATCTCCTTCTCCCTCTGGCCTGTAGGAGTACACCTTCAAGGAAGGACAGCAAATCTGCAATTCAGTCTATTCTAATGAAAAGAAGGAGTAGAGGTAATATTTGAGGGGGGTCAAAGAAGAGGGGGGGTCAGTCTAGTCTTCAAAGCACCAGAAGGCAGGACAAGAAGCAACAGGTGGAAACTAATCAAGGAGAACGTCAACTTGGAAATAAGGAGATTAACTGTTCTAATTATTCAGAAATTTCTCCTTGCCTTCAGAAGTTGTGGTGCCCCATCAGTGAAGGTTTATAAGAAGAAAATAGACAGCCATTGTCTGAAATGGTGTAGAGTCTCCAATTTGAGCAGTGGGTTGCATTAAAAGGCCTCCAATAGAGTTGGTATTCAGCAGGCTCTGACCAGTTCTGGAGAACCAGTAGTGGAAATTTTGAGTAGTTCAGAGAACCAGCAAATCCCACCTCTGACTGGCCCCACCAACCCCATCTATTCTCTGCCTCCCGAGTCCCAGCTGATCGGCTGGGTCTTCTTTTGTTGCCCTGCACAGGAAAATGCAGGTTAATGGGGTGGGGAGGGAATGGGGATTTTGCAGTAACCTTGCCCTGCCACCCCCACCAAGCCACGGCCACAGAACCGGTACTAAAAATTTTTTGAATCCCACCCCTGGCCTCCAAGGTCCCTTTCAACTCTGTTATTCTGTCTCTTATGCTCCAAATCTTTCTTACCCTTTTCCCAACCGGTCCATCATTCCCAGGTGGGCCTCGAAGGCCTTTATCACCCTTCTGTCCTGGGATTCCGGGGAGACCGGATGGTCCAGGGGGACAATCAGTGCAAACATCCTAAAGAGGAGAATCATAGTGTTACTGAAACAGCAGGCAATTCTTCTGAAATGCAAATCTATCTTGCTTCTACTGTATTGAATTATGAATTGAATGCAAATTAAAGAAACCTTTGTTTCTGTCTATACCTGCGTGTGTGTGCACTACACTTATAACCATGATTTACTATTGTATACACCATATACTTTAGAAAACTCTCCTGAGGTCTTCCTCATAGCTGAGTTAATGCTATCCATGAGACAGCACTGGCCCCCTCAGCAATTGTTCTTCTTCCAAATGTGTAATGGAAAATCAATATGTGTACCAGGATTGTGTGCTAATTGGGAAGTTGGAAAAAAAAAAAACCAACAAGAAGACAATGGCAATTTTTTTTAATATATTGCTGCCTCCTACCACAAAAAATAGACAAGTGTGCTCATGATGTTTACCCAAAGTTAAGTTTGACTTGAAGAAGACTTTACTTAAGGGAAGAAGAACACGAAAATAAGTAAATAAATGTACTTCCTTTGCTCTCGTGAACATCTTCTGCATATCTACATTTTCTCCTGAGACTCTCCTTCTTATATTTTGTATGCATAGAATATTTTACCAGCATTTATAGACTTTGATAATTTACATTAATGCTTCCCAAGTATTAGGTCTTTGGAAGCCTTACCTTAACTAGTAATCTGATATCATCAGGGGAAAGCAGAGGAGAGGAACCCTAAGAGAAGAAAAATAAAACCACCTACATCATTTATGGACATCATTTCAGAACATCTGGTATCAAAGATAAAACATGAAAGGTTATCCACCCACTGACCAAATTTACAATTGATCAAGTCTTTTTGAAGGACCACCTTACTGAAGCACCTCTCACAAAGGAGGAGCAGCTCCGCTACCACTGATGTAAGTTGAAAGAGTAGTAGAGATGTCTACAACTTCATGGATGGGCAACTAATGTTCCTTTATGACCTGTGGACTTCAATCCCCATAGTTCCTGAGCATGTCCTGGTTCAGGAATTCTGAGTTGATGGTCATAGGTTGTAAAGGGACTGTGGTTTTCACGCTCTGTACAAATAGCATGGTTTTCTTCTCAGGTATTCATACCTTGTTCTATAGTAAAATGTATTTGCTTGGAACAAATTTGTTGGTTTCTGAATGAAACATGCCAATGAAAAGAAAAGGAAGAAAAGGAAAGAAAGATCCTACAGTGACCTACTGGTTTTCCTGGTGGTCCCCTTTCTCCTGGATTTCCTGGTAAACCCTGTAGAAGAGAAGGAGGAAAGAATAGTGAGTTCCTCTGAGCTTGATGGTTTTCTTTCAGCTTGTTTCATTACCAAACTACGTAACGTTATCAATGCAGGGATTCCACAGTTGAATCCTGAACTCAACCCTTCTATTGGTACTACATGCAGACCTCAAATGCTTCAAAAAGAATAGGAGTGTGCATCCGTACAATGCAATTAGACTCAGGTGCACATAGATATTAAGATGTTTTTCACAATAGTCCTAGTCATCTCAGTGACAAGAGTCAGGAAATTATGAGAACTTCCTAAAGTCTTCAGAAGAAAAGTTTCTTTTTGTCAATACGGGAATTGGATATGTCTAGCTTGATGAAAGGAAGGACTAGGGGTGATATGAGAGCTGTGTTCCAATATCTAAGGGGCTGCCATAAAAAAAGCACCTGAAGGAAGAACAAGAAGCAACGGGTGGAAACTAATCAAGGAGAGAAGCAACCTAGAACCTAAGGAGGAATTTCCTGACAGTGAGAGCCATGAAGTGAAATGACTTGCCTCCAATGGTTGTGGGTGCTCCAACACTGGAGGTTTTTAAAGAAGAGATTGGACAATAATTTGTTTGAAATGTTTGGGGGGTCTCCTGCTTGAGCAGAGGGTTGAACGAGAACAGGGATCGCCCACCTTTTGGACCTCAGGGATCACCCAACTCATTATTTTAAATCCCGTGGACCACTAAAGTGAATTTTGACCAATGTGGCTTACTGACGTTGGTGGGAGGGAGAGCGAGAGAGCCAGAGGGAGAGGGAGGGAGGGAGGGAGGGAGAGAGATAGGGAGGGAGGGAAGGAGGGGGAGAGAGGGAGAGAGAGAGACAGGGCGGGATGGAGGGAGAGAGAGAGGGATGGGGAGAGAGAGAGAGAGAGATCTGATCTAACCTCGGAGGTCTGGTGATGTTCTCTCTCTTCCTTTCTCTCTCCTTCCCTCTCTCTCCTCTCTCTCTCTCCCTCCATCCCTCCTCCCCCTCTCTCTCCTCCCTCCCCTCTCCCTCTCTCTCCCTCTCTGCTCTCTCCCCTCCATCCCTCCCTCCTTCTCTCCCTCCCTCCTCTCCTCCCTCCCTCCCCCATCTCCCCTCTCTCTCTCCCTCCTCCCCTCTTCTTCCCCCTCTCTCTCTCTCCCTCTCTCTCCCTCTCCCCCTCTCTCACTCTCTCTCTCTCACCCACACCCACAGATCCCTCACACAAACACCCACCCACCCTCAAAGGCAGCCACATTCCTAGCCTGCTTTTGAGCTCCGTTCTCAGGCTTCATGCAAGGAAAGTTGCAGAAGCAGCAGAAGTCTTTCTTTCTCTCCCCGCAAACTCCACCAGAAATGAGTCTTTGCTGGAGTAGCCTCTTGCAGCAGGATGCCTTGCAGGATCCCAAAGACTCATTTCTGGAGGAGTTTGGGGGAGAAAAAGAAAGACTTTTGCTGCTTTCCTTGCATGAAGCCAAAAGCAGAAGAAGAAAGAAGCAGAAGAAGCAACCCGATGGCCAGGCAAATCCCCCCCTCCGCCCTTTCTCCCCCTCCCCTCACTACCTCATGTTGTTCCTAATGCAAGCGAGGCAAGCCTTGTGTTCCTGTGGGCTATGCGGGCAGCAGAGACTTGTGTTCCCCCCCAACCTCGATTAATTGCTTTGGGGGGGGAGATACTCTGGGGGTGACATTTCTCTGAGGACCACCAAAATTTTCTCATTGACTACCAGTGGGCCACAGCCCACCGGTTGGTGACCACTGAACTAGAAGATTTTCAAGGTGTCTTCCAACTGTTTTTCTGTTCTGTTCGTGTCTTTGTGTGTTTTCATTTAGATGTTTCTACATCATATGCTGAGGTTCAGGAGTCTATGCTGAATTCTGGTGACATTCCCCCTAATCTGGGGAATTTTTTTTTGTTTTAAAAAGACTTTGGGGGGCACATGGAGGTGATTTTTTGTCCATTTCTTTTCTCATTAAAAAAAAAAAAAACAGTCCATCATAACTTGGGTCTTTGAAAAAGAAAAGAGGTTGTACTTAGACCTCTTCAGTCCATCAATGTCATTTTGCATAAAAGTTGAGTTTGGGAGAATCGATTCTACCCTTTACTTCTATCTTTCTACATTTTCCTTTTATTTATTTTTTTGGCTACTGGCTGATTACTGCAATTATCTGTTTCTACTTTGCTGAGTTCAGCTAGAACAGAAGACACATGGGAAGAGCAACGAAGAAGAAATTCACTGATTATTTTGCAAGTTTGCCTCATTCTGTGCTTCCGTCTCCCTTATAAATAGAAAAAGGAAAAACTTATAGAGAGCAATAACTGCTGATTGAAGTTCTGGAAAAATGAGGAATGAATAATAGTGATTATTTGTATTGCATGACCTTGGGCATTATGAAACAGATTCAATATTATTAAAAGAATTGATATTTAGTAGTTAATCACACATCTTTAGGTAGGATTGTTAGAGTCCTGAGAATTTTTTCCCCCATTGCTCAAAACTTTTTTTTCCCTTTAAGACAGGGAGTTCATGCTATTTATTGATTATATGAGTTGCTTCATCAATATCGCATTATCGAAATGATTACATCTTATGTTTTAACCTTCTTTACTTCGTGCACTGCTGAGGGATTACCTCATCCAACAAGCTGTTGAGAAATGTTTTCAAATATTCAACTGTAAATGGTTTGTGAATTGTTATAAGAATTAATAATCTAAACCACACATTGACTAATTAGTCTTTAGTCATTATCTGCTTCCCATTTTACAATGAAATTTTAATTCAAACATTTTGTGAACATTTTCTTTTATATGTCCTTGCAGGAAGGTAAAAAGAAACTGAATTGTTGTTGTTTTATTGAAGGGATAAGGAAAACTATGCTTCTTCTATGGTAGTATAATGATTTCTGATCAACAATCTACTGTAGTTCATAAATTAATAAACCATCAATCTTTTTACTTACATCGTGACCAGTCTGTCCAGGTGGACCTTGGATACCTGGTAAGCCACGAGGACCCTGGTGAAACAGGGAGAAGAACTTGATGTATTATCTCAAAGCTTACATATCACATTTTTCTATGTCATGGACGGAGAAACTTATTTGGGGCAAGAATTATCCTTGGTCTTCAACCGCATTCTAAATAGTTATGGCAGAGATCAAAAGGAAAGAAAGAATCATTGACATATGCTTCTATAAGCATTAATTACTAATTAATCCAACAATCTCTCATCGTGTATTTAATGATTTCTCCTCTTATGTTAAAATTGCAGTTTGCTGAAGGTCTCTGTCACATGTTGTTCTGAGTCCTCATATATGTCTTTAATTTAAGGAGAAAATTACTAATGGTCAACACAGAGCAGATACATAGTAAAATCAGTCACCTTCCAAATTTTATCCATACACTAAACACACCTAAAACTTTACCAGCTTTGCTGCTCTAAATTACCCAGATATCATCTAAAGAGGTTATACTGTTCTGTTTTCTTTGTTCTGTTTTCATCCCTTGGTACTGTAATTTTCAGCAATGCTTCTTTAAAAATTTCAGCATTTCACTCTTTCAAGTGAGTTGAATTGAATAAAACTAATAATGATTAATTCAATCAATAAATTAATAAGGCAAATTGTATGTGAAAGCTTTCTTATTTAAAATTTCCTGACACGTGGACACAGAGGAAACCGTGTCAAAGAGAATCCATTCCTTGACAAGCCTGTCTTCTACATATGGGAAGTTGTTTTAAAGGGGATGAACTGACCTCTAACACTGGAAAATGACCTCTATCAAAAGAGGTACTATCATATGGCAGCAAATTATCCTTTAATGAATCCCATAATAATCTAGCCCTTGAGTATTCTGCTCAAAATCTCAGAGGTTGTGGAAGGCCTTAGTGCCTGGATGTCTATAGATCATAAGCAATGTCATAAGGCAGGATATTTAGGAATGTACAGAATAGAGTCAAGTCAATATTTCTATATTAATTGGTATTACTGATACTGTATGTATCTGAATTTTCTACTATCACTGGCAAACCAAAAAGTGATATAATGCAATAATATTTCCATTCTACTTCCTATCACATACTGCATATAATTAGAAAGACCTACTGTACCGGTGGCCCTTTGTCTCCAGGAGGTCCCACAGGTCCCTGAAAAATATGGGTAATGATCATTCACAAAGCAAACAAATATTGATTTATTCAATTTTTGTAGCCTCCCAACTCAGCTGGGCACATAAATAACAAATGAATGTTACCATAAGGACAATTTCTGAAATTACATGTTAATCAGTGGACACAGTTATCTAAAACAAATTTCAGGCTAATTGTTTTGAAAATTATACCCTTTTACAAACATTCAGGTTGGAGATGGAATTGAATTTGAAGGTAATGTGATTTTAGAACTGAATTGACTTTCCAAATAAAACCCAGAAGCCTGCTTAAACCATGAACTTGACTGTTTTCAAATTGTTTTGGATGTTTCTACAGACAGGAAGAATTTCCACCACCACCCCAAAAAAACAATTTTACACTTCAATAGGAATGACTGAATCAAATGGGATTGATTTTGAAATTCTAATCAATGATTTGACTTAGAATATGACTGATTCACCAAGGGATAATGTTTGGCCTTTTTTTACATTATACAGTGGTGAATTTTCTACAGAATAATTTTAATGTTACAATTAATGTTACAACTAGACACAAGGACAGCCATCACTCTGCTAAACAAATGTCCAACCTGAGCACTGTCCAACTATTTACAAAGTCTGCACTACTATTACTGTTAATCTTTTCATCACTCATCGCCCATCCTCTTCCACTTGTGACTGTATGACTGTAACTTTGTCGCTTGTATTCTTATGGTTTTTTTGACTGTTTCCTAGTATGATTTGATTGCTTATTGTACCCTATGATTATTAAGTGTTGTACCTAATGATTCTTGACTCTTGACGAATGTACCTTTTCTTTGTGTACGCTGAAAGCATTTGCACCAAGACAAATCCCTTGTGTGTCCAATCACACTTGGCCAATAAAGAATTCTATTCTATTCTAATTAGGCCACTTGCTTAATTTTTAACATTAATATACTCTTTGTAATAATAGAAGCTACCCAGAAAATGTTAAAGATGCAGGATAAAAAGAGAATAGTTATGACAAATCTACTATTGGTCAAATAATCAGTATTGGTGAGGGTGGTGGCTTATGGTGGAGATGTAGGTAACTCAGTCTCTATGTTGTGTGTGTTGGTATCATTCATGCCCCCAAGGTAGATGACATGGATCACAATTCCAAACATGATTCACCTTTGAAATATACATTGAGCTTCATCACAAATTAGTGAGTAATATGTTCCATACTTACTAATGGTCCTGAAAGTCCAACACCTGGAGCTCCTCTGTCTCCTGGTTGACCTGGAACACCTGGGGCACCTCGATCTCCCTGACAAGGACAAGTGACATAGTGTATATTTCAATACATTTATTTTACAGACCTATTATATTCATTATCCATCTTACGTTAGAACACAGTCTGCTCTACATGTTCTCACTGTCAGGATTCCAGCAGTTGCCCTAATTAAATCATGAGCCTCAAGCCAAGCTTCAAAAACTTCAAAGGATTTATTAGGAACGAACATGTCGGCATGACCTGTATGAAGCCAATTCTGAGACACGTAATTTACTGTCATCCTTGACCCTGGTTTTCTCCCACCCCTCTGGGTGTATCATAATTCATATTCTCCAACAAAACATGTTCATAGCCAAGAGTCATCAATCACATTCTCCAATTAGATTGGAGTTTGGAATTTGGAGACTGGATTTTGAGTTATGGGGAGAATGAAAGAAAATATGTGATTTGATAAATGTTATTTATAAAACTGAATCCCAAAGGTGGTTTTTTTCAAGAGGCAATTGGACTTTCTTGTTTTTCTTTGAAGATGTTTCGCTTCTCGTTTCACTTCTCATCCAAGAAGCTTTTTCAGCTGTGAAGACCAAAGCTTCTTGGATGAGAAGCGAAACATCTTCAAAGAAAAAAAAAGTCTAGTTGGAAGGAAGAAAAGAAGGAAGGAAGGAAGGGGTTGTTGTCATAGTTGTGGTTCCTCTGCTGAACATAACATTAGATTCGATGGCCAGAAGCCCAAAGTGACCAGACATGGACTGAACAGTGTTCTTACAACCAGCAGAGTAGGAAGCAGTGGTGGTGTACTACTGGTTCAGCCCGGTTTAGTCGAACTGGTAGCAAAAATTCCTACCAGATCAGCTGAACTGGTAGTAAAAAAAAAAAAAAAGCTTCTGAAGATCAGCTGAGAGGAGGAAAAAAGCCTCAGCTGAGAGGAGAAAGAAGAGAAAAGCACAGGATCGACACTCCCTTCTGCTCCGGCACTTTTCTCTTCTTTCTCCTCTCAACTGATTGGTGCTACAGGCCTCAGCTGGTGTGTAGAAAGCTGTGTGCGCCTGTTAGGTGTGTGCATGCATGATCACCAAACCGGTAATGGAACAGGTAGAATCCCACTGCTGGTGGGAAGTCATTACATCTGATTGAGAGACCTTGGGTAGAAATCATATCTGAGCAGGATAGGAGCAACAGATGGCATTCTTCATTCCTGTCCTCCTGAAATAATGTCTGGCCAGATTTGTTCTTCTGAAAGCAGGAAATGTACCTCAGTTTATCATAGAATGGCAAAGCAGGTACTCACCTTAGACCCAAAGGATCCAGGTAAACCTGGTGGACCTCTTTCACCCTAGAAAGACACACAGATATAAAATAAGTTAACACAATCTTCCCAACTGGAAAGTCCATACATCCATTTCTTAGTCCTCTGAAAATGAATTCCATCCCTGAATCTGCTTACTCTCAAGAACAGACAGGTAGGGAACCCATTTATAAAGAACAAATCATAACCACTTAAGCTTGCGTGATTAATATGTTACAAAGTAACTCTCAATTTTAATAGATTTTGGATGCAATGGAAAACATTTCTGTTTGGAAATTCTATCCTGAAATAATAGACAAGTTAATCAAAGTAGTCTTGATGAGCTATTTATATTTACATTCCATTTGTTATATTTATGCCTATAGCAAAATTACATAAATTAATGTGTTCCACATCCTTTAAACTTCAACAAATATGTAGTAGCATAGAGCACTCCAAAATGGTCCATTACATTGAGGTTCGCTGTCTTGCTATGTTCAGAAAACATGGCAAAGTATTCCCAAACAAATTGTCCTTTAGCTGCTTAATTTGATGGTCAAGTTCATTAACATACAAAGACAATGGCCTGGAAACCCACAAACTACTTAAGCCATGTTCACCAACCAACTGGTTATGTTGTCTCATCCCAGCCATGATATACAACAAGCAGACTATCTTGAAGCTTTTTGCAACCTTGATAGTCTTAAAAAAAAAAAAAACCAATCAGGAAGCATATAGCTTTAAACCATGGAGCAAAATAAATAAATAAATGCAAGGGTGGAAATGTTTGAATAGATCACAACTGGGATGGGACTTCCTCCTCTTTTCTGACATTTGGAGTGAAATGATAATACTTTGTGTATCAAGTAATCAGATGGTCCTTTAAGTTTGAGGAAGGAATTTACATGTCCTCTTTTGGAGGGAGACCAATTGATAGTACTTTCATTTCCTATGTGTCCATCAAATTTCTTTAATCTCCTACGGTATCCTCTTTTTGGAGTGGGATGAGTGGCATATACATTAAATAAATGATTAAATATTGTTTGCTTCCTAAAAGCCTAGTCAATATTTAATCTGCAGTCTTCCAATAATTAGTTTCTCTTTGGATCTACTGTATGAGGTGCTTCAGAAATTTTCTTCTTCCAAATTTACTCATAGGCTCTGTGCGTATCTCACTTAGTTTTAACTTTGTTTAGGGTTTTGTGTGCATATATGTGTGTAGGTGTGGCATAACACTTCTACAAACCTAGCTTATTGGGTTAGTTGATGATTCATTGTAGTTCGTGAACTCAGAAAAGCAACTATGTCAATCACTAAATCATTGGCAAACGCAAGCATTGAATTACAGAGAAGACTGCCTAATTGTGTTTGCAAGAGTTCACAAATTTTGTGCTTTCATCTTTAATTTCATAAATGGTCCAACCTATTGTTCTTCCAATTTCAGTTTCTTTCCTCTAATGGTTGCCAGGATGCAGAAGAATACATGCAACCCAATTAAATTAAAACTTGACAGGAATTAATAATAGTAGCAGCATTTTGACATAGCCTTTTTAATATGCTTTATCCTGATATTGTGTTTCTGGGCAAACAATTCATAGGAGAAGGGAAGACAGCTGAAAATGCAAATAAAAAAATGTTCAGCTAAACCAATGACAAAGTCGAGAATACTGTGGAATAGAATTATATCTCACAAAATGAGTAAATTGGTTCAATCAGATCATTCCTAAATGGACAAGCTTTTATTGATCAGTTACTAAGTCATGCCTGACTCTTCGCAACCCCACGGCCCACAGCTTGTCAGATACCCCCTCCCATTCTCCACTGTCTCCTGGAGTCTGCCCAAACTCATGTTCATTGTGTCAATGACACTATCTAACCATCTCATCCTCTGCCATCTCTTTTTTCTTTCGCCTTCCATCTTTTTCAACATCAAGTTCTTTTCCAAAGAACTTCTCATCTTCTCATTAGGTGGCCAAAGCATTTGAGCTTCAACTTCAGTATCTGTCCTTCCAAAGGACAGAGTTGATTTGTCAGCGCTAAAATGGACACCTAACATCAAAACGTGATCAAAAAAGCACAACAAAGAATGTTCTTTCTGCGCCAACTCAGGAATCTCAAACTGCCAAAGGAACTGCTGATCCAGTTCAATAGAGGAATGATTGAGTCTGTCATCTGCACCTCTATAACTGTCTGGTTTGGTTCTGCAACCCAACAGGACAGACACAGACTTTAAAAGTAATTAGGACTGGAGAAAAAACAATTACTACCAACCTGCCTTCAATCAAGGGCCTGTATGAGTCAAAAAGAGGGCTATGAAAATATTTACAGACCCCTCACATCCTGGACATAAACTGTTTCAACTCCTACCCTCAAAATAATGCTATAGGGCACTGCACACCAACAACCAGATACAAGGACAGTGTTTTTCCAAACGCCATCACTCTGCTAAACAAATAATTCCCTCAACATTGTCCAACTATTTACAAAATCTGTATTACTATTAATCTTCTCATTGTTCCTATCACCCATCTCATCCCACTTATGACTGTAACTTTTCGCTTGTATCCTTACGATTTATATTGACTGTTTCCTAATACGATTTGATTGCTTATTTGTACCCCATGACTATATTAAGTGTTGTACCTTATGATTCTTGTTGAATGTATCTTTTCTTTTTATGAACACTGAGAGCATATGAACCAAAGACAAATTCCTTGTGTATCTAATCACACTTGGCCAATAAAGAATTCATTCATTCATTCATTCATTCATTTCTCTTAGGATTGACTGATTGGATCTCCTTGCAATCCAAGGGAGTCTCGAGGGTCTTCTTCAGTAAGTATCTGCTCGCACAAATAGTTTAGGAATTAAATTTACCCTTTCTCCATCTCGACCCTTTCCAGGTAATCCAGGTTCTCCAACAGCTCCTGGTTCACCTGTAGGCCCAGGTGGACCTGATTTTCCTTCCTTACCAGGTTCTCCCTGCAGAAGAGACAATGGGAATAGGGGACAATTAGAACAGGCTATGAGGTAGGCAGTACCTTCTACTTATTTAATTAATCAATATCAAAGGTTTTTCACTCAGACTGGGAAGGACTCTGGGGTTGCTCATCACCTGTTCTTCCTAAATAGAGAAGCCAAGAAAAAATTCTAGAATTTTCTCCTAAAAACCTTGTGGAAATCAATATAAGTACTTCAGTGTTGGATTGCAAATATTTATTTACATCAAATGGACTTTTAATAGCCTCATTGTACCAGCTTTCCTTCAAGCATGTAATTCATTCGGTTTATTCATCTACTTGTATGACAAAGAAATAATGAAACCAGGTGGCCACCAATGAGGAGAATGTAGGATGTGGAAAACACATCCTTAAGGCTAGAAAAATAAACTGTGGTGGCCCAGTGGTTAGCATGCAGTACTGCAGGCTACTTCTGCATACTGTAGGCTGCCAGCAGTTTCATTCCCACTGGCTCAAGGTTGACTCAGCCTTCCATCTTTCTGAGGTTGGTATAATGAGGACCCAGATTTTGGGGGGCAGTATGCTGACTCTGCAAATCACTTAGAGAGGGCTGTAAAGCATTGTGAAGCAGTATATAAACTTGCTATTGCTATTAAGTGATCTTTAACAACATTTTATTTTGTTTTTATTTTAATATAATTTTCCTTTTTCCCCTAGGTCTGAAATATATCATTTGTATAAAATCACAAAAGTGACCTGGAAGATTTGAATGTCACCTAACTCTTCATTACCTTCTGTGCGCCTTTGAGGATAATGGCACAGAAGTAATGCAAAAACTGGCCAAAACAATGGAGATTCTCAGTCATCTAGGTCAGGGGTGTCCAACCTTGGCAACTTTAAGACTTGTGGACTTCAACTCCCAGAAGCTGGCTGAGGAATTCTGGGAGTTGAAGTCCACAAGTCTTAAAGTTGCCAAGGTTGGACACCCCTGATCTAGGTCATGGTTATCCCAAAGGTGCTTTTTGACTGTCCATGTAAAGGCTAGCAAAAAGGAAAAGTATGTATCATAAATTTCTCTGATTCTGAAGCAGAAGAGGCAGATTCTCAGCCAGTAGTTATATAGCAAATACACTATGAGCTTCCCGGGAGTGATGACGGAAACCCAATGATGGAAGATGATGATTATTTGGAGAATAAGGAGTTGAATCTTCAACTTGGGAAGCTGGAGGCCCTAAAACATATTGCTAGCTAAGGAGGGCTGAGCAGCCAACATTTGCATACCACCTTTAGAGGACAAGGCAATCAATCCTCTAATTATACAGTGCTTTAAACTCAATGCCAACTAAAAAGACACTTGTTTGATCTTTTCAGCTGCCAGAAAAATGGAAGTGGGGGAAAAACAGTGCATTCCTTAAGTGCTTAGATAATTACGCTGGCAGCCCAAAGTTGTCAAAGTGCAAGGATATTACTGAAGAGCATGACAGATGACTCTCGGGGATGGATGTGTCCCATTGGAGAATACACATCCAAGGAATGGGGGGAAGATCCAGGTCAAGGGGGAAATGAAAAATGTAATTTAGTATTGGCTGCATCCAGCTAACACCAACATGGCCACTTCTAATAAATCAGTTTTCTTTTCTCGGAGATGTGGCTAGAGACTTACGATTTGAATGGGGGTGGATTTGTTGGAGTCCTGACACTCCTTTCCTCTAGTTCATGGGTGTCAAACTTGCAGCCCAAGGGCCGGATGCGTCATGTGCTGGTCCTGCCCCCACCCAGTTTAGCGAAGGGGAAAAAAGCCCTGATATGTCACATGACACCACCAGTTTGACACCCCTGCTCTAGTTGCAATGTTAGACCTGCCTTCCTTTGGCTTCACATCCTTGATTTCTCCTGATTCCTTGACCTAAAAACAGTTGTTTGGATTACAATCCCCAGCCTAGAGATTGTAGGCTTCTTTGGCCTTAGACTATAAGACACTTTCCCTTTGGCTGTGTTTAAGCCACAGCTACTAATTACAAGAAGAGGTACTTTCCCTGCAGAGCTTCCTCTACCTAATTTACAACCGATAGCTCTACCATTATCTGTTATGGTTCAGCTAATAAAACTGTCTGAAGGATACTAATTGCAACCCTGCTTATTGCTGTTCAGCTGGTACATGACAATATTTGACATGCACAACATCAGATAGAGGAGATAAAAGAGCGTACCGGTAACTGCTTTATTTAATGTATAATAAGGTTGGCATGTTATTTAAGCAGCATCTTTGGCAAGCCAAAATGATGAGCCACAACATGGTAATTTCATCAGGCGAATGCCAACATTACATACAGTACTAGTATCACAATGTTTGATGCCAAGTATAAGATATGGCATTTGATGTTATTGTACAGGTAGTCCTTGAGAGTGGTGTGGTGGCCTAGAGGTGGAGCTCTCACCTCACAGTCAGGAGGCTGTGAGTTCGATCCTAGGTAGAGGCAGATATTTCTCTCTCTGGGCACAATGAGAATAGATCTGCTGAACAAAACTCCTCATTAGTGACAAGAAGGGCATCTGGCCAGTAAACACTCAGATCTATTCAGTTGCCCAGACTCCACCCCACAAGGGATTATGGGGTCGTTAAAAGATTATGACGATGATACAGGTAGTCCTTGACTTGCACCTGTTCATTTAATGACTATTCATAGTTATGCAAGTACTGAAAAAAATTGACTCCTCACACTTACAACTGCCCCAGTGTCCCTTGGTCAAAATGTGAACACTTGACCGCTATTGTGTATTTACAATGATTGTGCAGTTCCTCAGAATCATGTGATCATCATTTGCAACCTTCCCAGGGATCTTCCAACAGATAAGTCAATGGTAGAAGTCAGATTTGCTTAATGACATCATGATTTGTTTAAGGATCATGGTGATTTGCTTAATGACCATGGCAAAAAAAAAATACATCATTAAATCAGGCACAACTCTTTGTGAGAAAAGTTCAAAATGCGGTCATAAGTCAAGAACTACCTGTAATTCTTTACATGTTTAGCTCTGACCCTTTCCCTCCTGCAAATAACCATTACACCTTAGCTGTCGTTCCATCTTTTCACCTTTTCTCCTTTTTGTCCATCAATTCCTGGCTGACCAGCAGCTCCTGGTATACCCTGTAAAGAAAATAATATGGAACAAATCAAACTCCGCTATTGAACAGGTTGATTGGGAATAATATGGGCTTGGTTCAGGCATGTGAAAACTTAATAGATTATTTGCAACAATAAACATAAAGAGCCTGTATGGTCTAATGCAGGTCTGTCAAACTGGCCACCCGTGGGCCAGATAAGTCACATGGTGGCCACACCCACCCCAGCTACGCAAAGGCAAAAATCATCACAATATATTATGTGATCCAATCAAGCTTGAGAGGCCTGGTCTAATGGTTAAGACACCAGGATAGAAAGCAAGACACCGTGAGTGTCCCACCTTAGGCCTGAAACCAGCTGGGTAGTCACCAATTGGTTGGACCAATCAGCAAAAGACTGTGATTTCTAACCCTGCTTTAGCTCTGGAAGCAAGCTGGGTGACTCGGTTGATGTGGGGAAAATAGGAGGAGGAAGGTGTGTTGGATATATTAACTACCTTGAGCTATTTGTAAAATGAATAGAATAGAATAGGACAGAATAGAATAGAATAGAATAGAATAGAATAGAATAGAATAGAATGGAATGGAATGGAATGGAATGGAATGGAATGGAATGGAATGGAATGGAACGGAACGGAACGGAATGGAACAGAATAGGACAGGACAGGACAGGACAGAACAGAACAGAATAGAACAGGACAGAATAGGACAGAACAGAACAGAACAGAATAGAATAGAATAGGACAGAATAGGACAGAACAGGATAGAACAGAACAGAACAGAACAGAACAGAACAGAATAGAATAGAATAGAATAGAATAGAATAGAATAGAATAGAATTCTTTATTGGCCAAGTGTGATTGGACACACAAGGAATTTGTCTTGGTGCAAATGCTCTCAGTGTACATAAAAGAAAAGATAAATGAAGGCTGGATACAAATAAATACATGAACAAATAAATAAACTAATGAAAATTTTTTGTAATCATCCCTTTAATTACTTCTCTTGGATATTATGTCATGGTATTTTTTATTAAATGTTCCACATTTATTCCTTTATGACATTTGTACATCATTTCCCATTAAAAATATCCCAAAACTGTTCATCATAAATGTTTGTATGCTCATTTTGTGCAGTAAATGCTGTACTTTTTCAACCAAGAGCAATTAAAGACATCCTTGCAGCTGCATATTGAAGTAAAATATAGCTTTGTGTCTCGCATGTTTACAACAGACTCCAATCCTTTTTCAAAGAATGAGACCACAAGGTCCCATCGCTCTTTTGAAACAGAGAGGAAAAAGGATAAGAAAACAGCAAGGGTCATTTTTGCCCACAAAGTTCATTTTCTTTTATTGCGAAGATGACTTATTCTCACAAAATGGCGCCGCATGGAAACAGCCAGATAAATATTTCAGATCCCTTTAGGAAACCTGCTCCTTGCAGTTATGTTACAGGGAAATAGATTCCATATGCACATTGGGGGAAAAACTCTTGAATTGTAAGAACTGTTTAAACAGACTGCAAGAAAGGGGTTGGACTCTTTTTCCTTGGATGAACAGATTAACAGAATTGGAAGGGACCTTGTAAGTCATCTAATCCAAACCCCCACTCAAGCAGGAGTCCCTACACCACTTCTAACAAATGGCAGTCCAATCTCTTCTTGAAAGCCTCCAGGGATGAAGCTCCCACAACTTCCGAAGGCAAGCTGTTCTATGGATTAATTGTTCTCACTGTCAGAAAACTTCTCCTTATTTCCAGGTTAAATCTCTCCTTGTTCAGTTTCCACCCGTTGCTTCTTGACCTGCCTTCAGGTGCCTTGGAAAATAGCTTGCTCCCTTCCTCTCTGTGGCAGCCTCTCGGATATTAGAAGACTGCTGTCATGTCTCCCCTGGTCCTTTTCTTCACTAGACTAGCCATGCTCAGTTCCTGCAACCATTCATCATAGGTTTTAGCCTTCTTTCCTCTCATCATCTTGGTTGGTCTTCTCTGCACTCTTTCTAGAGTTTCAACTTCTTTTTTATAGTGTGGTGACCAAAACTGGATGCAGAATTCTAGGTGTGATCTTACTAAGGCTTTAACAGAGTGGCTTGATCACTTGATCTTTATTGTATCCCTCTGAAGCAAAAAACTACATAGTACCCATCATGGATGCTTTCATTGGCATTTCAGCACTGGGACTGGATGAGTGAATGGCCTTAGTGACCCCTTTGAATCCTAAAATTTTAGGATTCTGTAAATTCTAATAAAACCAGTAATGTTTCTCCAAATGTTTGGCCATTTCCATCAAAGTTTATGGATAGATCCCAGCTTGTTGCAGCATTTTTAAATGCTATGCAGACAGTTCTCAACTTACAACCTCAATTTTGTCTGGAATTTTGGTTGTAAATCATTGCAGTCATAAGTCGTGTCACCATGTGACTGGACTTGATTTTATGAGAGTTTTATGACAATTGCTAAATGAGTCATGTGATCATTAAGCAAATCACATGATTGTGTACTCCAAATCTAGCTTATCTTTTTGCTGGAAAATAGCTAAATATTTGCAAAACAAAATCCCATGATTGCAAAATGCTGCAACCCATCATAAATATGACCTGATTGCCAAGCAGCTAAACTATACCTCACATGATTGTAGGAGATATGGGGCAGTTATAACCTTGAGGTTGGGACATAAATAACTTTTTTTACAGTACATTGTAAATGACCAGTTGTAATTTGAGGACTATCTGTACTTTCAATGCACTGCAGCATTGTTCCTGTATTCACTAATAAGATGGGATAAATTCCAAAGTGTGCAAGACATACACAAAAAAGAGGAGATCAAAGAATATGAGGCAGACACAGAAAAGGATGGAGAGACAATGTTAAAGGCATACTACAACAGCATCAAATAACAATGGCTGAGGCTTTCAGAAGACCAAGAATCAGGACTATCTCCTTCAATACCTGAAGTGGAAAAAGGAGGAGGAGGAGTGGGGGCGAGGACAGGGGAGGAAGGAGGAGAAGAGGAGGAGAGGAGGAGGAGGAGGAGGAGGAGGAGGAGGAGGAGGAGGAGGAGGAGGAGGAGGAGGAGGAGGAAGAGAAAGGAGAAGGAGAAGGAGAAGGAGGAGGAGGAAGGAGAAGGAGAAGGGAAGGAAGAAGGGGAAGGAGGGGAGGAGGCAGAGGAGGAAAGGGAAGGAGAAAGGGGAAGGAGAAGAGGAGGAGGAGGAGGAGGAAGAGGGAGGAAGAGGAGGAGGGGAGGAGGAGGAAGAAGAAAGGAGAAGGAGAAGGAAAGGAGGAGGAGGAGGGGAAGGGGAAGGAGGAAGGGGAAGGAGAAGAGGAGGAGGGAGGAGGAAGGGAAGGGGAAGGAGAAGGAGAAGGGGGGAGGAGGAAGAGGAAGGGAAGGAGAAGGAGGAGGAAGGGGAGGAGGAGGAGGAGGAGAGGAGGAGGAGGAGGAGGAGGAAGAGAAAGGAGAAGGAAAGGAGGAAGAGGAGGAGGAGGAGGAGGAAGGGGAAGGGGAAGAGGAGGAGGGGAGGAGGAGGAAGAAGGGGAAGGAGAAGGAGAAGAACAGGAGGAAGGGGAAGGGGAAGGAGAAGGGAACAGCAGGTTTCAAGGAGGAAATAATGCAGTTTGTGGGTGCCGTTGATGAAGGTGAAATTCTATCCCCTTCAGAGGTGACAAACTTGTGCCACCAGGATAATCAGTGTGCGTTTAGCTGGTGACCAAATTCAGAACTACTCTTCTGTCAGGTAAGGAGCTATTTCCTTGCCATTGTATACACACCACATTCCCAGGCAAACCACGTGGGCCAGGGGGTCCTTCAGGTCCAGGGGTACCCTGTTAAAATAAATCATAGCCATAAGTTGAAGAATATATTGATGGTCATCCCTGACATTTATGTAAATTTGACCCCAGTGTTATTTATTTGTTCATTTCAATCTATTGGCCACTCAACTCCTGTGGACTCTCTATATAAATAAGAGAAAGGGGTGGACTGTAACATAGAATCGCCATTATGCTTTGTCTGCTCACTATATTTATTTACTAGGTTTATTCCCAATATCAACATTGCAGGTATTGAAAGGTTCTTAAATATCCCAGTGTTTATTTAACCTTGATCTACCTGGAAAAAATATTCTTAAAGCCGCTACTTACAATTTCTCCTGGAGGTCCAGGTAGACCCACTTCCCCTTCTTCTCCTTTCAGACCCTAAAGACAAGAATCAAGGGTTCAGTCTAGCAGATAGAAGAATCAAAGATGCAGAAGCTCAGGCAGTCTATAAAGCAAGTTGACCTCATGCCAAGGAAGCTGTGGAAGGATATTCTGTCTAAAAGATAATACCACCTGTACATCAAGCTGAGATACTTAGGTCTTTATCATCTAATTTTAAAGGATGGTATTTGTTCAAAAGGAACTGAAGCAAAAGGAAAGGAGAAGTGTTAAGGGCATCCATTCCTGCTTAGCAATCCATGTAAATGAACTCGGAGACGTGATAAAAATAACAAAAGTTATAATGTTGTTGGTCACAACAACCTGGCCAACCATCTGGCCAACCAAGGAGAAGACACAGATGATACTTTCAAACACACATGGCATATCGTTAAAAAAAAATGAAGAAGAAATAAAATTATATTTATGGAAGATTTTAATTACTCTGATATTTTCATAGTGATCGTAACAATTATATCGCATTTTCTATGATCACCAATTGATTAAGGAACCTTGGTGGAGCAGTGGTTAGAGTGCAGTACTGCAAGCAACTCCTACTACAATTTGCCAGATCAAATCCTACCAGGTTTAAGGTTAACTCAGCCTTTCATCCTTCCGAGGTGGGTAAAATGAAGACTCAGGTTGTTGGGGGACATATGTTGATTCTGTAAACCGCTTAGAGAGGGCTGTAAAGCACTATGAAATGATGTATAAGTCTAAGTGCTATGACTATTTTCCTTCTTTCCTTCCTTCCTTCTTCCCTTCCCTTATCCATCCATCCCAGCTCAAGGTTGACTCAGCCTCCCATCCTTCCAAGGTGGGTAAAATGAGGACCCAAACTGTTAGAGGCAAGAAGCTGACTCTGTAAACTGCTTAGAGTGAGGCTGTAAAGCACTGTAAAGCGGTATATAAGTCTAAGATTATTTTCCTTCCTTTCTTCTTCCTTTCCTTATCCATCCATCCCTTATCCATCCATCTAGAGGCTGACTCTGTAAACTGCTTAGAGTGAGGCTGTAAAGCACTGTAAAGCGGTATATAAGTCTAAGATTATTTTCCTTCCTTTCTTCTTCCTTTCCTTATCCATCCATCCCTTATCCATCCATCTAGAGGCTGACTCTGTAAACTGCTTAGAGAGGGCTGTAAAGCACTATAAAGCGGTATATAAATCTAAGATTATTTTCCTTCCTTGCTTCTTCCTTTCCTTATCCATCCATCCCTTATCCATCCATCTAGAGGCTGACTCTGTAAACTGCTTAGAGAGGGCTGTAAAGCACTGTAAAGCAGTATATAAATCTAAGATTATTTTCCTTCCTTTCTTCTTCCTTTCCTTATCCATCCATCCCTTATCCATCCATCTAGAGGCTGACTCTGTAAACTGCTTAGAGAGGGCTGTAAAGCACTATAAAGTGGTATATGTCTAAGTGCTGTTGCTATTATACTGGAAAAGCATGAAGTCTCTCACATGATCAACAATAGACGTTCCTGGAATCTTAAATTCAACCAGAACAAGTGACAAATTACAACATTTGCTTATTCTATATTCCAAGTACCCAGGGTTAAAGTCAATACAAAAAAATGTTACATTTATTCCTACTAAAAGTAAAAAAAAAAAACAATGTGAAAAGTAGATTTCCTGATTAGAATTATTTGGAATAATGGAAATAATATAGACAAAGTTTGATGTATGTTTACTTCTATCTCTAAACAATGGATGTTTGTTTTTATATTATTTTTTAATATCAATATATGAGCTTGTTTAGTGGTTTCATTTTAGATTAGCTTACCTGTTGCCCAGCTGGTCCGATTGGACCCTGTTCTCCTGGAACACCTCGTTCTCCCTATAGATGAGGCAGAAAAAGAATGATTTCAGTTTTATGTGATTTCTTTTTTTCACTGGGGTGAATCTGAGCAGAGAGGGGGCTGCTGGGGGTTTGCAGGGGTTCGGGAGAGCTAAGATTCTGTGCAATTCGGAGCACCCCCAAATCCCACTCCTGGCTGGTCCCGCCCACCCCTCCCCCTCCCAGGAATCCCAACGCAGCTCATTTTGGATGCAGGTAAGTGCAGGGCATGTGTGAAAGTTCAGGGAGGGCAAAAAATGGGCCTCCCAGAAGTTTGGGAAGGCCGGAAATGGTTTTTGCCCTCCCAGAAGCTCGACAAAAGCCTTCAGAGCCCGGGGAGGGCAAAAACAACCCCCCCCCCTCGCTGTGGTACAGGAGGCCGATTATGCCACACCTACCATGGCCACGCCCACCCAGCAAATTTTCCTTTGCTAAAATTTGTGAAGCCCACTCCTGAATCTGAGCATCTTGATCTAAGAAAGAGATGGTCTTTCAGCATCAGAAAAGGTTTATTATTAAGAGCCAAATAAGGGTATTTGATCCTGGATAGACCAGATATTAATGATTGAGGTGATATGTGGCAGATAAGAAACTGTTGTAGATTTTCTACAAGTAAATTGCAATCACGGATAGTTAACAGAGGGTCTTGAATTTTAGCTTTGCTGTTCTTTAACCTGTTAACATTTTTTTTTTCATATATTCAATGTATGCCAGGTCAATTGGGTTGCCAATAAATGTGAAAGTTTATAAATTTTGGACCTGCTTTGCAAAAGGGGAAGCTATTATTGTTGCAATAGATTTGTCAATATTCAGTTAGGGAGAATAATATTTTTTATCCTTTTTAATTCACATTTTTAAATGTGATTGTCTAATTTTGTTTTGTTCTTTGCTAATTCTTTTTTCTTTTGGATCTTGTATCTTAATATTTTGAATGAAATAAAAATGTATAAAAGCATTAGAATAGGTTTGTTTGTTTTTTACCTTCTCCTGCACATAGCGATTTTGAAACCTAGACACGATGAATATCTGAGGGACTAGCCGCTCCTCAGTGATATCAGCTTGTCCCATTAGATCTGGCAGATCCATATTTAGTGACTCCAGAACTTTCTGTCATGATGCATTCCTTAAGGAACATTTTTTTCCCCAAAAATTAGATTGGTTCCATCCCTTCTGATATTTTCGAAATCCCTCAAGACCTGGTTACATGATCAGGCCAGGAGTTCACAGGCAACGGGAGATAGGCTCAAACAATTCCATTGCCCAAGTTTTATTCTCATCCTCCCTTTGACTAGGGTTACTATATTTGTTTTGATAATGTTTATTTTCATCAGGATTTTATGTTTTTATATAGATTATTCAATTCTTATAACATCACCCGGAGTCACATTTTTGTGAGATGGGCAGTTATATAAATAAATAAAATTCCAGTTCATAAGACCAACATGGCCTGAGTAATAGCAATTCACTTTGTTTATGTTCCTAAAGTTATCTATCTTAGTTGATTAATATAGATGATTATTTTTTTTCAAAAACAGTATTTAGAAAGTATAGCTATGATACATCTATTTACCTATGTACGACAGGCTGACTCAGCCTGGGTAAAATGAGGACTCAAATTGTTGGGAGCAATATGTTGACTCTGTAAACCACTTAGAGGGGGCTGGAAAGCACTGTCAAACAGCATGTAAGTCTAAGTGTTATTGCTATAGATGTATTTTCCATTATATACAATACATAATGCATAAGTAGATACTGTACATAGATAGTTAGATCAGATCTATTATCTGTTTATCTTCTACCAACTTATCTCCATAATTTATTTATTTTTTTAAATCACCATGCTACCTATATTTTAACTTTCGACTCATTTGAAATGGTTTATCTAAAAAGAAAGAGTATATACAATAATCTGCTTACGGGTTCACCTCTTTCTCCCTGATCACCTTTTTCACCTTTCGGCCCTTGTTCTCCCTTGAGTTAAAAAAAGAAAAGAAAAGAATTGTATACTGGTTTAGATAAAGAGTATAAAACAGGTAAACACGACAATCTTCATGAGAGCAGAATGATACGCCTCCTAACTGTGGAGAGATAGACATTCATTAGCAAGTCGATTGCAGCCGCTGAATTGGTTCTTCTGTTCGGAAGGTGACACTCATATTAATTAAATGGCCACAGGCAACTTTGCAGGGATATGGTCTGATTCCATATTTTGAGAGAGTGGTTAAAAATAAAGCCTCCCTCGAGTCAAGCTTGACTTGTAGTGGCTTCATGGACTACGATGGAATGTGCAAATGAAGGAGGAGAAGGAATGTCAGCAGTAGGATTGCGATTTCCCATGGTGGAGACAGCACATTCAGGAGATGTCCAAGACAAGAGACTGCACAGTCCTAAATTGGATAGCGTGGGGTGGAAAAGGTTCAGGAGAGTCACATTAGAAACTTCTAGGATATATTTGTAAACTTAGAAGGTTATAGCTTTAGTCTGGCATTATTCTGTCTATTAGCTGTAAATAAAGAACTGGACTTGAGTAGGTCTTACTGTCAGGGTTATGACGATTGCCTTAATTAAATCATGAGCCTCGAGCCAAGTTTCAGAAAAATTCAAACGATGTATTAAGAGCAACATGTCCGGCACTAACCCATATAAAGCCAACTCTGAGACACATACTTTACTATCACCTATGACCCTGTTTCCCCCCAAACCTCCTGGGTGTGTCATATATCAGATTCTCCAACAAAGGTTGATGGGCTGGGTGTCATCAATGGCACTCTCCAATGAAAGATTTTCCTCGGCAGAAGATCCAGTAGCCTACGCTACAATCTCCACAAGAAAAGCATGGAATGTGCTTCTGGCCTTCATCTGCCTCACTGCTCCATCAGGCCTTTCCCGCCCTCCCCTCCTTCTAATGTCAATTGGGAAACAGGCATAAGAATGATTTACGAGTTGACACTTACTGTATCATCTCTGGGACGTGGGCCTAACATGGACAACTTCCTGTAGTTATCTTAGCAACACTGTAAAAATGGCTTAAAACTGTCATTTTTCTGGGTACAGTTGACAAAGTCCTATTTGTCCAAAAATTAAACATCATTAAGTTCTGGACAACTTCCATCTCTAACTCTCTAATCTCCCAAAAGTCTATGAATATTGTGCAATTTTTTTGTGGAAAAATACTACCAAACACTGTTCAGAGTTTTTGCAGCATTAATTCAGAGCCAGAAAAATAAACACAGAGGGCTGATGCTTCATTTAACATCTTTGTAAACATAATAAGTAAAATTTACAAACCAGTTGTACATTTCTCCAACATAGAGCAAACTCAGACAGAAATAAACATGTTGCAAGTTCAGAGCAGAGCTCCAGTCTTCAGCAAGCAAGCAAGTTATCATTTCAATAGACAGACTCAGAACTCAACATAGCTGCAGAGTTGCACAGCTTAATATAGAGCCACGCCTAGGCTACTTCTAGTTTCGGTTTCCAGCCTAGGCTACTTCTAGTTTCAGTTTCCAAACAGTTCTCATTGGCTGACCTTGCTATGCCTATACATCGGCTGACCTTGTTACGATGCTCTATTCCAGTTCATGAATATACTCTGACAAAAACAAATTCTATAGTGGGAAAAATTCCTGCGGCAGAAATCTACCCCTCAGAAAGAGGGCGAATGAACTTACTTCATTAAAGGGTTTTGCTAAATCTAAATATGTAAGTAAAGTACAAGTGGTCCTCAACTTACAACAGTTCATTTGATGACCATTCAAAGTTATGACACTAAAAAAGTGACTTATGACCTTTTTTCACACTTATGACTGTTGCAGCATCCCCATGGTCACGTGATTTAAATTTGGATGGTTGACAACTGACTCACATTTACGACAGTTGCCGTGTCCCGGGGTCACGTAATCCCCTTTTGTGACCTTCTGACAAGCAAAGTCAATGGGGGGGGAAGCCAGATTCACTTAACAACCATGCTACTAACTTAACCACTGCAGTGATTCACTTAATGACTGTAGCAAGAAAGATCATAAAATGGGGCAAAGCTCACTTCACAAGTGTCTCGCTTAACAACGTAAATTTTGGGCTCAAACATGTTTATAAGTTGAGGACTCTCTGTAACATGACTGCATCCATTCAATTAATTTTCAGTTTATTGAGGTCATAAACCAATACAGATAATAAGAAAGATGAACTTTTAAGACAATTAAATTTTAAATTGACTATTTTTTATGAAAAAGCATCTGCTGCTCTCTACTGGCCTAGAGAAACATGACATGGACATAAATGTGAGCTATGTAAATTAAGAAAAACTATTTGAACTGTTTGAAGATGGCGCGGAAGACAGCCGCCTCGGTGAAATGCTCCCTAATGGTTTCTTATCATTAAGTGTCGTACCTGATGATTCTCGACTCTTGACAAATGTATCTTTTCTTTTATGTACACTGAGAGTATTTGCACCAAGACAAATTCCTTGTGTGTCCAATCACACTTGGCCAATAAAGAATTCTATCTATCTTCTATCTAAATTACTAACAGTTTTTCTGATTGCTCACTTGGGAAAATACTAACAACACTTTTGCAAGTTTATAATCCCTTCTTTAACCACAAAAGTGCCTAAGGTGCAACATTTTTTAATAATTAGATTTAGGAAAAGGATTGTACTAAATAAGGATAAGAGGAAGATATTCTTGTTATAGAAACAAAGACAGGAAGTTAACTCTGGGAAGAAACCTGATATTCCCTGCCTTCACTTGTTTTTCTTTGCTTGTTTCAAAATATTTTAAGACAGATTGAAAAGAGGATTGGAAACAGTATGGCTATTCCACCTGTTAAACTAGAGGGATCCAGAAATAACTGGATTTGCTAACCCAGATGGAATTTTCCTTTCGTATATTGTACAGAATGACGATGACGATATATCAAACAGAATTAATCCCTTTTTGTAGGTCAACATGCTTTCAGCAAATGACCTAAAATTACAGATGTCACTCAAGCTCTGGATTTCATTTCAGATCTATTGTGGGCAATGTGAAATCTTGCTGATGGAGCTAAAGTAGAGATGGAACCTGGAGACTTTATTCTGATGTCCAAGTTAGGTGGACATTGATACCATCTCTGGCCATTCCAGAGGCTCATTTTACCCAGTCGAAGGTCTGATGTTGTAAGATCCCAGATTCCTATGAGTACTTGGCTTCCATGGATATTTTCTGGATCTTCCTTCCCATTTTAAGTAGGAACTGCATGATTCTCACCAGCCTCTGTTCTTTATGTATATCTTTTTGAAAAATACATGTATATTTTATTTATTTTTTATTCATTTTGTTTTGTTTTGTCAAATGATTATAAGATAACAGGTATAAGTATAAACATAGTTATGAATACATGAAATGGATACATATAAGAAAACAAAAACAATAGGACAGGGACGGTAGGCACATTGGTGCGCTTATGCACGCCCCCTACAGACCTCTTAGGAAAGAGGTGAGGTCAATAGTAGACAGTCTAAGGTTAACGTTTTTGGGGTTTGGGGAAAAAAACCATAGAGTCAGGTAGAGTATTCCAGGCATTGACCGCTCTGTTGCTGAAGTTGTATTTCCTGCAATCAAGTTTGGTGCGATTAACCTTGAGTTTGTATATATTGTGTGCATTCCATTGTTTAATGTTTAATACAGTTTGCCCATGTAAGCATGTTAAATATAAGCATAACCATAAAACGTCAAATAATTAAAAATTACTTACAGGAATAGTAGGCCTTGGTGTAAATAAGGTAGCCTAGAGTGCAAACAATGAAAATAAGAGGCTTCAGTATCAACTTTATAAAGCAATAACAGCAACCACATAATATTGATTGCATTATGGTGATAAATACATGGTAATATTCCTTCTTATTATTACTTCAAAATCATTCAAAAACATAACATATCCCAAAGGCAATGGAAACTCATCAAACAAATGCACTAAGGGTGGATCTCCTAATTTGTTGAATTTCAATACTCAGTATTATTTACTATTGATGGGCAACAAGAATTGTGGCTCAGCATCTCCATGGAGGGCTACACATTGTGCAATTACGCTTCACAAAAGCTTGCAACACAAGGTCAGAATTTTGTAGGAACATTTTTTTTAAACAGGCCTTCAGGCCACACAAAATAAGTAATGCAATTGGCTGACTGAAGCACATCTTCACTTTAAAAAACAGAAGAAACTCTGATTTTCAGAAACATTGGTTTACTTCTTCCGCCTCTGTGCCCTCATTCCATTTATAATCCTTACAGGTTTTTTTTCTTAAGGTAAAGACACTTAAGTTGTAGTGATTTCATGGACGGTGGTGGAATGACTTCAAGTCATACTGAACATACAGATAGACATGGTCTATAGTGGTGGAATTATAATCCGATTGAATCCTGCTTAGTTTATTGAAACCAGCCAAGATTACCTAGTTGTCCTTTTAGATGCAGTTCTACTTACTTTTCCAGGTTGACCTGGGAGACCAGGAGCACCAATTTCACCCTAGGAAGGAAAAAGGGAGGGAGAAAAATATGGAGTAGGCAGGAAGGGAGGAAAGGAGGGAGGGAGAGAGAGAGGGAAAGAGGAAGGAAGGATGGATGGAAGGAAGGATTAGAAATGGAGACCCAGTTTCATATCTGAATTTAATAAATGTAAACTGTGGTATACAAATTCATCATCCAATAAGGAGATGATCTACCATAAATCTAATAAATATTCATCACATATTTATACTGCTACTTTCCTTAAGTATTCATTTAATTGATGGTATGCAATTAAAATCGACATGATAAAAGAAAGAGGTTTTTTTTGGCAATTGTACACAATGTTTTATCTTTGAATATGAAGTTTCAATTAGACCAGTGCTGGATAAAAATAAGGTGCCTTTCTTCTAACATCGTGACCTTCACCCTAAATCTTATTCCTTTTAACCTCCTCAAAAGTGACGTTGATGTAGTTGTATCAGCATTCAAGAGCGCTGGTTTACAGATCAGATGAAAAAGAATGTGTAGCTGAACTTGGGGATTATGGAAGGAACAAATGATCCACTAAGGGGGAACTTAAAGGAAAGATTACTGATCCTGAGAAAGAGCCAAGTGTGATAAAGAAGCCCTAAATAATTCCACTTTAATTTTGTGCAGTTTGGACAGAGATAAACCTAGTGTAGTTAAGCTTCCATGATTATTTTATTGTACCTTAAAGCATTTCATCCAACTCAGTCCCTTTCTTGACCTGAGCCGAGGTTATGACTTCTGTTTAGATGGCTCCAAGACAGCTTTCAAGGTAGTAGTTTTATTGTAAGCTAAAGGTAAAGGTTCCCCTCTCACAAAAGTGCTAGTCATTTCCAGCTCTAGGAAAGCGAAACAGCTTTCCGAAGCTGTCCAAAGATGTCTCCATGGTCATGTGGCTGACATGACTAAATGCTGAAGGTGCACGGAATGCTGTTACCTTCCCACCAAAGTGGTCCCAATTTTTCTACTTGCATTTTTACATGCTTTTGAACTGCTAGGTTGACAGAAGCCGGGACAAGTAATGGGAGCTCACTCCATTACACAGCATTAGGGATTCAAACCGCCAACCTGCCAACCTTTCTGATCGACAAGTTCAGTGTCTTAGCCACTGACCCGCCACATTTTATCGTAAGGTTACATTAACAGAATCTTGCAAGTATGAAAGCACATTGGTCCCCCCTCACCTTTGCTCTCTAGGGGACTTTCTGGGATGCTTTCCATGGTCCAATTTCTTTTGCTAGCTGAGAAGTCTCTTATCTCTCTATTGTTCTTCCTCCATCTGTCTCCCATGGACAGACCATAACAATAACTCAAGAATGCCCAGGGAAGCATCCATGGAGGAGTTCAAAAGGCGGAAGTCACAACTGGAAGTCTTGCTTTTATTTTACATGTATCTACCATCTTAAATTTTGACCCCTTGTCTTGTGGGCACTACTCTTATGTTCAGCTGTTTTTCCAAAATAGTCTCTGGCATGGATCATAAGGAACATTCTCAAGTTCTGAAAGCAGGCAAGCACTGGTTGAAGCCACAACAAGCCTTTCACTATTATTATTACTGGTAGTAGAAAAAGAGATATGTCACCCTTGTCTATACCACTCAATCTTTCTTCTGTTTCTCCTATGCTCTGATTGTTATTATTATTTCCATTTCAAGGATGTATGATTTCCAGAGAGCAATACACTTGACTCAGCTGGATACTTGAACATTTTGCTTTAGTTGATTGACACCTTCCACCATCTGTTGGATAGACTCCTTTTTTTCTGATTTTTCCTGCTTCAAAATCAAGATGTAGCTGAAATAATCAGGGATCTCTTTTCAGAAGGAAATATGTTTCATTTTATATATACAGAAATGCACACATCTGTACAATACTATATGTGTCTCTGTGTATAGGTATTTCCTTCCTTCCTTCCTTCTTTTTTTCCCTTCCTTCCCTTCCTCCCTCCATCTTTCTCTTCTTCCTCCCTTCCTTCCTTCCTTTTTCTTCTTTCTTTCTTTCTTTCTTTCTTTCTTTCTTTCTTTCTTTCTTTCTTTCTTTCTTTCTTTCTTTCTTTCTTTCTTTTCCAAATTTGTACATTGCACATCTCATTATCCACATGACTGTGTGGTTTGCAAGTAAGAACCCATGAAATCCTTACAAAAATCCTTGATTTTTAATCAGATTAATTTCATTAATCTGAAATTGAAACTGGGAGAAAATACTCTTTCTTATCTTGCTTTGATTGACAGTTCCAATATCCAGTCATTGAATGTTCAACAGCATAAATTTTGGAATGTCTATCCTATCATCTACCCACTGTGTTCAATGCAGATAATAATTGTATAAGCATATGTGGTGTAGGTCATACACAAACAATGATGTCACCCACAAAACAAACGAATTTATCAGTGTGCATATAAATCATGGGATTTAATCAGTTATCTGGTAACTTACTTTTTCTCCTCTATCACCTTTGAAGCCAGCGAGTCCAGTTCTTCCTTTTTCACCCTGTAAACCCAAATAACCCAAGATCTTATATGATGATCCTTGGTGGCAAAAATAGATCTAAAATATTATTTGCTGCAATTTCTGCTTTCAACAATTATCACAAGTCAATTTGAGGACAAAAAGGGACAAAAATCTGTACTAACTTCTAAAACAGATTCAAAGTTTTGTTAAAAAGCATGAATTCCTTTTCTTGTTGGAAGGGAACAATAATTTTGCTGGGCTGGAATTTCTAGACTTTAAAATTTCTGGGAAGGAAAACTGATTAATCAGGAGATGATGTACCTCTGCACACTTATATAGATTACACTTTTTATTTTACTTTGGGCAGAAGCTAAAAGCCACTCATGTCAGGTGGTGATGCCTTAGAAGTGATCAGGGTTGGAATTTCTGGACTTGGTTTAAAGTTTGGTTGGGTTAGGAGTTGCCTTGGTGAGCATTAAGTTTGAAAAAAATCTGGGTCACTTGGCTCTTCTGTTGGTTTGCCTTTTAAGAGTGGGTATCACAACACAGTCTGCAAGAAGAAGGTTTGAAAGTTGCACAGCGGTCTCCATTTTCCTTTCCTGAGGTAAAAAGTGCTGTGCTTCTCAGACCTTCTCAAGATATTACAATAGACTTTGACAAGGCCATTGAATAATGTCATTGCCCCAATGACAAAAGTTGATTATTTCTAGGCAGTATTGAAAAGCAAAATAACAAACATTTGCCATAATTAGTTATTTCCGAATATTTTTTTGCAATTTATATTTATGTTTTTTAGGACAGTGGGGCAAGCAGTGGGGAGGATTAGTGGTGGAAGCCCTCAACAACAGCCCCAGTTTTTCACATGGCCCCTTGAGAAAATTAATCGCCAACCCCTAGTCTAGAAGGTTGACAGATACCAAGTGTTCTTCAAATAGAAGTTTCCATTCCTTTATGAATCAAACAAAAACTTGTAGACATCCTGAATTGAATACCTGGTTTCCTTTTTCTCCTCTTGGACCAGGCAAACCAGGTGAGCCTGGAAGACCAGCTTCACCCTAAATGAGAATATAATATACTTAGAATTGTAGAAAATTCAATTGATTTGAAATGTCAGTTTGATCGCCTCCCCGAATGTAACCATTTAAGGGTTTTATTACTCTGTGGATTAAATGCACCAAATCAGCCCCTAAATTGATTCAGCAATTTGACAAAGGTGTGTGTGCGTGTATGTGGTCACACATTCACAAATCATTGTGGTTCTGACATGATTTACCCAGCCTACTAGGTAACTTTTGCCAAGGTTTCATTTCATTTTTAGCATCCAATATGGACCACACAAACATTCTTTTGAGGCCCTACACATGTATCCTCTCAATCTTTCTAATTAAGATTGCCACCAACACTGCTGTAAATGCACTGCTGACTACTGGTTGTTTTGGGAAGGATATTGCCTCAATAAAAGGACAACTTAGAAACATCATCATAAGTGAGGAGGTTACAGTAGGACTAAGACAAAAAAAATCCAGGTTGTCTACCTTGGCACAACAATTTTAAGGAGAACCTTGAGGCACTCACTCACTCTCAGTTCAACTTGTTCCATAGAGTGTTATTGTAATTATATAATAAAGGGAGATTTCCTTGTAAGCTGCCTTGAGCATTCAAAAGCAAAGTCATTATATATCGAACAAATGGCAAATTAACCTTATAGACTTAGACTACTTTGCCATGAACAATACTTACCCTCTCCCCAACTATGCCAGAGGGTCCTGGGGGGCCTGATTCACCCTGAAAAATAGCAAAATATCATGTTTCCCAAGTTTTTTGTTTTATTTTCCAAACTTTTACACATCTATCTCTAAAACTAAAGTACGAACAAGAAAGCAAAAATTCTCTTTAGTTATTTTTTTCCTCTGGTGAAGGAAGAACCTTTTGCAGACATTTGAATCTCTTTCAAAAAAGAATTTGTGAAGAATGCTACGCATGCACTTATTAAGCACATAGAAGGATATATTATATTAAACATATCTCATTAAATGTTATTGGTAGCTATTTAAGTCATTCTTGCCTGCTTGAAAATGTTTATTTCATGGGTGACTTACAATACAATAAAAACATAAACATAAAACTGTAGAAAGTCAGCACACACACCCCTCCTAGAAGAATGAAATGGTTTGGGAAATATTAAAAAGGCAGAATATTATATTTCCCCAAAGGGAGAAATGGAGAAACATGTTTTTTAAGAGGCAGGAAACAGCCCCAGTCTCCCAGCCCCAAGCAGAAACTGAGGAGCCACCTTTTAGAAATGCAGATTTGGTAACCATTATTTTGAGAGTCCCTGCAGCAAAGTCAGAATAAAGGCATAGGATTAGCCCTCACTCAAGATCCAACACAGGACAAAGCCATTAAGCCACAAAAGGGATTGCCCAACACCCTTTCAGAACATAAGCCACTTCATTACACCATCCCCAGAGCAGTCCAAACTTCAACCAAACCTGGGAGCTCAGACAAACACCCAGGATTTGCATTTCCTCTTTTGCCTATAGAGCCAGCTATGACCCCTGCATAACCCCTACATGACCCCATAGCAATCTGACAAAAGCCCATAGAATACATGTTCTTGCACAGGAACAGAAAGCTCAAGAGCAAAGCCCAAAGAAGGTACAAAACCCCCCATTCTCAACTCCATTTTTGTCAGCTTCCCAGAACCACAAACCCCAGTGGTTCTGCTTCATCAATAAACCATCTTTCCAATCAGCCTCCATGTTTCCAGTATTTTTCTCCCAGCTTGGAACTGAACCAGATGGATATTTCTTCCCACAATTTGGCCCCCCAAAGGGAAAATTGGAGACTCCAAGCTAACCTGACCAATGGGCCTGGCCTCGGTAAGCCTCCCTTGCTGGCAACAGACCCACTGACTGATCTTGGCCATTTGGAACAAAGGTAGTAAAGGGAATGTTGAGTGTTGAGATCAAAGGCTACTTGGAAAGAAGGTGAGTACCTCTAAAGTTTAACTTTTAAAGCCCAGAAAAGTGAGGGAAATGTGTGTATGCCTATGTGTGAGAGAGGACTCTGCTCCCAATCATAGCTGGATCCTGTGTGCCTTTCCTAGAACAGAAAGATCTGTTCTACCAATAGAGCCAGGAAAGTATAGAAGGTCAGGCCAGAGCACAGGACCTTTTGTTAGGGAAAAGAGAGAGGCTGTGTGAAAATGGAATGGAAAAGTGAATGAGAGAGTTGAACTTGAGCAACCAGCTGGGAAGTCACTGAACAAAACCCTGTGTTAGGAGGTGTTAGGAAAAGCAGTAGGTCCTCCAGGGCCCCTTTTTGGTCTGAAAACTGATTGGTATTCCCTACAAAAGGAGGTGCCTGTCCTCTCTAGGGAACCAGAGTTCTCTGGGAAGGTTTTTGTTTGTTTACTTTAATCCAAAAACTGATGGCGGTAGACCCAGCTAAGCCAAAGTGAACCCCACTTCAGAAGGGGAATATGGGAAGCTGTAGCTCAACGGTTGCAACAGGAACCCCCTTAGGAGATTTGCTCATGGCATAGGATGAGTGGCAGATGCCCATCCTGGCTGGTATGAATAAGAAGATGTGAGCAAGGAAATTGTGCAATTTTGCTCAGGGATGGAATTGTAAAACCAATTTGGCTAAATAAAGGTACTTAAAAAAAGAAAAGGGGAATATATAAATAGGAACGTTGGTTTTGTTTGTTTGTATGTTTTTCCCTCTCTCTCTTCCTCTCTGTCTTCCGTGCAACCACATGATATGTTTGTTAAGATTTGTGCCTTCCCTAAGTTGAATTAACTGAGATTTATAGTTGGAAGGACCAGGGTGTAACCCCGAGAGTTCTGTTTTCCTCTCCTTTTCTCCTTGGTTTTGTGTATGTGTGTTTGTTTCAAAATCTTTGTGTGCCCTCGAGGTAATTATAACTGTCAAGAGTCTCTGATCCCTAGAGACAAGAATTTTAAATTGTTAGGAAAAAAAAAAGTTAAAGCAATAAAAAGAAAAAAAATACCTTTACCCTGGGTTTGCCTGGCCAGCAGAACAGGGTGAAGAGAACCGTGTTCAATTTTTTTTCCTTCCCTCTCTGTACCTTTAAGAACAGCCCAAGGTTATGAGGGAATGTTTTAAGTTCATTTACAGGAGAGAGAAAAAATCATTCTTGCATTTACTGTATGTGTTTAAGTGGTTTTATCTGTCTATTTAACACCTGCAATGTTAACCTTAATGTTTTGTTCCAAACTCTGCCTGCAAGCTATCTATCCACCCCGACTCCACCTCTCCATCTTTTATCCTCCAACAATGCCTTTTCTAGGAGAATCACCCACAAAGGAGGGAGGAGGCCCTGTCCTCATATCTTTCAGCCCCGCACAGACAACTCTGCAATCTTCAGAAGCAGATCACACTGACCCAGATGCTGCCTCCAGAAGAGATCCTCCATCCATTTGAGCCAGGGAGTTGGGTTTGGATCCGGTCATCTACTAAAAAAATTCATCACAGCAAGCAGAATGGAGCAGACTTTCCCAAGTGTGATTGACCAGTCTTACCACCAAGCCAAGCCTAATGCCATCCAGCAGACAGGAGGAAAGAGGACACTGAGATGGACCAGTGAAGACTAAAGAATCTTTCAATCCTCAGAAGACAGCTGGGAAAACTATGGTGGGAGGGCAGAAATTCATTGTAAGGTTTTCTTTCTTGCCTATTTATGTTGTAATCAGTTAAATGGATTCACGGAGGGATGGCATTTGGGAGTGGTTGGCACAGCAAGTTCTGAATGCCTTGGACTTCTATCTGGTGGTAGGGAAATTTGTCCAGGATGTTTGTATTGTCTGTCTTGTAGAAGTAGTTGCATGTGCATGCATACACACATGCCACTCAGAATCAGAATGAGGATATCCCCCTCACCTACCTCCACACACAGCTTCTCCTGGGTTGGTTTTTGCTCTTTGGCACTAAGATCCAAGCAATCATACCTCTCTGCCAATTCCATGGGGGAGGGGGCATGCCCCTCAGGCAATTCCCTCACTGAAGAAGTAGCAGAAAAATGTTCTCCAAACCCCAAAACCTGAGCGTGACTCACAAATGATGCTGCTCGGTTGCCCAGTAAGACAAAATATGTTGCACTGGTGGTCTTATTAGTAGGAGTTATAGGGCTCATTGTGTGCAATTTATACAATATTAATAGCCTGGATTGCACACTGGCTAACCTCAATTTGGCCTCACAAACCCAGGATGCATTAAACTAAGAGCTAAGGCAAGTTCAGGAAACAATCCTTGGAAATGGCCAGCCAGTAGTTATTTACTAAAGGTAAACCATGGCTGTGAAAAATTATGGGGCTTGTGCTTGCTTCAAATCTGACTGGAAGCTCACAGAAAGTGATGTCAAGCATATGAAAATAATTGGTAGAAAAATTAGATACTGTAAATTTCTTTTCAGAACTTTTGCCCTGGCTGTTAGATCTTCATGGGTTGAAAGCTCTCCTTTTGGGAACCACTGAAGGGATACTTTTCTGTTCCCTTTATCAATGCTTTTCCCCTTTGCATTAAAAATAAAGAAAAATAAAAGCACCCATCAAGTCTCCCTGATCAGATCAATTCCTAATCTTGGGGCAGAAAAAGTGTTCCATCCACACTTATGTGGCCCAAAGGGAGGAGGGGGTTATTGTAGAAAGTAAATACCACCACCATCACCAAGAAGAATGAAATGGTTTGGGAAATATTAAAAAGGCAGAATATTATATTTCCGCAAAGGGGAAAATGGAAAAACATGTTTTTAAGAGGCAGGAAACAGTCTCCCAGCCCCAAGCAGAAACTGAAGAGCCATCTTTTAGAAATGCAGATTTGGTAACCATTCAAGTCAGGATATTTTAAAACTCCCTGCAGCAAAGCCTGAACAAAGGCAGAATGATAGGATTAGCCCTCAGTCTAGATCCGACACAGGACAAAGCCATTAAGCCACAAAAGGAATTGCCCAACACCCTTTCAGAAGACAAGCCCCTTCATTACACCATCCCCAGAGCAGTCCAAACTTCAACCAAACCTGGGAGCTCAGACAAACACCCAGGATTTGCATTTCCTCTTTTGCCTATAGAGCCAGCATAACCCCATAGCAATCTGACAACAGCCCATAGAATACATGTTCTTGCACAGGAACAGGAAGCTCAAAAGCAAAGCCCAAAGAAGGTATAAAAACCCACACTCTCAACTCCTTTTTGTTAGCTGACGAGAACCACAAACCCGTGTGGTTCTGCTTCTTCAATAAACCACCTTTCCAATCAGCCTCTATTTTTCCAGTATTTTTCTCCCAGCTTGAAAACTGAACCAGATGGATATTTCTTCCAACAAAATCATTAAGATCAATCTAGGAATTAGATGTGGGATCTTCTTTCCTACCCTAGCAGCTACCTCCAGTATTTACTTATTTAGAATATTTCTCATATTTTATAAGAAATGAATTTTCTTTTCTTTTTCTACCTTGGAGCCTGCTTTACCAACTTCTCCCCTTTCCCCTTGTTCTCCCTGTAAAAAACAAAACATAAAAGAAAATTAGTCCAAAAAAGGACAATGTGAAATACAATTGTTGAATAGGGTCAGAATTAAATGTTTCAAAGAACACTTAGGGTTCCCCAAAATAGAGAGCCTACAATGTCCAGAGTTTTACTGAAAATGGCTTTCTCGCAATTTCCATTTATCAGTTCTAGCTCTTCCTTCTAAGTAAATGAAGAAACACAAATTTTGATTTATTAAATTCAAGTACGTAAAAAGAATGAAAGAATGGTTGGCTGACATGTTTTACACATGCAAATATGGAGACTACCTTATTTGTGCAAGGAAATGGTGCATGCACCAATCTGTGCAAACAATTTATACATGACCTTTAGATTTGATGTCCTGCATAGTAGCTTCCAAATATTTGAAACACCTATTATGGCTTCTGGTTTGTTTTTGTTTTTTTTTCCTTTTCTAATAAACTTACTTTGGAATCAATGAGCCACAACATTTCAGATACCAGCCACTGAATTTAGCCAGAAATTCATGATGAATCTTAGTATTAAGTAAAGGAGCAAGAAACTTAATTCCTGTTTGGAATTATCAGACCATGGAATTGTTAATTTAAGCCTTTCCAGCAATGAGATCAGCAAAGATTTGTCACTAAGCTTACTTACTTTTGACCCTGGAAGACCAGGTAAACCATCTTGACCAGATTTTCCAGGTAATCCCTAAAGGAAAAGGAAAAAGGAAAACAAGCCATGCATATTAATTTCTGGGTTCAGATATGCCTGGTTTTACTTCATCAAGGGGGGCATAATTTTCTGCACCATAAAAAGAAATAAGGAGGAATTTCCTGACCATTGGAACAATTAATCCATGGAATAGCTTGCCTCCAGAAATTTTGGGTGCCTATCACTGGAGGTTTATAAGAAGAGATTGGATAGCCATTTGTCCACATGGTATAAAATCTCTTGCTTGAGCAGGGGGTTAGACTAGAAGATCTCCAAGGTCCCTTCCAATTCTGTTATTCTTCAGTTCAGATACAGGATATGGTTTAAAATCAGACTAGGTGAGTTCGGATTTCACTCTTTTTATGACTCAATAAAAACTTTTGTACCTAGCTGACAATTTAATCAGTCTGGGATAATTTATTAATATCTACTAAAGCATCACCTCACAGATTTCAACTGACGTGGCAAATGATTATTAAGCCTTCCATCATTCCACAAAATTGACTGAAAAACAAGTTGAGAAGGACACAGCTCATTTGAAGGATGACAATCTATGCATAAGGACAAGGTTGGGGAAGCTGAGATTCTGTCTCAGAGATTTCCCAATGCAGTGCTAGAAATTTACCCCATGTTTGGAGAAAAGGAACCAAAACTAAAATATATATTTGAGGGGAAAAACATCAAGTAGCTCAGCAGGTTTGCTGTTTATGATCATGAACATTTTTTAAAACAATTCAAGAGATGGCCACAAGATGTCAGCAATGGCAAAGAAAAGATCTCACAGCTCTGAAACTTGGAAATAGTTAAAAATAGTTACTGAAGTTCAGCAAAAGCTATAGAAAACTATGGTCAAGTTAATATATAAGTTGCTACAACTTGATTTATTAAATTAGCCACAAAAGCTCCATTTTTATTTTACTAAGCCAGTAATTTCCAATCTTGTCAACTTTAAGATTATGGGCCAGTACACTTCAACATCGTCATAAATGATCTAAATGAGGGGAAAAGAGAACTCATCAAATTTGCAAATAGCACCAAGCTGTGGGGAATTGCTAATACTTTGGAAGATAGACTCAAGATTCAGAAAGATCTTGACAAACTTGAGCATTGGGCCCTGGCTAACAAGATTCAGTTCAGTGGTAAGAAAAGTAAGATGTTGCATTTAGGTAGAGAAAAACAGATGCACAGATACAGGTAGGCAGTACCTGGCTGAACAGTAAGTAATTGTGAGAGGGAGCGAATTGTCCTAGTGGACAGCCACTTGAGTATGAGCCTGTAGTGTGTTCCAGCTGCCACAAAGGCCAATGCAATCCTAGGCAGCATCAATAGACAGATAGCCTCAAGGTCACAAATGACACTATTGCTTTATACTGAACTAGTGAGCCCATATTTGGAATATCAGGTCCAATTCTTGCCACCATGATAAATGCTGAGAAAAGTACAACAAAGATAACAGGTCTGGAGGCTAAGTTGTACAGTGAACAGTTAAGGGAACTAGGTATGTTTGGCATAACAAAGAGAATAATTAGGGGTGACGTGATGATAGCTGTGCTCCAGTACTGGAAGGGCTGTCACACAGAAGAGAGGATTGACTTATTATCCAGAGCATTTGAAGGTAGAACCAGAAGCAATGGCTGGAAAGCTCCTTAAAGAGTGATCCAACCAGAAACTAAGGAGAAATTTCCTGACAGGGAGAACAATTAATCAGTGGAATTAATCAGTCATAAGTAAGGATTGGAAGCACATGGGCTGATGCTAGCAAACAATAATTGGACTAACTCAGAGGTGATATTCAGCAGGTTCTGACCAGTTCTGGAGAACCAGTAGCAGAAATTCTGAATAGTTTGGAGAACCAGCAAATACCACCTCTGACTGGCCCTGCCCCCATCTATTCTTTGCCTCCCAAGTCCCAGCTGATCAGCTGGGTCTTCTTTGGTTGCCTTGCACAGGAGAATGGAGCTGGAAAGCAGGTTAGTGGGGTGGGGAGGGAATGGGGATTTTACAGTATCCTTCCCCAGCCACGGCCACCATGGCCACCCAGCCATGGCACACCCACCAAGCCACACCCACAAAACCATTAGTTTTAAAAAAATGAATCTCACCACTGGACTAACCATTATTTGACTACCTTTGATTGTTACTCTTAAATTATCTTAATACTTTGAAAATATTGTATTAAAGGCAGAATATATCTTGACCTTGGAAGAGACTGTTTGCTTATTTTAGCTGTATATTGACCCAAATGCACATATTGAAGATTCTATGACATGAACTCACCGGTGGCCCACGTTCACCATTTCTCCCAGTTTCTCCTGGTTGACCCTAGAACAAGACAAAACAAACACACAGTTAAAACAGATTATAATATTGAGGTTTCCCTGGTATTATCTGCCACCTATTTCCAGCCAAGTCCACAAGAAAAGCTACTCTGCGTTCTGTTATACTTGGCTTTGAGGGGTTGCCTTCAAGTCAACCTCAAATCCTGGTGACTGCCTGGACAAGACCCTGCAGATTTTGGGGCAATATTTCAGAAGTGGCTTGCCATTGCTTGTTTCTTGGGGCTGAGAAACAGTGAGCTGGCTTGGTGCCTAAGGCAGAACTAAGACGCACAGTCTTCTAATTTGGGGCCTTACCCATTATACCAAATTGACTGTCACTATGGTATAATGCTTATTTTTAGATTATTTACCAGAGTCAGTGCTGAGTTAGGCCTGCATTCTCCTCTCTCCAGCTCTGTCTACCCATCCCCCATAAATATAGGAAGAATTTTGTTTTCATGCCTTTCTTTATCTAACTTCTCTTTCAGGTCCTGTGTTGACCATTACGGCCAACCAGATTGTACCACAACAGGTACCCTCTGAATCTCAAATAAAGAGTGCTATCCAACATTGCTAAAATGTTGGATAGCGCTCTTTAAATGTTTAAAATGTTTAAAATGTTTTTCCTTACTGGAGAACCAGCAGGTCCAGGAGGCCCTGGGAGACCCTGTAAAGAAATGTAGAAGACAATTACATTAAATTGTAAGCTGCCCAGAGTCACTGATTGACATTGGCAGCTATGAATATTGAATAAATGAATCAATACATTCCATGTAATCCATCAATATATTTTTTCTCACCAGCATTGTTTCTAACTTTCAGTTTTTGCAGAGATTAATAACTGTTCCCTTACCCACTAGACATAGGATGTCTCCTCTCTGTGTACAAGATAGAGCATTTCAACAAGTGCTACTTTTCCTACCGCTATAGTTTTATAATGCAGTTTGCCTAAAAGGCAGTTTGACTGATGGAAGAACTGAAAAGTATAAATGATAAAAAATTAGTTTTCATTGCTTTTTTCAATGTAAGCCTCTTTTTTTTTCCTGCCAATGAATGGCACTTGAGTGACACCTGTCTTTTCAGAGAAATGATAAGGGATCTAAATAAAGTGAATACTCAGTATTCTTCTTCTGTGAATTGTTGAAGATACAACCCACTCTGTATTTGTTGTATTCACAACAAGGAAGTGTTTCGCATAGAGAAATATTTCTGATATTCCCCAAATCCATTTGTTCTCTTCTTGTTCTACAAGAAAGTATCGGGTCACCCTCAGACCTGCTTCCACTTGAACCTGGTTGAGCACGTGGTTGGAGTAGAAGGCCTCTGAGGTCCCTTCCAACGGTGTTAGTCTGTTAAGAAATATCTTTGAACTTCTTCCCTAGTTCCACTCTCCTTTTTAAAAAATGCTATTTGATGCTTCAAATATAAGAACAATTTTTCCCCGAAAGCCATCACTCTGCTAAACAAATAATTCCCTCAACACTGTTCATCTATTACAAAGTCTGCACTACTATTACTTTTAATCTTCTCATCATTCCTTTTCACCCATCCCCTCCCACTTGTGACTGTATGACTGTAACTTTGTCGCTTGTATCCTTACAACTTATACTGACTGTTTCCTAGTATGATTTGATTGCTGATTGTACCCTATGACTATCATTAAGTGTTGTATGTTATGATTCTTGATTCTTAATGAATGTATCTTTTCTTTATGTATACTGAGAGTATTTACACCAAGACAAATTCCTTGTGTGTCCAATCACGCTTGGCCAATAATTAATCCTCTACCCACAAGCAATTCAATTTACCAGAAGTTTTATAATAATTAAAAAAACCTAGCCAGACTAAAAGAGAAACTGACTTAGGAAAAGGTCAGTCTACTCTTAACAAAGGTAGAGCTTTTATAAAATTTGTTTTATGTTGTTTGGGTTCATGTCGCATTTCAAACTGTAATGAGAAAATGTCAAGGTCAATTTTTTATCAGCTTCTCATTCTTGTTCTTTACTTGGTAATAAAAATCTAATACAAAATAAAAGTCCAAAGATCAAAAATGCACTCTTCTTGCACAGTGATCACAAAAGAAGTCATGATTTCAAAATAATAATAATGTGAATAATTCATGTGAATAGTTCACACTATATAATTTATTGTAGATTTGGAGCCTTCTCCAAGAAAATTCAGACAGCAAATTCTCAAAGCCTGGAATTTGAGTTTTGATGTTCTTTAAAGCATCACTTACACAAGGGGCACTCTGCCCAATGTGTGTAGATCATTTGCACTTCAAAGGGCAATTTAAAGTGTGTTAAAATATTTAAATTTAGTAGCTGGATCAGTGGGATTGTGCAGTAAGCCAAAATACACAGTTGTAGTTGATTGATTGGAGAATTCTGGCTCCTCTGTGAGGCAATCTGTGCTGTCCTTGGTTACTGTGAGTGTGCGGGGGAGTTTCCCTTTTTCCCCGCCTTTTTCCTTTGTGTCCCATGTGCTCTGTTATTTACCTCATGATGCTCCTGTTTCCCTGACTATCTAGTTTGCTGTATATATTGATGTAAAATAAATGTATTTATTAAAAAAAAACCCTGCATGTCGGCATCTATTATTTCATTTGGACACCGGCTGTGCAATTCCCTGACAAAGTATTAATTCAGGGAATTAGAGAAATTAGGGCTTAGGGAATTCCCTAAAATTGGGGAAATTTGCCTGAAGTCAAAAACCAGATGCATTTTGTAAATTTGGTCATGGAGGGTTTTGCAAACTAAGCCCTGTAAAGAAAAAAGCATTCAAGTTTCCACATGAGAGAACAGCTTCTTGATCTTACACAATACAAACATTATAAGCTTGACTTTTCAGCACCTTGGACAGAGATCAGACTGGTATCCTATTCAGTCTTACTTACAGGAGGTCCAGATAATCCATCAATTCCAGCAAGACCCATTTCTCCTTTCTTGCCCTAGGCGAGAGAACTGAAAGTTATGAACCACGTAATGAAAAGAAACAAGTTGAACTGATCATCCAACCAATTGATTATGAGTTATGCATTAAAACTAGATCATAGGTAAGATAATTCCTTGGATTGTCAAGAGATCTTCTTAATTTTACAGTATCTGTTTTAAACAGAATTATAATCCTTGATTTTGATACATTAGGATTAGCGTGCTGAAACATAATTCCCTCAATATTGTCCAACTATTTACTAAGTTTGCATTACTATTACAATAATCTTCTCATTGTTCCTATCACCCATCTCCTCCCACTTGTGATTGTACGACTGTAACTTTGTTACTTTTATGATTTATATTGACTGTTTCCTAGTATGATTGGATTGCTTATTTGTACACTATGACTATCATTAAGTGTTGTACCTTATAATTCTTGACAAATGTACATTTTCTTTTTTATGTACACTGAGAGCATATGTACCAAGACAAATTCCTTGTGTATCAAATCACACTTGGCCAATAAAGAATTCATTCATTCATTCATTTATTCATTTATTTATTTATTCATTCATTCATTCATTCATTCATTCATTCTTCATGAGGAGCTTTCCTTAAAAAAGATGTCCAGATATTTCAACTGGAACAAAATCCTGCAGCCATGTCAGACTAGAAGACTTCCAAGGTCCCTTCAAACTTCTATTATTCTGTTACTAAAAGAAGCCAATGAAAATTCATAAAGACTGAGGAAAGGAATTGTCTACTTCTGATCAGAAGGGTTGTAGGTGCTATGTTGCAACCTAAGTAGAATTTAATTATCAGTCAGTGTGATTAGATTTTTGGCATAACAATCACTTAGGAGTACTGCCATCTGTGTGGTTTCCATACTGTGCCCAGGGCATTTTTTTTGGGGGGGGGGAGAGGGGGTGTAACAAAATACAATTCAAATGAACATGAGTAAACAGGAAAAAAAATATTGCTTTTTGAAAGAGTCCACATTTCTCTCATTGCAAGCAGGGCTGTTAAACAGGACTTCTTTGGCTTCTGTAAAATGAAGGAGCTAAGAAAAATAAACCTGTAATTCAATATAGATTTATAGCACACAAGGGAATTTTTAATCTCATTTCTACATGACTATTTATTATCCCAGAGTCCATTACATTATTTTTTTATGGGTTACCTGCTACGATTTTCATTACTACAGCAGAATGGAATCATGCCAGAAAAAATATGAATTCTCATTCTGCAGCCCAGAATTTTTTTAAAAATGACCCAGAGAAAAATGCATAGGGAAGGGAATGAAAGGGAAGAAGATGGTTCAAATTTAAACTCAACCAAACAAGTATTCTAGCAGAGAAAACTTTTAATTGAACCAGATATTTAATTCCAAAACAATAGAAAGAATTTGGGAATGACCTTTCAAAGCCAACCAACCCCGCAGATATTATCTGTTTTTTGAATCAGTTTTGGAGACACAACCATGTCTCTGCTTCCTCCTAAACCAGCACAGGGCACTTTTTTTTTTCTGTTTTCCTCTTCTCTACAGAGTAAATAAAAAGTTTCTTAGATCACTCTTAATTGTAATGGTGTTTAACAAAAATAATTCTTTCCTTGTTTCAACATCACCTAAGGATAATACCAATGGTGCTTTTTCAAAAGGCAACTGGACTTTCTTGTTTTTTTTCCCTTGAAAACATTTCACTTCCCATCCAAAAAGCTTCTTTAGTTCTAACTTGCATGGTGGAGTATAGAATAATTTATATTCTTTGCAGTCATCTGGTTGTCCCAAGAGCGTTTCACACCCATTTGTACTCTGATTCAAGTGACTTAAAGATACAGATAGCGGCTCTCCGCATGGGAGCTTCATTGGTCATGAATCAGAAAGGACAAGCGTTCGTTGGGTGAGCAGCCCCGAACAAAGCCCAAGGAAACCCTTTTATAGAACACACTGTGACGTCACAAAAGAGAAAGCCACTTTACATGTTAAAAGGTGGTAGGGTCTCAGTGGATACTAAGCACTCAGCACAGGCTTAGGACAGAATCAATCGCCTGCAGTCACCGGCCAGGTGGGCGCATCCTTTGTTCCTGAACCTGCTTTCCCCCCCGTTCTTGCAGGTGCATAACCACCCGTGAGCGCATACAACTCCTCCTACGGAGCCAATGCCCAGGCTGTTAAGTGGATGTGCTACAGATAAACCCCCTAAGTGGCCTCAGTGACCCTCGGAGTGCTAACAATCAGATGACTGCAAAGAATATAAATCCCCACCATTCAGTTAAAACTGAAGAAGCTTTCTGGATGAAAAATGAAATATTTTCAAGCAAAAAAAGGAACCAAGAAGTCCAGCAGACTTTTAGAAAAACACCTTTGAGACAACCATGACTTGGATGGTTGAGAATCTCCATAGATATCACCTAAGGGTAGCCTCCAAGTATGTTATTTCTGGTAGGCTTTGTCATCCATGACCTTGGTGAAAAAAACTACCAACAGAATAGTATATTTATTCACTTTTTCAGAATAGTCCCAAACAGGATCAATCATGGATCTTTAGCAATTAAAAAAATCTAAATTTTTCTTTGTATAAAAATCTATATAAGTGAAGTACAAGGAAGGAAAAACATTTGGAAGGACTTGAACACATGGTGCCTAGGATTTAAGAAGTAGTAAGAGCTCATGAAAATTATTACTCGCTAGTAGCTTAATCCTCCATGAAGGTGTTTATCATCATCATCTTTTAATGACCCCATAATCCCTTGTGTGGAGTCTGGGCAACTGAATGGAGCTAGGAAAGCGTTTAAAGGCCGGATGCCCTTCCTGTCACCAAGGCGGAGTTTTATTCAGCAGATATATTCTTATTGTGCCCAGAGAGAGAAATATCTGCCTCTACCTAGGATCGAACTCATAGTCTCCTGATTGTAAGGTGAGAGCTCCATCTCTAAGCCACCTCACCACTCAACTCCATAATTGTGTCGATAACTGTTCTAAAACTTGGCTGCTCTTACAATAACTGTTCAAAAATGTCCAGATATCTAACAAGGAGAGCATCATGAGATTTTTCTATTAGACTATGCTCAACCTACTTGGTGCATAAATATGCTGCCTATCTCTCTGGTATTCTATCTATAGTATATCCCACCTCTGCATATTGTAAACACAGACACACATTTATCAGCATGGTAGCAAATAACGCTTTCATTTTACCACTATATCCCTAATGAAGCTCACATAATGATTTGCTGTGTGGCGGTCATGCTCAACTCTTATATCTTCCACCCTCCTCTTTTCTGTATTGATCAGCAACGAGCAGAGAGCCGGCCTGAAGCAGAACAGGAATGCAAGAATACATTCCCTTAATTGGCAACTAACAATGGGGATTTCCTATTACCTCTCAGGAACACAGGATGTATTATAAAACACGGATGGCAATTGTGTAGAGGGAAGAGGAAAATGAACTGTTTCTACTGGAAACCTGGCAGTCTAAAGCGATAACTCCTTTGCAAAGCTCTTTCCATAAAATTTAGATTGCTGTATTAAGGGAAGCAACAAGTAATTATTAATGTCTGTGGAGAGTCTTGGTTATCCAGATCATGATTGTCCCAAAATGCTTTGTCAAAGGACAACCAAACTTCATTTTTCCTTGAAAACATTTCACTTCTCATCCAAAAAGCTTCTTCAGTTCTAACTGAATGGTGGAAAATGGAAATATTTATATTCCTCTGGTTGTTAGCTAGAGGAGGCAACTTGGCAATTTATCTGTCCCCCACTCTCAACAGAGGGGAAGGAACATGATACCTGTTTACAACACAGGTTTTTTTAGCGGTTCCAAGAAAGTTCCACACCTATTTGCACTATTCAGGTGACCCTGAGGGCACAGATAAACCTCCAGGTGGCCTCAGTGACTCTCAGAAAGTGTCCAAACAACCAGGAACATAAATCCTTTCACCCTCCGTCATTCGGTCAAAACTGAAGAAGCTTCTTGGGTGAGAAGCAAAATGTCTTCAAGGAAAAGCAAAGTCCAATTGACTTTTGAAGAAGGATCTTTGGGACAAGAGATTTTTAAAATAATTTTCTAAGCTCAAAGCAAGAAAGCGGGGTAAGATTGGTAGCCTTTTCTCTGCTGATCAGCAGAGAACTCTTCTAGGAAGGAGAGGTTTTTAGATGGAAGCCTCTAAAAACAAGAATGATTACTCACCCGTAGACCTGGTAGGCCTGGAGGTCCTATCTTGCCTTCTGGCCCAGGTGATCCCTGAAAACAAGATATTTTTCCTTTACATTGCATACAGGGCCATTGACATTAAATGGTTTCTATTTTGGGGGGATGTCATGGGAAAAAAAATAGCTATTCCCTATACTAGGAACCAAAATAGTGGAGACCTGAAACAAACCCCCTCAAATAGTGATAGCCAACCTGAGAATTCTGCTAATAGAGTGACAAAGATCTACATAGGAGATAGAATAGTTGCATGGACAATGAATTTAGTTCATTTTATTTATTAGGTTTGTATGCTGCCCGTATCATTTAGAGGTAGCTTACAAACATTAAAACCTGGTAAATGTTATAACAATAATAATAATTTACACTTAAAAGATGGAAAGGGAGCAAGAAACACACAAAGGTGTTGAGGTCTTCTCTTAATCCGATAGGCGCCGCCAGGATGGCGGTTCCCAATTGGAACTCCAGGCCGACTATGTAATGAAATTATGCAGACAAGAAATGCAATACCATGATCACTGAAATATGCACCTACCTTCTTTCAAGTTATATTATTGATCTGATAAACCAGTATTGTGTATTGTGTAATGATTCTCCTAGATAAGGGCTGTCAAAGTTCTGGCCCATGGGCTGGCCACACCAACGCCCAGTTTAGTGAAGCGGGAAACAGCCCTGATACGTCATGTGATGCCGCCGTGACGACATGAGTTTGACACCCCTGTTCTACATCTTTAACAGAAGTATTTCTCGAACCGGGTTCCTCAAATCACCACTGCATTATTTCCTGGTTTCAAAATGAAATATAGTCTAGTTTCAGATGAAGTTTAATGCATTCTATTTTTGTATACTATAGTGTAGGAGATGACCAGTCTGAGCCTGAGGGAAGAGTCAAGTATGCCATCAGTCTGGAGTCCTCTCATGCCTACAAAAGATCTAGGTCCAGCCCTCTCTCGAATTCCATTGACTCTTATCTACCACCAATTTCCCTTGACTATTAGTAGTTTAGATTCTTATGGAGAGCTAGCATTGAATAAACTTTCACTCATCTGAACAACCTCGGTTCCTGACTACTCGCACTTGACAAGTAGGTCATTCAGATTACAAATAATTCATTCAGAAATAAAATTACTTACTGGGGGACCCGGAGTTCCTGGAGGCCCCATCGGACCCCTTGGTCCAGGAGCTCCCTATAAACAAATTTCAAAGTTAAAATAGATGCTGTGAAGTTTTGCTTTGCATTCAAAAAAAGTTTTGCGAGCACACAATAAATGCAAACTAAAGGTAAACCACACCAAACTAGAATACAGGAAATATGACTTCAGCAACAGAGTGGTCAATGCCTGGAATACACTACCTGACTATGTGGTTCCTTCCCCAAGCCCCAAAAACTTTAACTTTAGACTGTCAACAGTTGACCTCATCCCATTCCTAAGAGGTCTGTAAGGGGTGTGCATAAGCACACCAATGTGCCTACTGTCCCTGTCCTAATGTTCCCTTTTATTCTTACCCATTTCATGTATTAATAATCATGTTTATACTTATATCTGTTATCTAATAGCAGATATAAGTGTAAACAGGATTATTAATACATTGACAAAATAAACAATAAAATAAATAAAAACCAAACTCTCCTGATAGGGTCTGAGATTTATAATATTCACTTTTCATCATTCTCCAAGTGGAAGAATCTTTCTTTTTTTTTTTTTACACCTCAAGTCTATAACAAGTTAAAACAACAAAAATAACATTGAAGTGTAGCATAATATTATCTGAGATGACAGGCATTTTTCTACCAGGTTTTTTAGTAAATTGACCAGATTGATCTAAAGTGCACAAGAATGAATCATCAAGGCATTTCTTTCAGATACTTGGTTGTCTTTTTTCACATGTTCATTTTTACATCTATTAAGAGTTAATTGTTTTCTGGCAATTGTCATCTTTTGAGGGATAATGTTGGACAGATTAGTGGACGTAAAATATTCTTTTCCCCCCAAACTTTAACCTATTATTCTAATTCAACCTATTTTATAATACATGCATTCTTAAGATAGATTAATGTAGGTGAATTCATCATTTGATGAATGCTGTGCATTATTTCATTTTCTTTTAAAAAGAGTTTGAGGTCTCCAAATAGATTAGCTTATTTTGCTCAAAGAAGCATGCACATCTCTTTATTGTTTTCTCCACAACTGCAAACCTGTGAGACTGAGGCCACTGAGAAATGGCCAAGAAGTGGCCACTTGGTTTCTTTGGCTGGAGGTGGGTTTAAATATAAGCTTTTCTGTTGTAAATTCAATTTACCTTAACTAATACACCACACAATGTATTTCTGTATAATAATTCCCAGAGTGCAACTTTTAGGGTTAAAACTATAACTGTTTTAGGTATGCATGTATATAGGTGAGAATGTGTGTGCACAAGAAGTATGTGAAGGGTGTCACTGTTCCAACTAGTAAACTCCAACCCAATAAACTCTGAGAGTAGCATTTTCTCAAAGTTCTATTTTATTAAAGTTGTCATATTGGCACATCTGGGAAAACCCAAATCTGAAGAGTTCCAGATTTTCATCAAGTAATCGAAAATCAAGAATCCTTCCCCTGCACCCATCAGTCCATCACATGGTCCAATCACCAGTCATCCCAACTGGAGACATTCCTCCAACCACTTCTTTCCAGGTGCAGGATCACATGTCTTTGATTCAGAAGAAGGATGTTATTATGTCTAAACTTCCCCCGCTCTATGAAATCCCCCCTCCCAAATTCCCAAGCACTAAAATGTAACAGCGTGGAATCTTCTAAGTAAAATATGGCTTCCAAAGCTGACAGAGGGACTAATTTAAAATCTGAACAAAATAAAACCCATCATAGCCTAAATTTCACTTAAGTATACTATCTGCTGTTCCTCCATCTTGTCCTAATGAAAAAATAAAGAACAATTAATTTTGGATAAATTGGATTCCGTGGGTGGATGAGTGTAACCTTGAAATAAATACTATTAGCAGGAAAATAGTTGTCCATCCAGAGTCTTCCAGTGGGACGGAAAATCAAGATGGTGGCCATGACTATATAATCTGGCATTTGACACATATAAAAGTGGCTGGGGTCTTATCCCATGGTCACAGCAGACTTCTTGACTATATTTTGATACCACCTGCAGAAACCCCTTTTATTAGATGCTGTTGGGTTTTTTAATAGTGTAAAGGTAAGCAGCACCCAGCTTTTAAGCAGGGTTCTGTATTTTTTGTCATGATTTTCCATGATTTAAAAATTTAAAAATAAAAATATCATTTTTGAATGCAGAGAGAATGAATTTAAATAACTGTCATGCCCCTGTTGGAGTCTGAATCCGAGGAGGAAGATGAACAGCTGACAGGGAGTAGGAGTGTGGCTCCATTGAGGAGGAAACTGGGGATGGGCAAAGTCTGGCTGGGCAGAGCAGGGAAGAGGTAGAACAAGGGAGAGGGAGTTCAGAGGAAGACCCAGGCCCACCCCCTCTTCATCGTAGGGCATGCAGGGAGGTATAGAGGAGAGAGCAACGTGGGTTACGTGGCTTATGGGGGAGGAAAGGGCCCTGATTCCCTCCATTAGCCACAGCTGGGAAGAGAGTTTAAAAGAAATGCATGCTGAGTGTGGCAGCTGCTGGGAGCAAACATAAGTTTATCTTGTGTTGACTTTGCTTATCTGTGTTCCTGGTGTCTTCTCAAACATGTTGAGTTATTGCCATGCCTTCATGTCTGGAATTCTTGCTTTGATCCTGTTAGACTAATTACCTCATTTTGCCTTGATTGGACTTATAGTTACAGTTTTTGTTGACCACATTATGGATTTGGTTCTATGCAGCCAAAGGCTGTTCCTGGGAGAGTTTTTCTCCAGCCAGAAGGTAACCAGGGCACTGGGGGCAAAGTTGGAGCTAATGAAGGGACTCCTACTGATTATCTGACTGTGTTGCTTTTGTGCCACACCCTGGGTCATCATAGTAACCTTCAGAATATTACACCTGAACATGCAGTGGTGCAATTCAACTGGTGTAGCAACAGGTTTGGTGATCACATGCTTCACACAAACATGAGCACACCAAACGTGCATTTTGCACACATGCCCACCCTTTTAAAAAGCCCATTTTCAGCTATAATACTTAGCTTTTACTGCAGCCCCAGTGAGTAAAACAGCTGAGGCATGGCAAAACTGTTCTGCCACACAAATCAGCTGTGCTCCAAAATAAGAAAATAAAACACAGCAAAGAGCAGGGGAGAATGAGCAGGGCCAAATGATTGCCAGAAATATCGGTTTGCCAGAACCACTCCAAACTGGTAGAATCCCACCCCTGTGTACATGTATCATCTGCACTAAAACATTTAGGAACACTTACTTGCTCTCCTTTCAAGCCTTCAATCTGTACCTGAAACAAAAAAGATTATCCATAAAAAAAGAAGGGGGGAAAATTTGATTGAGGGGGGGGTAGTAAAGAGATATATAAAGACTATATTTAAGGTCCATATATGAGGATACTGGGTTTTTTTGGAGGGGAGTGAATGGAGGGAAGAGAGTGAAAGTCATTTATAGCACACAAATGTACACCACACATATTAGTGAAACACTGATGATTCAGTGTCTCAACAATTGTGTGAAAAATCCCTTGGAAATTACATTTGAGAAACTATTCCTATCTGGTTTGGAACCAGCAATAATGACCAGGGGTGGGATTCTACAGGTTCGCACCTATTCGCTAGAACCGGTTGTTGACATTCTAAGCAGTTCAGAGAACCGGTTGTTAGAAGAAATTCCTGGCCTAATCCCGTAAGGAAGGCAGGAAGGAAACATTCTGGTGTTGCTTACAGAAACTGCCTCTCCACTAACCCTTATTACATTCTTGGCAGGACTAGACTTCCTATCTTAGGAACGTCTCTGGAGTTTTTTTTCCCCTCCTTTGCTGGTACTTTGCTTGTGTGGAGCAACCATTCAAAGTTACAAAGGCACTGAAAAAGTGACTTATGACCATTTTTCACACTTAGGACTGTTGCAGCATCTCTACAGTCATAAGAGGCCAGGCGAGGAGATGCATGACTCGATGTGAGTGATGTTGAGTTGGCCACAACCAGCCAGCCAGTCACATGACCACCAAGCCATGACCACCACCTAAGCCACACCCACAGAACTGTTTGTTAAAAATTTGAATCCCACCCTTGATAATGACCCCTGTGAGTAGCAAAGCTAAACTTACATACTATACATTGGAGTCAGTTATACCAAACTGAAATAGAAGCAGCTGATTTACTATGACACAACTCTGAGTCAGCTACACTATTTTATAAAACTACAGATTGGCCTGCATTGGAAATCTTCATAAATGATGCAATCCAATTTAAAAGCTGGTGAGGGGTTAATTTATCAAATCTGTTTCAGTTACCTGACCCCCCCCTCCAAAAAAAATGATAATGACTATGAAAAATGAGACCATTTTGTTTTGAATAGCTACATGAAATGATCCCTTCAGCCTGTGGCACGTTATACCTACTGAAATAACAATATCAAGTATTAGGTTTTAATAGAATTTGTAGGACAACTTCAGAACCCACTGAAAAATGGCTAACATCAATAGTGAATGCATGGTAACAACAGTTAGAGTAGTTCAAAATGTGATCCAACATATATTTTCAAAAGTGACAGATGCCACATGTACAATCTAATCTTTGTTACCATTAATGATATATTAAGGCTGTTTCATATGCATGTGTACCACATAATTGATTTCCCTGTCAGTTTGCAACCTATTTCAGGATTGCAAACTTAATCATAAGTGTGATTAATGATCCTTAATCATAAGGATCATGTGTCAGGAATTGGCTTTCACTTCATTATCTACACATTATTAGCACAAGCTCTACTCAACATTTCTTCCTCTTGATCCCCAAATTGCAAAGTACAAAAATCAGTTGGACACATTCCAATTTTTAAGCATGAATCCATAGACAGGGATATGGCTTCCTTTTGTCAAAGGTAGGAGATATTCACCAGATTTATAAATCCCCAATCCCACATCAATTCCACAGCAGTCATTTTTCACCATCCCATGCCAAAGGTGCATATAAAATAAATCTTACTGCTGAGCCTGGTTTACCAGGGGGACCGATATCACCCTATAATTGGAAACAAATTAGAGAGAAATAATTAGGTGGATGACCTGTAAGAGGCTCCTACAGGTTGGTTAGCTGATTTATATCAATGTTTGTCAACCTCGGCAACTATAAGATGTGAGAACATCAATTGTTAGAATTCCTCAGCCAACATGACTCTGAGAATGAAGTTGTCATCTCTTAAAGTTATCAGTGTTGAGAAACACTCCTTTACATAAAAATTGGCTGGGAAAAAAAACTGAAAAAGAGGTGAGCAACCCCCTTCCTAGACTTTCCTAAACACCCCCACACACACACCTCAAACAGTGATTTGTGTCTACATCCACCTCCATATGAGGACTACAGCCAAGAAATTAAAAGACACTTGCTCCTGGGGAGGAAAGCTATGGCAAATCGAGGCAGCATACTAAAAACCATAGCCATGTCTATATGCACCTGCCAACAAAAGTGCATATAGACATGGCTATGGTTTTCCCAGTTGCAATGTATGGCTGTGAAAGTTGGACCAAAAGGAAGGCTGAGCGCCAAAGAATTGAGGCCTTCAGACTATGGTGCTGAAGAAGACTCCTGCAAGTCCCTGGGACTGCAAGGCGATCCAACCGATCAGTCCTAGAGGAGATCAACCCTGACTGCTCTTTAGAAGGCTAGATCCTGAAGATGAAACTCAAAGACTTTGGTCACCTGATGAGAAGGAAGGGCTCCCTGGAGAAGAGCCCAATGCTGGGAACGATTGAGGGCTAGGAAGAAGAAGGGGACGGCAGAGAATGAGGTGACTGAATGGAGTCACTGAAGCGGTCGGTGTGAGCTTAAATGGACTCCAGAAGATGGTAGAGGACAGGAGGGCCTGGAGGAATGTTGTCTATGGGGTCATCATGGGTCGGACATGACTTTGCAACTAATAACAACACTTCACAGATTTATCCCACTACAAGATTGGAGAACCCCTGCTAATTTCAGTGGGGAATAAACAAAAAATGTGCAAAAAAGAGGAAAATCCTACAACAGTTACTTAATCCCTTCAAATTTCAGCCACTATGATCCGGCCACTAAAATGTGATTACTTTATTGGCAGCATAATGAAAATGATTTAAATAATGTGGAAGAATAAGAAACTCTTACTAAGTAGGTTTTGTTCTTGATAAATGAAAATGAATGAATCAACTGATTGAACAAATAAATGAATATATGCGTGTGATAAATGCCTATAGACAGATACATGCAGTATTTGTATACAGATTATAAAAATAATGTAGAAAAGGTTTGGAGGGACTGCAAGCATAGGACTTGTTTAAAGCAGAAACATCTACAATATTTTCAAGCCTGAAAACAGAAAATTTTCAGGCATTACCCTGAAAAAGATGCAGCTGTTTTAAGAGGTCACCTACTTAAACTAGCTGTGTCTTTAATGCATTTTTTTAAAAAAGAGATGCATCTGCTTTTAAGCTTACTATCTCCTACATTCCAATTACTTTAAGAATAATTTTAAAAACATGAGTACACATACACCGATCCTTTATATAATCCTCATTTTACCTTTGCTCCTTGTAGTCCTGCGGGTCCAGGTTGACCTGGACTTCCTTTGGCACCCTGAAATAAAAATAACCAGATGTCAAAAGGTGTTCAAGATAGTAATGAGTTTTAAAATAAAGACAAGAATCTGAAGAGAGAAACATTGGGTCTTCTTAAGAGGTCCAGAAAAGTGAACTTATAGTAGAACTTCATGTAATATCCTCAAGATCAACGGTCCAACTGATGGATCCAACAAAAGTAGACAATTTAAGGAACCTTAAAACCCTAAAAACAAACTTTATTGAGTACATCGTTTCGGCACTGATGAATGCAAAACGAGCTCTAACTTTTCCCGCACAATCCCACATAGTTAAAAAAATAGATGTCTCTCCTGTTCTCCATGGAATGGGTCACATTAACCCAGGAGTGTCAAACTTGTGGCCTGCAAAGTAGATGCATCATGAGCTGGCCACGCCCACCCCCAGTTTAGTGAAGGGGGAAAAAGTCACAATACGTCATGTGATGACAATATGATGCCATCGTGTTTAACACCCCTGCATTAACCAATTGCGAATCATTCTTTTGTTTTGAGAACAGTCCATAGCTTGGCTGACACCTGAAGAAGGGCCTTTTCTGTGGTGGCTCCCTCTCTGGAACATCATTCTCCAAGAAATTAGAATGGCCCCCTCTCTAATAGTCTTCCAGAAGGCACTGAAGACTTGGTTCTGCCAGCAGACCTGGAGAACCCAGAGCAGGATGGGGCCCATTAACTGGCTCATGTGAGGTGTTGTCATTGGGGCAGGGAGTGGAGTTGGGGGGTGATTTTTTATTTATTTGTTTTTCCAGATTTTGTTCTATTGTACTTTATTAATTTATTTGATTCTTTTTGTTAGTTTTTATTGTTTTTTAAATTTTATTTTATTTTAAATATGGTTTTACACTCTGTAAGTCAGCTCAAGTCTCCATGGGCAAATAGGAAGCAATATAAATTCAATAAATAAACAAATAAGTGTCTTTGATGGTTACTTAGTTCTCGCGGTTGATGTCTGGAACTTCTGCATTCCACATCATCCCCCCTTTCCCTTGTTCTAGGGAAATTGAAGAGTCGTAGTATTCACGTGAAGCATTTCAATTTTGACACTCACTCAATATCCCAATTTCAAATCAAAGTTGTGTTGTACTGTAAAATTACCTCTAACATTAAAAAAAAAAGATTGTTATTTTCTATGAAAGAAAGAACTTGCCTGCTTTAAAGGTGAGTAATATGTGGGGGAAGGTTTTGGTGGAACAAGTTTGTCTTAACAGCAGGGAGATTTGTGTTCTTTTAAGTTGTTTTTGGAACATACAGGCAAATAAATCAAAGCTATACAGCTCACCTTTGAAACTCTATTGTACTGAGACAACTAATTCATCAAGCTTAGACTGGTAAACATACCTGACTTTCCACCCAATTAACAATATAAGAACTGTGTTGATCCAACTAATCAATCATTCTGTGTTCCTTAGTGACCAACTGGCTCTTTCAGTAAACTCCCAAGCATGAAACATTAATGCTAGAAACATAAAAGCTATAATAATACAAAGAAATAGTTATGGAAAATCATCCTGGTAAAACGATTTCCATGAGATCACAAAGAGTCAGAAATATGTATACTTCTGTTTTGTTCTGGATACAGATTATAGAATAGCAGAGTTGGAAGGGACCCTGGACCTCAAGTAGGAGATTCTATATCATTCCAGACAAATGGCTATCTAGTCTCTTCTTGAAAACCTCCAGTGATGGAGCATCCAGAACTTCTAAAGTTAAGCTGTTCCACTGATTAATTGTTTTCACGAACAGGAAATTTATCCTCAATTGCTTTTGCCCTCAGGTGTTTTGGATAATAGTTAACCTCCTCTTCTCTGTGACAGGCCTTCAAATATTGGAAGACTGCTTTGATATCATCCTACTCCTTATCTTTGTAGAAAAAAGCACAAGCTTATCTGGCCTGTTTTGATCATTGGTCCTTGGATCCAAATGATTTATTTGTCCCCATAGAGGACATAGCCAACATGCTTGTTCTGCAGGATAATCTCATGTAGAATAGTCTAAAAAATGTTTTCTGAATCTCATTGGAAAGCATGAGGTATGATAAAAAGAGAGAAAACCATTTCTCCAGTCAGCAGAGCTCATTAACTAAATTAAACAGATGTGTTCTTTTGAACTGTGAGATGGAAGACCTGAAATGAATCAGGTTGTTCATGTGAACTATTTTGTATAGTCCATAATGCCATCGTTGCCCCATCAGGCCACTGGAGGATTGATCATTTTAAATATAAAGGATGTGTGGTAGAATTTGCTGTTAGGTTTATGCAAAGCATTGCAAAAGCTTATTACCCGTCCTAGGTCTTTGTATTTCATATGCACAATTTGTTCTAAAAAGGATTCTATTTTTTTTTAAACTTAAAAATTAACTACATACCTGTTTTCCATCCAAGCCTGACTTCCCAGGAAAACCGTCAAGGCCACGTTCTCCCTGAGCAAACAAACATAAAAGCTCTGTTGGAGATTTCATTCCATGAAGTAGTTTTGGAAAAGTTGCATTTATCATGAACACATTTCCCTGGGATTAGAAATGGAAGTAGACTGATCTGAACTCCTAGCTTAAGTGTCAGTAACCTTAAGCATTCAAAGAGCCACACTGGAAGCCCCCTGTTCAATTCTGGAGCCGGATCGGAAGTCCGGTTCCCCCACCATAGAGTCTCCTCCTAGCACGGTGTCCTTTTTCCTCTACCTGTCCTAACCAAAAGCCCTATCAATTGTGGAGCCAACCAGCGACAGGGAGCTGCAGCAGAGGGATGAAAGAGCCACATGCGGCTCCAGAGCCAAAGGTTGCTAACCCCTGTCCTAGCTTTTTTAAAAAAAGCATTTATTGTTTGATTTCCAGCATTGATTCTGAACTCCAACCTGCACTGAATTGCGTTCCTGGTTTTGACTGTTTTCTTCTCTTTTGGCCAGCAGGACACCCAATTACCAGCCTACCTTTGGACAATATTTTATATCTCCAGTCTATTCCCTATATAGTGTTTCTAAAATTAAATCCAGAATTTCCTAAGCTTGTTTGCTTCATTGCTGACGAGTGGTGCGGTGGCCCAGAGGTGGAGCTCTCGCCTCACAATCAGGAGACTGTGAGTTTGATCCTAGGCAGAGGCAGATATTTCTCTCTCTGGGCACACTGAGAATGCTGAACAAAACTCCTCATTGGTGACAGGAAGGGCATCTGGCCATTAAAACACTCTGCTAGCTCCGTTCAGTTTCCCAGACTCCACCCCGCAAGGGATTATGGGGTCATTAAATGAAGATGATGTTTGCTTCAGTGCTAAGATTGAGAACATCTAAAAGGCAGTGGATTAATTCTTCAATAAATTTGATACATTCAAATAATGAATTCATATCTTTATACAGACCATGTTTGGTCAATGACAAGGGTGAATTACATGTATGCAGCCTGCATAGAATATATTATATTATATCTAAAATGATCTAACTCAAGTGGACTTCCTGTTGTGGTTAGTCGGCAACAGGTGTGGACAGCTGAGGAGAACGAAGACTCAGATGAGGGACCAGGACCATTAGGGAATGGACTGCTGCCTTCAGAGATTGTGGGGGCTGGCAGCAGCGATGAGGAGGTTCCTGAGGAGACTGTGCCAAGTGTGCATGCACGCAGGGCTGCTCACAGGAAAGAGCAGCTGCAGCAGCATGGGCGACTCGGGAGTAAGGCTGCAAGGTAATGGCCTCTCCTTCAAGAAGATAAAAGCCAGCTGTGACTCAGACGTTCTTTGTAGGAAACAAAGATGTTTTGAAACTCGAGCCTCATGGACATTGCAGCATTTTAAGTTGGTATTTGAAGACTCTTGTGTTGTAAAATATCTCTAGGTAACCTTATCTGTTATTCTTGGCAGCCTCGCACAGTTTTGGTGAGGTTTGTGCTGATCAAAGTTAATTAGTTTGCAGCAGCCTTTTAACCGGGGATTCGTAAAAATCATTAAAAGGTTTCTGTTCCCTTTGATTCATGTTTATTTTATTGGAAAAGGGTTTGGGTTAGAACACTTCCAGGGAAATGTATTGTCCTAAGTATAGCATATTTAACATGGAATGTTTGTCAAGAGCCAAGTCTGTTCCAAACTTGTACTCATATTCATGTCTTATTATTTGACCAATTATTTGTACCTTGTCTCCACGGGGTCCTTTTTCTCCTCTTTCCCCTTGCAAACCCTAAAAAAAGAAAGAAAAAGAAAGAAAGTAGGAAATCACAGGAATCATATTGACACCGATACCTCTGAGGATAACCAGATGAGCTATTGGTGGGCTAGGAATGTTCACAGAGTGGCGTAATAAATGTTGAGTACTGTTGAAGAAAGAAGATATATTAGACTCTATTATTGTTGAAGTGCACTTGAGTTGTCTTCTTGCAGATGTTTCAAAAACCAGACTAGGTATCATCAGTGCAAAAAGCTCAGAGAGTAGCAAGGATAAAAATAAAAAAGAATAAAACTATAGAACATTTTTTAAAATGTCTATGCTAATTGGTCTTGGAGCATTGATCAACAAACTCAATATTTTGACTTTAAGCTATATTAAAAAAATTAAACAGTAAACTGTTTTGCAACCAGATAAAGGAAGCTAATGAAAACTAATTGACCTTCTCCAACAAAAGACATGATCTCATCTGATGAACAGTGACATTATTCCACAAGTAGAAGCTGTCATTATAAAGGAAAAAAAGATGTATAATCCATGTGATGAGAACCCATGGACTTTGAGTGATATTATTGATCTATATGAGCTTTGTTGAGGTCAATATATGTACACTTGCAAAATGAACCAACTCTGTGAACTTAATTGTATACAGCAGCTCACCAGATGGATAAATCTATGTGCACAAATTCCTCAGAGTCCAAGACTAAAAAAGTAAATTTATTCCTCATTAAACAAAAATTACTGTTACACAATGTGTCTAGAATATGATGAACGAATGGGGAAGAAAGGGTAGGTCTACAAGGAATATTTACATGTGGCATATGTAATTACTTATCCTTTTCTATTTTGCTCATTTGGGTTATGCAAATACTCAAACTGGCTCAGACATCTGAAAATTTAATGCAGACTTAAAAGTTCTAAAGACAGTAAAAGAAGGTGTAGTTGTCATGCCCCTATCAGAATCTGACTCGGCGGAGGAAGCTGACAGGGAGTGGGAGTGTGGCTCCATTGGCTGTGGAAGAAACTGGGGAAAAGCACAGTCCAACTGGGCAAAGCAGGGAAGAGGTAGAGCAAGGGAGAGGGAATTCAGACAAAGACCCAGGCCCAACCCCTCTTCATCCTAGGGAACGCAGGGAGGAACAGAGAAGGGAGCAATGTGAGTTGCATGGCTTATGGGGGAGGAAAGGGCCCTGATTCCCTTCCTTAGCTGCAGCTGGGAACACAATGTATAAAAGAGGAAGCTGTGCACAGCAAGTTGTTGGGAGCAAACATGAATTTATCTGGTATCATCATGGCTTATCTATGTTCCTGGCATCTTCCCAACTGTGTGAGTTTTGCCGTGCTTTCAAGTCTGAAATTCCTCCTCCTGCCCTGTCAAGTTAATTACTTCAGCTTGGTTTGTTTGGATTTTTAGTTACAGTTTGTATGTACCTTGTTTTGGACTGAATTTTCTACAGTTAAAGACTGTTCCTGGGAGAGTTTTTCTCCAGCTGAAAGTAACCTGGACATTGGGGGCAAAGTTGGAGATAATAAAGGGACTCTTATTGTTTATTTGACTGTGTTGCTTTTGTGCCATGCCCTCGGTCATCACAGTAGTAGACAAATTCATGTGTCTACTGTACATATTGATCAGCCTATACAAATTCATTCTATCAATATGTTACCTGCAGATTGCAAAATTGGTTGGCTCAAACACAAATTCCTAAGGAACTATTATGTCCATAGTTGACCTTCTCAGAAGCATGACTCGTATTGTGAAATTAAATGGTCTTCTGAGTAAATCTGTTCTGCCTTTGTTTGATTCCAAACTTCATAGGATATTAAAGGAGCTTCTTCATCTTCTCTGGGATTGGATTATCAGAAAACATATCATGGGAATTGAATCAGAAGGGCTGCATAGCTCTACCTTTGACCTTATTGAGTGAAATTGTTCTACCTTCCTTAACTTGATAACCTAACCAAATATCTGTGTATATGGAATGCTCAGTTTCTGGTTTGAGAATCAAGTATCTTTGTCAGCGTATAAGAAATTATGAGCTGAAATAGCCATAACAACAAGTCAGCCAATGGAAATGGTTGGTAACTAAGAAACAGCATCTGTTTTGAGCCATGCCAGATGCCTCGGAGCCTGGGTGTGGCTTAGCTCTATATACGTATATAAGAGTTGATGTGCTTCTGTGAATATATAGCTTCTGTGATTATGACTGTTGATTCTGAGTTTTGGTTCTGACTTCTGCTGCATGGGTATGGTATACATGCAACATACTGTATATTATTGTATATAAAGAAGTTTCTTCTATAAATTAATCCTGCTGAATTATTTACTTGTACGCTGGTTGGATTGCTGCAAACTCTAACAATCTTCTTGCCAGACAACTGAATTTTAACAATTATACTGCATTCATTTAGAATATTAAATTAATGATGACAACAAATCCTAACTTACAGGTGCTCCAACATAACCTTGACGTCCTGGGGGACCTGGACGTCCTTCTTCTCCCTGAGCAAAAATGAAAGGAAAATGACGCCTGAGAAGATAATCAAAATTTATGGTAGATTATTTACATGAACAAATGTAAATCTTCTTTAACAGGTAATTCTACAGTATTGTAAACATCTTGTTAGCTTTTCTGAAAAGCAAATTACTTGAGTGTTAAAACCAGGTGGTTATTTTTATGCTTGTGATGAAGCAGTTCTGGGTAAATTGATAAAAAGATGAAAAAACATGGTATTGTCCATATGTTGCACCTGATGATGATCAGCTACTTATTCCATTCACTGGATGAACCCATCATTTCCCATCATAAGCATGTCACACAATGTGCTTATAGATTAACTGGATTAAGCTGACAACAAATTCAGGAGGGGCGGAATGTGTTTGGTTTAACTAAAAGAAAACACTTAACTGATCTTCTCTGAAGTCAGAAGCTTCAGATAATCTAAGAACTAAGGCCTAAGAGTGGGTCATAAAAAGTATGCATTTATATATGTGTGTATTGTATGTACATATTCATTCATTCATCCATCCATCCATTAACTCATTCATTCAAACTTATCAGCTGCCCAAATCTAGAGATACATCCAGAGGGATGCTTCAGAAAGATATCCTGGAAGAAAGCAATACTAATGTTTGACAATAACAACATCTACCACATGATATATCCATAAGATCACTAAGGTTTCAACCATATACATATTGGCCAGGAACGGTGGTTTCTGTGTGGCCATTTATATGGAAGGAAAGAATGTGGAAGATATAAATTTAGTGAATCCAAAGAGGTTAAGATATGAAAGATAGAAAGAGTGTTGTGGAAAATTGCTTACATATCTGATTCCCAAATTGGATCTATTGCCCATTTGTGTTATATTTTTTTAAGAATTTCCAAATTAGTTGTCCTTTAAGGTAAATACATTTCCATGTCTTACATTTTCCATCCTAGAGAACAAGGTGAAAGTGTGGTTTTGGTCTGGAGATCATGATAAAGCTTGTATTGACTTATTTAGACTGCAAAAACATTAATACTAACTCTGGCAGATACTTTGCTGAAACTGTAAAAAAAAATACTCCAGAAACTTAAATACAAAGGAGATTACAAATCAAAATTAGTATCGCTATTAATCTTCTATGACTCAAATACATTTTTAGCCAGACAAGCTATTACTTGTATTTTTAAAAATCAAACACAAAATTCTCAGTAGAGTCAAGTATTGGCTTAATAAATGAGCCATCATATTAGTATAAAAGCTGACTAAGAAAGTAAGGGAATAAGGGAAAATATGCTGATAACTTTGTATTGCCATAGTACTACTTTATTAGAGTGGAAATAAGTAAATATTACTTTGAAGCTATTTGGAAAAATAATAGTAATTAATGGGGAAAAAGGGACTATCGAAAGGGGTGGGTTTCAAATTTTTTAGCAAGGGGCTCTCTGCCCTAATGACTGGCTGGGTGGATGCAGCTGGGTGGTCATGTGACTGGGTGGGTTTGGACAACTTGACATCATTTCTTTGCCCTAATTACCTAAAAAAGATATATACCCAAAAGTTGTTTATTATTTCATGCATTTAATACTTAAATAAAAGACTGGGTGAAACCAGGCTTAATAGCAGTGACTGTGAGAGGGATTTTGTAGTCTTAGTGGAGTTTCTGGTGAGTTACATGATTCTTATTATTTGGGAATTAATCCCCTTGGAGGCCAGTGGCTACGTTATCTGATTTTCTCAATGACTCTCCACCACAAGTGAATTGTTTATCTAGCTTGGAACACTTTTATGAGGTGTGAAATGCTCTTGGCTGAATGCCCAGAAGTTCAATTAAGCCTATTAAGAGCTTTCCCTTGCTGCTTGTCTTTCTGGGGTTATTGAACCTCTGAGAGCCCCCAGCAGCCCACCCCTGCCTCAATACATGCTCTTTACATTCAATATATGATCAAAGATACTAAATTTCCCAGTGAATCAGATTTTTGACAGACTGTTATGTAAGGAATTAGGAGTCTCTCTTGACCAGGAACTGAGTATATTTGAGACCTCTGACATATTTAAACTGGAAACCACCTTCAGTATTAAATCCCAAACAGCTAAACTTTTCTTGAAGGCCCTGTGAATCTTTTTCTTGACATTGTTTAAATATATTCATATACCTTTGGGCCAGATGGTCCAGGAAGACCAGTTACTCCAGGAAGACCAGGTTCTCCCTAAAAGAGAAGGCAAAATAATATTCATTGCAAAGACTTGCTGTGGACACCTTAGGAATCAGAGCATACTGAAAACTCATAAACTGGTTGATCTATGAAACCAAAAGTGATGCTTCTGGTGAGAGAAATGCAAAGTTTTCACACAATTACTCCAAAATTTCTGGAAGAGAGAACTTCACCACTTTTGTTTGTGGAGATTCTCAGTCATCCAGGTATGGTTGTCTCAAAGGTGCTTTTTCAAAAGGCAACTGGACTTCCTTGTTTGTTTGTTTTTTGAAAATGTTTTGCTTCTCATCCTTCTTCATTTCTGAGAAACGAAACTAAATTTGTCAGTCTTCATCCTGCCTCCCAAGGTTGTTCTCACATACCATTACATCAGGCCACATCTTGGAATATGGAAGTCTACATCCCAGGGAAAGAGGATTCACTGACTTCATTACTCCAAAGCTTTTTGATACTTTACTGGCTAAGAGCCATGGTTGCACAGTGATTAGAATGCAGTATTGCAGGCTAATTCTGCTGACTGCCAGCAGTTTGATTCTGGCTCAAGGTTGACTCAACCTTCCATCCTTCCGAGTTCAGTAAAAATAGGACCCAGATTGTTGGGGGCAAGATGTTGACTCTTTAAACCACCTAGAGAGGGCTGTAAAACACTGTGAAGCTGTATATAATCTAAACGCTATTGATATTGCTAAGATGCTGTGCTTGTCAACTGGAAGGTTGGCAATTTGAGACCCTAGCATCATGCAATGGTGTGGGCTCCCATTACTTGCCACAGCTGCTGCCAACCCAGCAGTTTTAAAGCATGCAAATGTGAATAGATAAATAAACACCACTTTGGTAGGAAGATGTTCCATGCCCCTTGGTGTATAGACATGTTGACCACATGAACATGGAAACATCTTCAGGCAAAGCTGGCTCCCTTGGCTAAGAAACAGAGATAGTGTCTTAGAATTGGACCCTACTGGACAGGGGGAACATTTACCTTTAAAAAATGTACTGTTGCTGAAGAAGATTGTTTGCATACTTGTAGACCCAGAAGTGGATAATTATTGTTTTCAGATCCCTCTGTTTCCACCCATCAAATTTCAGCTGGCAAACTTTTGTTTGCAGAGAAATAAATAGCTGTGTTTTGTTCAACTGTTTTGCTCAACTGCTCCTGTGAAATCTCTAGTTACAACACGGCATTTTAATGGATGACAATTGAAATTCCTCCTCAGAGCTTCACAGAGCAGATAATCTATAAGAAGTCTGTTTGCTCCCTTGGCCCAAAGATAGGATTGTTAAGGTTAATAACCTGATTTTTATTTGTTTTCTTACATTTGGAGCCAACACAATATTAATCTCCTAGACATGTTCCTTTCAATGAAGATTGATCCAAACACCTGGCTTTATGCTGCAAGGGAAAGAGGATTAAAAAGAGAGGAGAAAATAAAACCTTACCATTTCTCCTTTGACTCCATCTCTCCCTGGGATGCCAGCTGCACCAATGGAACCCTAAAATAATATAGATTATGACAGCAAAGTTAATGGGGAATCATGATAATATCTAGAAATAGCATTGGCTAAAAAGCGAGAGAATCTGAATAATAAGGAGGACAAATCTAGCCACATTAATTTGTGATCTCAAAGACGGTATATCCTTCGTTCCAAATTACAGGAATTAAGCAGTGAATTAATTATTTGGTAAATGCTGTTGGAGTAATGTACCGTCATGTTAATTTCCAAACTCAAAAGGGTTCAGGGACTAGTTTATAAATAACCATTTGCAATTTCTTTCTTAATGAAGAGATCTACTAATACACGGGCCTACAGTTTCTTTTTTTTAAAAAAAAAAATGAGGACAAAATCCACCTGAATGTATTCTTCATGCTCCCTGAACTTGGTTGTTTGCTTGCAGACATTTCATTACTCAACTAGGTAGCTTGCCCTGCCAGTTCTCGTAATAGAATAATAGAGTTAGAAGAGACCTTGGAAGTCTTTTAGGCAGTGGTGGGGTTCAATTTTTTTTTTACTACCTGTTCTGTGGCCATGGCTTGGTGGGCATGGCAGGGGAAGGATACTGTAAAATCTCCAGTCAGAGGTGGTGTTTGCCAGTTCTCTGAACTACTCAAAATTTCCACTACCGGTTCTCCAGAACTGGTCAGAACCTGCTGAATACCACCTCTGCTGCTCAAGCAGAAGATTCTATATACCATTTCAGACAAGTGGCTATCCAGTCTCTTCTTAGAAACCTCCAGTGATGAAGCACTCACAACTTCTGAAGCAAGCTTTTTCCCATTGGTTTATTGTTCTCACTGCCAGAAAATTTCTCCTGAGTTCTAGGTTGATTCTCTCCTTGATTAGTTTCCATTCCTTGTCTTGCTTTCTGGTATTTTGGAAAATAGGTTCACTGCGCTCTTTTTGCTGGCAGCCTCTGATATATGAAAACACTGACATATCATCTGATGTAGTTTCCTTCTTCCTTCTCTTTTCTACACACACACACACACACACACACACACACACACACACACATACACACGTGTGTGTGTGTGTGTGTGTGTGTATGTGTGGCATTAAACCTCACACTGATTATGTTCAAACATCTGCAAACCACCAAGCTCAGGGAACAGCAAGGACTGTAAAGTTGAACCCTGAGCTCAAATATTCTCTTCTACTAAATGCTCTTTGGCACATAACATTTGTAGATTGGAAACAGTTCACTTGCCAGAATTCCTATAATCGCTTCCCTTTTTTTCTAAATAAAACTTACTAAAGGGATTCTGTGAGAACAGTGCTTGAAGGATTTCTAGGTTCAGCAAATGCAAGAGAGCTGATGTTTATGATAAACTGCTCATGTCTAAGTACCCTTAAAAAATGCCATCGTAATTTGTTCAATCTTGTTCTTTTTTTCCTTTCTCCACACTTCCCCTGGCTAAGAGAAATAAAATATTAAAAAGACAATTCGATTATAATTTCTGTCCCTGAGATGCTTAAAAGCCCAGTAAAAATCTCTGTTCTGTTAACAGCCAAGAAATATTTTAGCTCTCAAGTAGTAGGGTTTTTTTAGATCTGGTTCCGTAGCACTTCATATAACTTTTCCTTTTTCTCTTTTTTCTTTTCAAGCTACATTGTACCAAAATCTTTCAATCAACAAATACTAAATCAGATCTGAGAAATTAATGATGCAGGAAATGTAAAATTTTATAGTTAAGTTTTAGAATATCCAAATATATAGCATACTCCCCATCCAAATTGAAGGTAATATGCTGACTTTGTAAACTGCTAGAAAGTGCTGTAAAGCACTAAGTGGCATATAAGTCTAAGTGCTATTGCTTATCCAGATCTGAAAATTTATTGAACATATTATGATTCAAGCAGTTAACCACCAAGATTATGAGTTCTGTTTTCCATTTCTACTGATTTTTCTATTATGTCATACTTGATGTTCGACTTGGTTGCATTTGACTGAATTCAGAAAAGGCCATATAAAATGTCAGCTATTGGTATTCATTTCTATGCCCCGAAAAATATTTATTTGCTTTTACCTTTTCTCCTGTCTCACCCATTAAACCAGGTAAACCTTGGGGTCCTCTTTCACCCTAAAAGAGCAAAATGGAAAATATTTGCAATAAAATATAGCATTTCTCCTAAAATAGGTAAAAAGAATACAAGCACTAAAATCCACAAGGAATTCTGTTGATATTTTTGAAAAGGAACTTAATCACAGGGTTTGCTAACAAGGCAAATTTCTCAAGATTTGTATGACGATTTTTGCGCAAATGTTTCCTGCAGGGAAAATTTCCCACCATATCAAAGTAACCAGCAGATGTCAGTGCATTGCCATAAAAGGCCATTTGCTTTCCTGGGAAGGATGAAAAATCAGAATAAAATATTGCAGGCCTCTCTAAAGCCAAGAAAAGCCAAATAAACTTGTAAGCCCATCTGCTGTCTCTGAAATTCCTGTGGTGGCTGACGGATCAGCTGCTGAGACAGGCAATTACGGGATCTCAAAACAATTATATGCTCAGGATTTTGGGTCCACGAATAAAACAGAAACCCTGTAATTGCTGTGTTCCAAAGGGGGAAAATTAAAAAACAAAACACACACAGAAAAATCGTAGTTTTCTTATCTGGTCATGAAGGGACAAGTGAACTGACATTCTGAGGTCTTTTAAAGACAGACCTTTTTGACAGTGTGAAGTAGCATAGGATGAAGTTTTCTGCCTGTCGCTCCGTTGAGTTAAAATGCAAGATGAAATAAACGGGGTAGGGGAGAATGCAGCAATAGTACAAACGAGTTCTTCGCCTTCTTAGAGAAATAGGGAGCAAAAAAAAAAAAAAGAAATCAGAATCAGAGCTGCATCTGTGGGAATGGTGCTGAATTTAGGAGACAACTAGGCCATGAGGACTTCAGGCACAGATTTTTACTCCTGACCTGACAGACAAAGAGACAGACAGATATCCTGACAGGAAAGGGAGAGGATGTGACTTTCAAGACATTACATCAAACATCATATCCAAGCCCTATTCCCGCCCCCCTTTTTTTAACCTATATATGTCTCTCACACACATACAAACGAGGTAGGACTTGGACTGTGATGTTGCACTCTACATCTTGCAGATTTTAATCCATGAATGGACAAGTAGATGGATAGAAGAATAACAGATTAACGTAATAGAAGAGTTAGAAGGGACCTTGCAGGTCATCTAGTCCGCCCCCCGCCTGTTGTGGCCCGCTGGCAGCTAGCAGAGCTGGCAGCAGAGCAGGATAATGAGGGAGGAGGAACACGGGCCTGTCCTGGAGGCTGAGGAAGGCTCAGACAAGGGCTCTGCATCAGAGGCAGAGAGGTGGCCAAAGCTGTCTGGTAGTCATCAGCTGTCTTCAGGGTTGGACAGCAGTGAGGTGGAGGAGCAGCTGGAGTCGGCTCCCAGCCTGTGCATGCGCAGAGCTGCCAGAAGAAAAGAACAATTATAAGCTAAGGGTCGGCATGGGAGTAAGGCCACAGGCGGATGGTGAATGGCACCTGCCATAGGAATTAAAAGAGGAGCAAAAGGGGAGAGGGCTTTTGCAGGAAACAATCCATTCATTGCCGCAGTGTGAAGATCTGTCCTTGCATCTCAGAAATTCTGTGCCAAGCCCTTCCTTGTCAGCACTGTGTTTGAAAATATTTACTTGGCAGCTCTCCAGGCTAGATAAGGTCTGTGCTCCTAATTAGACCCTTGAAAGACTGTTGGCCAGGCCTTTGGCTGAATGTGAATGCAATAAATTCACCTTCATTTAATAAAAGGGGTTTTGCTGGGACAAAGAGTCTGCTTGGTGCTTTTGGGGGAAGCCTAGGCCAGAACATTGCCCAAGCAGGAGACCATTTTTGACAGATGTCAGTCCACATTCTTCTTGAAGGCTTCCAGTGATGACACTTCCACAACTTCTGAAGGTAACCTTCGTTCCATGGGTTGATTGCTCTCACTGTCAGAAAAGTGAGAATAGATAGATGGATGGATGGATGGATGGATGGAGAGAGAGAGACAGAGGGGGAAATGTCTGGGGGAACAGTGAAGTCTTAAAGGAAATTCCAAATGCCAAGAGAGCAAGGGCCTTCTGGATATCTGGTGAATGCTATTCTATAGGGCAGGTACCACTATTGAAAAAGTCTACACCCTAGATCCTATCAGTTGACATCATTTATTAGATGGGACCTCGAAACTGATTTGGTGGGATTGGCAGATATCCTATGGGAGTGGTGGTCCACTAATAATATCTGGCTTCATGCCATGAGGAGTTTTATAGGTGCTAATCAGGATTTTGAATTTGAATTAACACAAACGAGACCATATGCTCAAGATGTCCTTTATCTTATGTTTTAATGATACCTTTTGTCCTTTTTCTGTTCGTCCAAATGTTTCCCCACCCTGAAAAGAGAAATTAATAAAACCAGGATCAGCAGATGCAATGAAGATATGCAAGGTCAGAAATAATGCTCAATGGTAACAGCTTTATCAAGCTATGGAATAGCACACTGATTAATTGAACACATTCAATTAATAAATCATTGCATTTTCTAGAATCAGATTGTATGGAAGATTCTAACCAAGAGTTCAAGGAAAGGTCTCTACTATTATGACTTTAACTAGAATCAAAAAGAAACTCCATCAAACTGGTGGACTTCACCTTCCATAATCCCTAGCTAATATAGCTAATTGTAGGTGAAAGGGATAGTTTGATACAATTGGATAGCAACCAAATTGACAGCATGGTCTAGAACTTAATACCTGAAAGCCCAGCCATTTAATTGCCTTGAAACTGGGCAGGATCAGAACACTATTTGATATTTCACAATTATAACAAGTGACTTTTAAAAGAGAGCTGAGGTAAATTATTTTATGAAGGGTTGTAAAAGTTTAAGTAAATGTCTTGATAAATGAGATCTGACAAATTCTAATTAGAATTTCTCCTGCAAGAAAGGAGGTGGATTTAAGGACAACCTCTCTAATTTTGTGAAAGTTGATATTATCTCTGCTTCCATTTTTTTAAAAAAGCTATCCCTTTAGAAATAATTCATAACAAAACTTTGGCTGTAGTGGAGATGCTGAATCAGGGAAAATACAAGCAGATGAACATACTGTCTTAAGTGTCTTCCAATCAAGATTTTTCCATATGACTAGGCAAAGAATCTAAACAGGGGTGTCCAACCTTAACAACTTTAAGATCTGTGGACTTCAACTCTCAGAATGGCAGGCTGGGGAATTCTGGGAGCTGAAGTCCACAAATCCTGAAGTTGCCAAAGTTGGAAATCCCAGATCTAGATAGAATTTGTAACTATATTTAGATGACTATGACTAATACCTGAAGAGGAAGTTTCTACCATCTGCTTCTTCTATGATGAGAAGGTCAGGGATCTTACTGTAGGCAGTGTTCATGAGACCACTACAGACCCGCTCCATAGTTAATTATTTTAAAATATTCAACTGGGGTCTCCAATATATGGATTTAGAATTTGATTTAAGTTAGTCCATCAGGACCTATTCTGTTTTTTTGTTTAATCTGCTTTGAGTTTTCTCACAAGTACATGATTACATAGGGATAGAAAAAAGAATATTTAGAGTCTCATAAATGTTCTTACTGGTTCTCCTTTTGGGCCAGGAGGTCCAATTGGTCCAATGTCTCCCTTGACCAAAATAAAGATATATTAGCAAAAAGGACATGCTTTTTCCCCCACTGACCTTTATTACCATAGCCATTTTTAAAAATTAAAAACTTAATGGTGAAACATGCATTTCTTTATCTAACATGGAGGGAGGGAGGGATGAAGGAAGGAAGGAAGGAAGGAAGGAAGGAAGGAAGGAAGGAAGGAAGGAAGGAAGGAAGGAAGGAAGGAGGGAGGGAGGAGGAGGAGGAGGAGGGAGGAGAAAACTATAGGGTCATTGTTGGTGATCTTTCAACTTGGTTCTTTTCTTGTGATATTTCATTATCCAACTATGAAACACCATCAATACTGAAATGTAGTGGGATTTGTGGACAGGAGGAGGAGGAGGAGGGGGAGGAGGAGGGGGGAGGAGGGGGGAGGAGGATGACAGTGACTATTAGGTCCTTGGTGTCAGCTTTGGAAGCCATATTCCATGCGACCACAAGTGGGAGGGGGTGGATTCAATTGAGTAGCTCTAAGTAGACAAAATAAAATTCTGTTGTTAGTTCAAGGTCATTGGGTATAGTACAGGATGAAAAAAGGGTCTTACTTTTGGATGGATCGTGATTGGGAAATGTGATGATGGCCAAGGGAGGATCAATTACAGTTTGGGAATTGTAGGAAGTCCAAAAACTTTCAGATTCGGGATTCCACAGATGTGCCAGGTGCTATTCTAATAAAGGTATTTTTGAGCGATGTTTGTCTCAGAGTTACTGATTGTAATGGAGGTTTGCTGGGGCTCTTTGAGCTTGGTTGTTTTCTTATGCCATTTCATTACCCAACTAGGAAACACCATCAGTGCTGAAACGTAGTGGGATTTATGGACAGGAGGAAGAGGGGGAGAGGAATGAGGAGGAGGAGAAAATATGGCATAGACAGGACCTGAAGCCAAGAATATTGCTTTCCTGCAGATGTTGAAATGGTATCTGCTCTTTCCAGAGCTACAGCGTTAGTCAGAAAATATGCATCCACAAACCTTATGAATAAATTAGAATAAATAAAACTACAATGTATCTGATCCTTGGTCTTACTGTACTGTCTTGTTCTAAGTGCCCAATGGCCTAAATTCTAATAAACTAAGACAGCAGCATAACTAAAGTGTTTACAGATGCCATCTGCAAAGATACTAAGATAGTAATGGAAAATATTATCATCCAGCCATTACACTGTGTGCAAACGTAAATCATGGGTGAAAAAACATTAAAAGAAGAAAACAAAAAAATAGACACCTTTAATACAATGCCAATGTCAAACAAACCACTCCACACATCAGATCAATTGTGTAGGCAGGTCTCTTTTGAGTGTTAAACAGGAATCTGCATTGTATCTGGCTGTGTTTTAGAGATGCTGTGGGACACTCCAAATGGAATGAGTTGTTAAGGTTGATTTCTCACACAGGCATCTTGTTCAATAATTGCATTTCATTCTATTAAGTTGGCTGTGATTTAGCATTTTTCAAATCATCTTGCGTTCCAGCCATTGTTAAGATGATGGCTATTAAAAGATAAGAGGCATTTTTTTTTTCCTTTTAACAATTTCTCATGCCTTTCTGTGAAAGCCTTGTTAATTAAAGTGCCACAATTAAAAAAAATACAGCTGCTTTATTTAAGGCTGCAAAAAACAAAACAAAACAGTAGAGAGTAGATTGAAAAGAAGAAGAAATCCTTAAGAAAGTGTATGCAGCTTATGTTTCATTTAAAAGAAAATGTTTTATTCCTTGGACAACACTAACCTTTTGTCCTGTCAATCCTTCAAACCCTGGAAGGCCTCTCTCCCCCTAAAGTGAAAAATGGAGACTGTTTAATAGCAAAATTCATCCTTGCTTCTCACATGTTATGAATCCTGACTTAGTGGTTCTGTGTGAACAGTCTGCACATCTGCAATAATTGCTGAAAGCAGTTTCTGAAACAACTACATGGGACTGAAAAAAAACACAGGGATTTCAATGGAGGCTGCCATATTTCAGCTGTAAAATTCAGATGATGTAGTCATGTGAGGAAGACCTTGAGTAACAGATGGAAGAGATGTTGTCTAGGGAATGATAGGATATGGGAGGATGTGGCCCACAGCTGCACAACAAGGGAAGAAAGATGCTCAAAAGGGATAGCAATAGCAATAATACTTAGACTTATATACACTCCATAATGCTTTTTCTCTGGATAGCTTACAACATCAGCATATTGCCCTCAACAATCTGGGTCTTCATTTTTGTTAAGGTCTTAGCATTTAAGAATCAACCAGCAGTGAAGCTGATGCAATATGAGGCAGATGTAATTGAATCAGCATTGGTATTGCCTTTCGAAGACTAAGAAAGGGTCTACAGATATATAAGGCAGCCATTAATGGGCATGTTCTCTCTCCTTGTGTCCAGTATCCATTGCAGAGTTCTCTGTGTAGAGTTAAGAAGAGGGTTGATTGCTTGTAAAGTATTTTTCCTACCATGTATATTTCTGTATATGTCTTGTACATAAACCACTGTTAAATGTCTAAGTCTCTGTGTGCTGCATTTTGCTCCTGGGTTGTCTCATAATGGTAGTCACACTGCAAACACTCTGACAATTTTATCAACCTCAGAAGGATGAAAGGCTGAGTCAACCTTGAACCCATCAGAATCGAACTCCTGACTAAGGGCAGAGTTAGTCTGCAATACTGCATTCTAAACACTGAGTCACCATGGCTGCTAACTTTTCAGGACACAAAGCAAACAGCAGGAAATTTGCATTTATAAGACTTACAGAATGGACCCACCTTTCCCAGGTATACCAGATAAGGAAACAGATTAGGTGGGCTATTTTATTGTGAGAAAACATTCATAGAGTCATGCAGGTCTGAAAGTATAACTCTTCCACCATTTCCTTTACAGCCTGAGAAGTAAGGGAAGTTAGTCCCTTCTGAACTTCTTTATCCATCTGTTATGCAGCTGTAGGCTATAACTCTTATCTGTTGCATCTCTTTGATTCGTTTCTCAAGTTTTTTCCTCATATACCATTCCAGATGAACACTGCATGGAAGCAGTGTGTCTGAGAAGCATACCTTAGTGACATCGAACTGTCATCCAGATTTTAATGAGACCAGAAATTGTAGACCTACTTAAATCTTCCTGTATTCTCTTATCTTCCTTTCCTTTCTTGCAGGACAGAAGTGGACAATCTTAGGTGGCCATACATACGTTCTGAGGAGGAGCAGGGGTGGTTCCTTATGAAGCAAGGATGTTAAAAATGATTTCCTGTGGTTTAATTCATGATAGTTCTATGCCTGTTTTAGGGCTTACACTGGAGTTTTCATTAGCTTCCCATGTCAAAAGAGGCACAAATCTATGCCTGCAGCTTTTAGAATCATGAGAAAAAGACTCCCCTTCCCAAAGTGAGTAAGGGGCCATGTGCAATTCCAGGCTTACAGGCAGGGGTGAGCTTCAAAATTTTTAGCAATGGGTTCTCTGCCCAGTTGCAGGGTGGGTGTGGCCATGGTGTGCATAGCCTGGTCGGCCTCCTGCACCATGGCAGGGAAGGGGGGCATTTTTGGCCTTCTGGAACTTCTGGGAGGCCCATTTTTTGCCCTCCCTGGGCTCCAGAGGCTTTTCTTGAGCCTCCAGGAAGGTGAAAACAGCCTCCCCAGGCTCCAGAGGCTCTCTGGAAGGCAGAAACAGGCCCATTTCTGGCCTTCTGGAGCCTTCAGGAGGTCCATTTCTTACACACACACACCCAAGCCTCCACGTGGGCCCTGTACTTACCTGGGATATAAAACAGGCCATGTGGGGACTCCTGGGAGGGGTGAGGTGGGGTTGGGATGGGCTAACCAGGGGTGGGATTTGCCAGTTTGCCAAACCGGCCATAAAATTAACTACCAGGTCGTGCAAACCAGGGCAAACCGGTATCAGCCCAACCCTGCCTACCGGTTGTCCATTCCTGTTATGATATGCTGAGCTTTCATTAACCACAACCCAAGGAATTTCCTTTAGATCAGGGGTTCCCGAACCACCGGGCCCCAGACTGGTACCGGTCCATGGATCATTTTGTACCGGGCCACAAAGAATGAATAATCGTGATTAAAATATACATAAAAATATGTTTTTGCTTCCAGGTGTCTTATTTTGAAAGACAACCACTTCCGCGCTTGACTTTTTGGCACGTATTTATCCTGCATCAGCAATGTAAGCTAGCCCTCACAAAATGAGCCAGAAACAGAGTTCACTGGAGAGTTTTTTTGGAAAGGGTAGACGAGACAACGATGAAGCCATGAAACCATCAAAACTGCGCCACCACATGGGGACAAAACACCCAGCATTGATTAAGGTTTTTGTTATTGGAACCTTCACACCCCTACCCGGTCCTTGAAAAAGTGTTTCTGCATGAAACTGGTCCCTGGTACAAAAAAGGTTGGGGACCATTGCCTTAGATCCAATTCTCTTGAGTCTAGTGGCTCTTATTTATAACAGGGTGAATTCAAATACAAACCTTTTCTCCTGGAGGACAGGAACAGTTGACTGTCTTGGTAGGTCCAATGTACTCATTTCCATCCGTTGGTGGAATTACAGGAGGGGGAACATCTGTAACCAGGGTCACTTGACACTCCGTCAGTTAAAAAAAAAAAACCACACACACACAAACAATAGCAACACCGCATTAATTGTATTTAAATAAGATTTTTAAAAAAGAAAAGATGGGTATGGCATGTTTTTCATGAAAAAGAAATAGTTCCCTTTTATCAGCAATTTATATCAGGAGAATATTTGGCACCATAGATAGTCCTTGATGTACGACCACAATTGTGCCCAACATATCTGTTGTTAAGTGAGGCAGTTGATAAGTGAGTTTTGCCCCATTTTACGACCTTCCTTGCCGCAATCGTTAAGGGAAAATCTGCAGTTGTGGATGTCGTAACACAGCTGTTGAGTGAATCTGACTCCCCCATTGACTTTGCTTCTCAGAAGGTTGCAAAAGGGGATCACATGACCCCAGGACACTGCAACCATCATAAATAAGAGTCAGTTGCCAAGAGTCCTAATTTTGATCACGTGACTGTGGGGAATGCTACAATAGTTGTAAATGTGAAAAACGGTCGTAAGTCAATGCTGTTGTAACTTTGTACGGTCACTAAACAAATAGTTGTAAGTCAAGGAGTACATGTACTCCTATTGATTCCAATATTGCACAATATTGATGCTGAATGACCTCAGAATGATGCAAAGCTATGTTCAAAGCTTCTTTAGTGGTAGGGTTTTCATGACTAGGATAGGTAAAGATAAAGGTTCGCCTTGCTTAGTTGGCTCCAAGACACTTTCAAGGTAGTAGTTTTATTGTAAGGTAAAGGCAAAGGTTCCCCTCACACATACATGCTAGTCGTTTCTGGCTCTAGAGGGTGATGCTCATCTCCATTACAAAGCCAAAGAACCAGCGTTGTCCAAGGACGTCTCCGTGGTCAAGTGACTGGCATGACTAAACGCCGAAGGTGCATGGAACGCTGTTACCTTTCCACCAAAGTGAAATCTATTTTTCTACTTGCATTTTTACATGCTTTCAAACTGCTAGGTTGGCAGAAGCTGGGACAAGTAACAGGAGCTCACTCCGTTATGTGGCACTAGGGATTCGAACCGACAAACTGCTGATCTTTCTAATCGACAAGCTCAGTGTCTTGGCCAGTGAGCCACTGTGTCCCTCATGACTAGGATACCTGTGCATTAAACAGAATGTGTCAATCATGCAAACACCACTACTGATTCAGTCACAGGATTAGAAATGCTACAGTTTGAACCAAATCAGCTCTAGATTGCTAGAAAGGATGTTCTACTGCTGTACTGATTCTTGCATAGAGACTATGTCATTTCCCTGTCAGAGTCTGAATCTGAGGAGGAAGACGAACACCTGACAGGGAGTGAGAGTGTGGCTCCATTGGCTGTGAAGAAAACTGGGGAGGGCAAAGTCTGGCTGGATAGAGCAGGGGAGAGATAGAACAAGGGAGCGGGAGTTCAGTGGAGGACCCAGGCCCACCCCCTCTTCATCCTAGGGCACGCAGAGGGGAACGGAGAAGAGAGCAACTTGGGTTGCACGGCTTACGGGGAAGGAAAGGGCCCTGATTCTCTTCATTAGCGACACCTAGGAATGAGAGTTTAAAAGAGATGCATGCTGAGTGCAGCGTCTTCTGGGAACAAACCTGAGTTTATCTTGTGTTGACTTTGGTTATCTGCGTTCCTGGCAATCTCCCAACCAGGTTGAATTACTGCCATTCTTTCACGTCTGGAATTCCTTCTCCTGCCCTGCTGGATTAATTACCTCATTTTGCCTTGATTGCACTTATAGTTACAGTTTTTGTTGACCACATTTTGGACTTGATTCTCTGCAACCAACGGCTGTTGCTAGGAGAGTTTTTTCTCTAGCCCAGAAAGTAACCAGGACACTGGGGGCAAAGTTGGAGCTAATAAAGGGACTCCTACTGATTATCTGACTGTGTTGCCTTTGTGCCACGCCCCAGGTCATCATAGACTAGGTCTTAGGGTGATCCTGCAAAAATTGCTCTTCTTTGGTGGTTGAACTTTTCACTATGCCAATGCCACAGAAAAGGGAGGAATAAGGAACAAGGAGAAGAAAAGGGGAAGAAGTAATAAAAAAATCTGTTTTGTTTATTTTAACAGTATAAATGAAGCTCCAAGAAGATTCTGGAGGCAACAGAGAGACCATCGAAGATGATTATATCTCAGTCTCATTGGGATATTCTGAATTTGTACCATGACCGCATGAATATTTTGAATGAAGATTTTGAAGATTTTGCAAACATTTCATCACCAGGCTGAGTAATAAAATCAGAGCACAAGGAAAGAACATTTGCCAACTTTACTCTCCCATGCACTGATGATTCATTGCTTAGCTTGTAATGAAATGCCTGAAACGAGACAAGCAAGTTCAAAGAATGCTAAGAACCCACAAATATCAACATTGAACTATATATAACCTTCATTATTAAAATTAACACAGGGTAGGCCTCAACTTACAATCTTTTGTTTCACAACAGCTCAAAGTTATGACAGCCCCAGAAAAAGTGACCCATGACATGTATTTGTGTTAACAATTGTTGCTGCACCCATATAGTCATGTGATGGGTATTTGGGTGTTTGGCAACCATCTCACATTTACAACTGGTTGCAATGTCCTGTAGTCATGATTTGTGACTTCTTTTAAAACAAAATTTTATTAAATAAATTATTAAAAACATTGGACATAGTGTGATCATCCCAACAATCCTGTTTGTCATACATATTATGGCATAGAATACATATTTTATATACAAATCTACATTTATACATCTGTACATTTATGCAATAGTTTCCAATTCAAGTCATCCGTTCTGCCAACCCTATTCTCTTTTAATTCTAGATCTTTCCTTTTCCCCCACCATTGATAAAATTTGTCTCATACTTTATAGTATTCTATCTCTTCTTTATCTTTCATCTCTAAAGTTAGTTTATCCATCTTAGCGCATGTCCTTATATATCTTTATTAGGTCATTTTCATTGGGAATTTCTTTGTCTTTCCACTTTTAAGCAAAAGTTAGTCTTGCTGTCATAATCACACATATCATTAAATAGATCTCTTCTTTATTGTATTTTTCTGTTATAATTCCAACAAGAAGAAAAATCTGGTTTTTATTCCACTTTATGCCCTACCTTCTCCTCAAGCCACCTCTGAATTCTCTGCCAAAATTCCTGGGTTTTTCTACTATATGTGATAATATGAACCACATTCTTTAGTACATTTCCAGCAGTTAGGTGATATATTTTGAAACATTTTAGACAATTTTGCTGGAGTAAGATGCCACCTATAAAACATTTTATATAGGTTTTCCTTAAACGATGTGGCCAATGTTATCTTTTTTTTTGTTTCTCTCCCATAAAGTTTGCCAATTGATGATTTGTGACTTTTTAAAATTGCAATAAAAAAGAACTTAAGAACTGCTGTAAAAATGGTTATAAAATTGAATCTGATTTGACTTATAGCCACAGTGAGTTACAATGGAAATTCCAAAACAAGCCATACTTGTAAGTTGAAGACTACCTATATTTTGGTGTGGTGTTTGGAATGGTGGTTAGTGTGTTCATGTATCTCAATCAAATATAGCCTTTCAGCTGGAAGGTATAACAAGGAGCCATTGTTACATGCTATGTCCAAAAGCACATTTGCAAAGCAGGACTACATTTTAAACTTACAGGTCCAGAACGAATATCACAGCAGGTTTCAAGCTCGGCATGTCGTGAATCACAATAAATAACCATCCGCTGAAGGTCAAACTAAAAGAAAAAGGAAATGGTGTCAGTTCGTTTGTGAACTGATTTTGCAGCAAAATAATGCACCCACAAGACTATTTGCTGGCATAATGCCAGTCCTCATAGTGTCATTTGCCCTTATAATAACAATGGAAGAATGTGTAAACATTTACAGGCCCAGAAAGTTTGGAACAAGAAATGTAAAAAGGCCAAAAAAAAAAAAAAGTGATGTGAGATACTTTAGAAACTGGTTAATCAGACTGAGGACATGAAATTGTGAACATTTCTGTCTAAGAAATCTAGAAGTCTAAGCCTCAAAGTCCTTCCCTGAATAATTCTAGTTTTTAAAATCCACCTCAGGATAGGCAAACCAACAACAGATTAAACATTTCACCATTCTTTCCATCTCTGGTGTGTTGCTTTTATTTGCTTTTATTTATTTTGATGATTTTAGAATGGGTGTCAGAATTCAGAAATTTCTAGCAAGATTTAAAAGCTCTGATCCATTTCATGAGCAATAGGGCTGCTTATCAAATTTCAAAGTCTAGAAATCACATATGCTAAAGATGGTTTGAAAGAAGATTTGTCTTCAGAGAACTGCCAATAATTTTGGTTTCAGTTCAGTTTATAATAATATTTTAAACGGTGTTGTTTTAATATCTAATATTTTTATTACTTTTATTTGTATTTTTTTAACGTGTCAGTCATCCAGAATAACTTTGTAGGGGAAATAGATGGCATAAACATTGAATACAATAAATGCACAAAATAAAAATAGAAAGGAAACTATTTTCATGTTCCTGTCTGTGGCGACTGCTAAATAGTACATAGAATAACAGAGTTGGCAAGGACCTTAGAGGTCTTCTATTCCAACCCCTGCTCAAGCAGGAGACCTGTATTATTTCAGGCAAATGATTGCTCAATCTCTTCTTAAAAACCTCCAGTGAATGAGCACCCATAACTTTTGGAGGCAAGTCATTCCACTTATTAATGATTCTCACTGTCCAGATGAATTTCCTTAGTTCTAAGTTGTTTCTCCCCTTAATAAGTTTCTATCCATTGTTTCTTATCTTGCCTTTTGGTGCTTTGGAAAATAGATTGACCCCCTCCCCTCCTCTTTTAGAAGCCCCTCAAATATTGGAACACTGCTATCATGTCTCCCTTAATCATGAAATATTAAATCTGTTATTATTCTATTGTCAGGGTTCCAAGTAATATGCCCATAGCAAACAGAACTCTGAGGGAAGCAGTTTCCTCGAAGAACAGGTTTATTGGGTATATCATATTGGCACAGGTTAGTGAAACCTGACTCTAAAGGTCCCGTGGTTTTCACCTAATTAAAAATAAAAGTTTTTCCCCCTTTCCCAAACAATAAGATGAAGTCCCATCAAAGTTCTGTCTGGTTGTTTGGAAACTGCACTCTTCATCTTTTCAGCCACCTGTGGGAATGTCCTTGGTTCTCAGGGGAAACTATTTTGTTTTAGCTACAAAACCCCAGCTATCTCTATTCCCTCCCTCACTATCCCGTATCACCATTGTGGCAAAGCTGAAGCCTCCAAGATGGCCTCAGTCAGGCCAGTTTCAGAGTTGACATCTATACTTAACTGAAGATATTTTAGTGCCACACAGTTCTTGAAAATTTGTAATGGAATGACATGTTAAGGTCTTGGGATTTAAAAGCCAACCAGCAGTGAAGCTGACCAGATGTGGCTGATGCAATAGGAATGAATCAGCATAGCATGGGTATTTCCCTTTAAGGCTGGGGATGGATTCTATCCCTTTAAGAGCTATTTATATAAAGGCAGCCATTAGAGGGCATGTCCTCTCTCCTTGTGTGTGGTATCCATGTAGAATTAAGAAGATTACTTATTATATATATTGAAATGATTGAAATAAATTGTGAGGAGGTTTAAAAATAAGATTAATATCAGTGACCAAACAAAATGGATTAATTGTTTCTTTCTTTCTTTCTTTTTTTTATAGCATAAATAAAATTTTATGGAAATAAAGGGAGAAAATACATTGCGGAATCTGACTGAAAAGTACAGTGTAAAGTAGTGTGTTTTTCTAGGGACTGATTATTACTATAACTAAGTAAAATAGATGTTTAATTGGGAATTACAGATGAGGGAATTAAGGCATACTTAAACCACTTGAGGTGACACCCCAAACTAGTAAAATGGGAAGGGAAATTTATGTTTTGTTTTATGTGAAAAACTTGTATTAATCTAGACCTTAGGAAAAAAAAAAATATGCGATGGAATTGCAAATTTGACAAGATAAAAAAGAATTAAAAGGGAATAAGCATGAAGATACGGAAACTATTTGTGATTTGAATGAGAAAAGAGTGCTTTGGAACAGGCATCGCTTAAAAGAAACGTTAAAGGCTTAAGAAATACATTTGAAATAAATTGAAATGAATTGAGAAGATGTTTAGAATGAGAGTAAAATTAATGAATAGCATTAACTTGCCTATTCCTTTTCTTATATAAAAGTTGAGAGGTAAAATGAGAAAAGAGTACTTTGGAAAAGACCATATTTAAGAGAAATGTTAATGTTTTAAAAATATATCTTAAAGAAATTGAAATGAATTGAAAAGATGCTTAGAATGAAAGTAATATCACTTAACAGAATTAATGTGTTTGTTTCTTTTCTTATGTAAAAGTTGAAATGGAGAAGTAATAATAGAATTAAGTTAAAAATGGACAAGACAGAATGTTGAATGTAAAAATGAATATATAATTACTGTCATATTTGCATGTAAAAGTGGTGACTCGGAATTATGTTGTACGCTGAAAAGAGCTTTTTTTATGTTGTTTTGGAAATATTGAATAAAACTTGTTTAAAAAAGGAAATATGAAGAAGGATGATGTTTTTATGTTTTATGCGGTATGTCTATGTTGTTTTGTTGTTAAAATAAAAAACTTTTTTAAAAAAGAAATATGATTGGTGGCAGAACTGATCCCACTTTTTGGGGGGGATGAGCTTTTTCCTTGGTACTTACATCAATTGGCACACTGTCATAAAGGCGTTTGCCGATCACCGTTTTCCCTTGAATGTCAATATTTTCTCTGTCTTCAATCGGTAATGTCTGGACCAGTTTGCAATCGATGTACAAGGAGACCGTCTGGGACTGGATGCTGAGTGCAATCTTATGCCAGTTACGATCAAACAGGTCATTGACACGTCCGTTTCTGAAAACGACTCTCACAGCATCTCTGGTGAGTCCAATTGCGTTGTACTCCAGTGCTTTGTTCTCCCCATCCAACCGGATAGAAACCTTTGAAAACAGACATAACACTGTAAGGACATGATTCTTTATGGAACAAATATCCAACAAAGGAGCTATCAATCATGAGAAGAGGGTAAGAACAAAGTTCATCGAACATGGAATCTATTTCTATGTGTCCCAGATGTTTTGGACCACAAAAACTCAACTGGCATAACCAATTGTGAGGAATTATGGAAGACCCTAGGTTTAGTACAGCAGTAAATCAAATTTAACAGTCTTGGAGGACCAGACAGTTGATGGCTTTAGAAAGTTCTGGGGGTATCCCTGATTCTGCAAATTCTTTATTCTTGGTTCATTACTATATACGATCAACATGCTAGACACAAAAGTCAAGAAGAAGCAGGATGGTGAACTGTCAGTTCTAATAAAGAAATGTTCAGATGAGATAGAGGTTTTCTATGAAGTATAAAGATATTGAAGAGTGATAATCTCTAGAAATATCAATAGCCCACAAACCCACACCCATACTTCACTGGTAATTATCCCAAACCAAAGACAAGATACAGAAGGATGAAAGAAAAAATGTAATTTACAAAACAAACTGTAACCATTGCAAACAATTCTACATGAGACACAAATCACGTCAGTTGAAAACTAGAATCCATGAACACCAGTTGGCAGTCAAACACCACAGTCGCAAATCCCTAATTTCTACCCACACTGACACTAAGCAGCATCAATTTGATTGGAGCAAACTAAGAATCACTGGCCACGCTAACCACCTGTCACACTCATAAGTTTTTCAAATGAATTCCTTCCAGCAAGCCAGGATTGTCTTCAATTGAGGTTGGCTGTGTTGCTAAAGTTCTGGATATATATTTTTTAAATCACAATCTAGAAAACACTGATAGAACATTTCAATTATCTGTTCATTTCCCCAGTGGTCTTGATTAATATAAATCTCAACTTATAAAGGATAATCTTTGCAGTTCAGGGAAGAAATGAGGGGTCCTTGATGCTCTCTGAGCTTCATTCTTTTCTTACAGACATTTTATTACCCAAACTAGCACTGATAATTGGATAATGAAATATCTGTAAGAAAACATCCAATCTCAGAGAGTGCTAAGAACCGCTCAAATCTTAACCTGGATCTGTAGCATTTGATTTCTGAATTGAGCTCCACGTGGAGGCTCCGGGGGTGGGGGTGGGGATGGGGAGGAAATGGGCCTTCTAGAAGTCTGGAAATGGGCCTGTTCCTGGCTTCCGAATGGGCCTCCAGAGCCCAGGGGAGGTCATTTTTGCCCTCCCAGAGTCCTGAGGGAAGTCTCCAAATCCTTGAGAAGACAAAAAACAGCCCTACCGGAAGTACTGGAAGTATGGAAACAGACCTGTTTCCAGGGAAGGCTATTTTTGCCCTCTCAGAGGCCCGAGGAAAGCCTCTGGGCCCTTGGGAAGGTAAAAAAAAAAACAGCCCTCCTAGAAGTTCTTGTAGGCCATGCCCACCATGGCCATGCCCACCCATCAACTGGCAGTGAACCGGTTAATGGGATTTTTGAATGCCACCCCTGTCGTATACTATAACAACACAAAAACACACAATAGATACAAACTCAGGGTTAACCGCATAACTTGACTGCAGGAAATACGACTTCAGCAACAGAGTGGTCAATATCTGGAATACTCTACCGGACTCTGTGGTTTCTTCCCCAAACCCCAAAAACGTTAACCTTAGACTGTCTACTATTGACCTCACCCCTTTCCTGAGAGGTTTGTAGGGGGCATGCATAAGCGCACCAAGGTGCCTACCGTCCCTGTCCTATTGTTTCTTTTATTTTTCTTATATGTACCCATTTCATGTATCCATAACTATGTATATACTTATACCTATTATCTTGTAAGCGATTGACTAATCAAAATAAATAAATAAATAATACCAGTTCTTTCCATCATTATTGTTATTACACCTTCCTCCCATCCTGGTGACACGTATGAATAATGTCTAAATCATTTATACTGATATTTATGAGAAGAGGAGAGGTCTTCCCAAAGATAGGCAAATTGCAATTTTGCATCTAATTCAAAATTTTTGCAACCTTAGCACCTGTAGTAAGCTGACATCTAAATTTCCTCCATGTCAGCTTTGGAAGCCATATTCCATGCTGCCCCATAGCCTGAGAAAGTGGGAGGGGGGTGATTTCAATTGAGTAGCTCAAAGTAGACAAAATAAAATTCTTTTGTTAGTTCAAGGTCACTGAGTATGGCGCAGGATGAAATAAGGATCTTACTTTTGGATGGATTGTGTTGGCCCATGTGATGTGACAAGGAGGGATGGATTTATAGTTTGGAAAATTGTGGGAAGCCTGAAAACTTTTAGATTCGGGATTCCACAGATGTGCCAGGTGCTATTCTAATAAAGGTACTTTTGAGATATGGTTGTCTCGGAGTTATTGATTGGAATGGAGGTTTGCTGGAATGCTGACACTCCAGTTTTTGTGGCAGTTATCTTATCTATCTATCTATCTATCTATCTATCTATCTATCTATCTATCTATCTATCTATCTATCTGAAATCCATAGTGTCAGTTCTAAAACAGGCAAGCCTTAATTGAAACTACAGTAACAATGAACTTCACCTACATGTATTATGTGATTTGCAGATTTTAGTTATCCACCCACCCTTCAGACGTTCCCAAAGTTGCTTTTACCCAAGGCAACTGGACTTTCTTTCTTTCTTTCTTTCTTTCTTTCTTTCTTTCTTTCTTTCTTTCTTTCTTTCTTTCTTTCTTTCTTTCTTTCTTTCTTTCTTTTTGAAAACATTTCATTCACCCAAGAAGCTTCTTCAAGATGCTCCAGGCATTCAGTGCAACCCCTGGGCCATAAAAATATTCCCCTCACACCTTAGCACGTAAAAAATCTAAAACAACCTAAATTAAGCTAGACTACTGATGATTTTTTGGGCATCTCCTGGTTTTTGTGAAAAACATGATTTGGTTTGGTGTTTCCTTACTGCAGAATGTTTTTCAGTTTTCATTCCAGCCTGAAGATTTCTTAGTTTTGCAGCCTGTGAGGAAATGGATTGTTCCCTGTGCTTTCGAAAAGCAATAGCAATTGCAATAGCACTTTGACTTATATATCGCTTCATAGTGCTTTACAGCACTCTTTTTTTAAATAAAAGGTTTTTTTTATTTTTGTTTTTTACACATCTCTTCACGTGAGCAACGTGATTCCAGATTACAACATTTGTACATAATTATACTTACATTTTCAACTTTCTTATTTAATGTCACATCAAATTATTATCCACTCCACTAATCTTCAAATAAATTTCCATTTCATATTTTAATTCATTAATTCAATATCAAAATCATTTCCTCACATATATTTTCAATTCTTTATCCCCTATTATTTCCATTTTCAACTTACTGCTTTACAGCAATCTTTAAGTGATTTATAATGTCAGTATATTGTGACACTATATCCTCATTTTACCAATCTTGGAAGGATGGAAGGCTGGGTCAACCTTGAGTCAATGAACTGAATTGAACTGCTGTAGCCTGCAGTACTGAATCCTAACCACTGTGCACCACCACAGCTCTGCAATCACCTGCAGCCAGGTAGAAATGCATCCCTGCACTTCCTTCCTGCACTCAGACAAGCACTCATACATTTACTCACAAGCATCCAAGTCCTTGTTGCAGATAACTGTGCTACCTGAGCCACACCCTGGTGTTCTCAAGGACATGCTGATGTCCAGAGGCAACTTCATCCCACCCAGTCTTTCGAGCTTACAAACAGCCAATGCTGAGACAGAATGAGGAAAGGGTGTGTAGCACAAAATACGAATGTAAATCACCTACAGACACAGAAGCGGAGGTGATGGGTGCAGGTTGGCAGCTATTACAATTTTTGCGTGAGGTCTTTCATTCAACTGCCATGTCTGCAAGCTATGGTGATGGTAGAATGTCCTGGTAGAACCTTTGCTGGAAGCTCAGTAGCAATTACAAAAAGGAACAAGCATGCTAAAGCCATACCTCATCCCAATTAGCACAAGAACATTTGGAGAAAGGGTGTGTGCTACTTTAAAGACTTTGAGATTTTTGTTTAAACTGGGTTGGATATTAAAGGTATTTTTTCACTGGCAATGTCCTAGAAGGCTGGGGGTGATCCACAGCAATAACTTGTAGTTAGGGAAGGTGTGTGTTGTAATTAAAGTATGGTGTTGGTGTTAAGAACTGTTATGCTGCATTGAGTAGAGTCCTTGGAGAGCAAAAAGGCCCAACCCAACCATTCTATTTTGAACCATTCTGTTATGAATCATATTCATGTCCTGGTGATTTAACAGAAGAACAGAGTTGGAAGGGACCTTTGAGATCTTCTAGTCCAACCCCCTGCTTAAGCAGGGGACCATGTATCATTCTGAACAAATCTCTGCACCTCCAGTGATGATCACCCATAACTTCTGGAGGCAAAAGCCATTCTGCTGGTTAATTGTTCTGACTGACAGGAATGTTCTCTTTCATTCTAGATTGGATCCCTCTTTAATAAACTTCCTTTCATTACTTCTCCTCCTGCCCTTCAGGTGCAATTTCTTCTTTTCTGTGACAACCCCTGTGACTGCTATCCTGTCATCTCTGGCCCTTCTTTTTGTTAGAAGAGACTTACATACAGTTCCTGTGATTGTTCATTTTAGCCTTCAATCCCCTAATCGCTTTTTGATCTGTGCTTCTTTGCAGTCTTTTTAGAGTCTCAACATCTTTGCGATCAAACCTGGATACAGTATTCCAAGTGCAGTATAAAGCTTCATGGAACTATCCATGTGCTTTTCATGGTATATGGACTCTCACCAGGGGTGGGATTCTACCAGTTCTGTCCAGCTCTGTAGAACTGGTAGCTCTGAAGAGCAGCAGATATAGAACTGGTTCTATGTCTGCTGCTGTTTTGGCCCACCTGCCCACCTGGGCTCTTACCTGACCTTTATTTCCTGCTTTTTCAACCTCAGCTGCTTTGCGTGGCACAGCTGCAGTTGAAAAAGCAGGAAAATAGTGCTTTTTCAAACCCTGCACACCCCTGCGCACTGCTGCTCAGCTGTTTAGGCAGCATAGCTGACAATCTTCCACACGTGCGCTCAGCACACAGCAAATCGCAAATTGCAAAAATCACCGATTTCACACCGGTCAGATCCCGCCCCTGACTCTCACTGAAGTATGAACGAAGGATGGAAATTAACCCAGAAGAGAAACAATCTAGAACTAAGGAGAAAATTCCTAATGATGAGAGCAATCAACCAGTGAAATGGCTTGCCTCCATCATTAGAGGCTTTCAAAAAAAGACCAGATAAACATTTGTCTGAAATGGTATAGGGTCTCCTGCTCCAGCAAGGGGTTGGACTACTAGAAAACTTCCGACATCCCTTCCAAGTCTATTATTCTATGTTCTAAATCAGGGGTGTCAAACTCATATCCTCACAGTGGCATCATGTGACATATTGGGATCTTTCCTCCCTTCGCTAAACTGGGTGTGGGCATAGCCAGCACATGACACATCATACCTATGGACCAGGAGTTTGGCAGCCCTGCTCTAAATAACCACTCCTAATCTTCCTTAATTTTTGGAGAGTCATACCTTCCTATATATTGGCACCTAGCCCAGCTAGTACATACAACCCAGTTTTGTTAATCGAGGTGCTACAGTAAACAGAAGGCCAACAGTGCTGTGTAATAAGCTGGAAAGAAATAACTCAACTTCTTTCAGGCTGAAAAAGCAACCTTACCTGTGGTATGCCATATTTGTCGATGATCTGCCAAATGTACCAATCTTCTCGCCTGGATGACTTGCGGAATTTGAAAGTAGCAACAAAGGCATACTCATCCGGAAGTCCTTGTGGAAAGACATCTCTGGAGGAAGGATATGTGGAGAGAGAGGAAGTAATGAAAAGTATTTAGGTTATACACATGTGGGCAACCATTCTTCAATTCATAATGTAGGAGATAAACTCTTTGTTCCCTGCAGTATATAATGGTTATTAATCAAACTGGCCATGGATATGGAGGAAGCACCAACTCTTGTAGAGAGAAAGAAGGAAGGTGATAAATATCTGCAATTGATGTTTTAATGAGCGTGTATGAAAAGTTTTGCTTCCCCCAAAATAAGAAAGTAAAAAAAAAAATAGCTCGGAAGTTAAACTGCTTCCAATTTGACAACCCCTTTGTCAGGCCAAAGAGAAACAGGGATGACTAGTATATTAAATATTTGAAGAACTGGTCTCTTTTCCAAATGTCTTCCATTCATTTCTCTACTGTAAAAAAAATCTTATAGTAAACAAAGTTGTGATGGATTGACTATGTGCCAACAAGTTGATGTCAAGGCTTAACATAATAAAATAGGTATCTTGTGAAAATTTAGAGAATTGCAATTCTGGATTGTATATTAAATCTTATTGGCGTATTATAAACCTGAATGATTTCAATTCACCAGTCCCACTGTCAGGGTTCCAAGTAATACGTCAGTAGCAAACTAAACTCTGAGGCAGGTAGATTCCTCAAATAATAATTTTATTGGAAATATCATATTGGCACAACCTAATGAAAACTGACTCCAAAAATTCCTGCGGTTTTCACCTAATTAAAAGTAAACATTTTCTCCCTTTCCCAATCAATCAATCACATGGTCCAGTCAAGGTGCCATCTGGTTGCCTGGTAACATCACTCCTCCTCTCTCTGGTCTCCTGTGGGAATGTCCTTGGTTCCCAGGAGAAAGTATTTTGTTTTGGCTACAAAACCCCAGCTATTTGTATTCCCACCTCCCTATCCCTCAGCTCCTGCGTGGCAAAACGGAAGCTTCAAAATGGCTTTGGCAAGGCCAGCTTCAGGGTTAACACCCACCCTGAATTTAAAAGGACCATATCAGGAAATGAAACAATTGGAGAAATGGTTCAAAGGAAGAAGGGGAACGTACTGTGTACGCTGAACAATGGGAAAACTTCCAAGACGAACATAAGAGCTCTGGATTCCATCGTCTTTCCTTCGGAACATCTCCCGTACACTGAATAATTCCATCAAGTCAAACCCTGCCAGAGCAACAGCAATAAAAGAAAACATGAAAGACAACAACGTTTAGCTGCTGATAGGAATTTATTATTTATTAATATCTATCAATAATAATTAAACATTCCATTCCATTCTGTTTCTATTCCATTCCATTCTGTTTCTATTCTATTCTATTCTATTCTATTCTATACTATTCTATTCTATTCTATTCTATTCTATTCTATCTAACAGTGCAGTGTGCATATGTCCTTAGAAAGTGAAGGGACATTCACTGTATGGCAAACAAGACAAACGTTTCAGTGCCAGAGTCAGGAATGATTAATCTAAGATAAGATGTGGGATGTAACATGTCGAACAAGACCCAACCGTTTTGCATAACCTTGGCTACCACCCATAACATGCTTAATTGATTTGGGCCTAAGCACATTATGCAAACAAAGCACTTGGTTATCCAGATTTAAGATTTGGAGGGTGCATAAACTCAGGCACCACCTTTACAGAAACACACACATGAAAAAGCGCACAAAAGGTTTCAATTCAAAACCTTCTATTAGAGTTTTCACTCTCTTCAAAAATTGATATCATTTGGTATGGTAGAAGGTGCACTATGATCCTTTGCCAAGACTGTAATTTTGGAGATATTACAGGTTGCAAATAATTACTCGGTAGATACTTTCTTTGTTTCCTGGAATGTATTTTCCCTTTGAGCTTTTTTTTTTCCATTCAGAAGTAGTAATAAGACATATATTCTTGTTCAGTGCCCACAGGCTTCACCCAGTGGCAGAATTCAATTTTTTTTTACTATCGGTTCTGTGGACATGGCTTGGTGGGCATGGCAGGGGAAGGATATTGTAAAATCTCCAGTCAGAGGTTGCATTTGCCAGTTCTCCGAACTACACAAAATTTCTACTACTGGTTCTCCAGAACTGGTCAGAACCTGTTGAATACCACCTCTGGCTTCACCCCATGAAAGACCCTAAAAACAACTATAATGGGATCATTTTTTGATATATTGCCACTGTTGCAAACGTTCGTGTGAACTGCATCCATAATTAACTGGTGCTTGAGAGAACCTTACTGGCTCAAACACACAAAAGTATGACTGAGCTACAGAAATTCTGCATTAATAGGAGAGATACTTAAGTCTTATTTCCCATTTAGGAACACATTTAGCTTTTTCTGAAATTTTTCATCTGACCTTCCTGGGAGAGGAAATCCTTATTGATTTTGGCTTCTGCTCATTTTAAAAGTTCATATTTCCGTATTGCACAAGAGAAGAATTTATTGCAAATATTAATAGGGCCAGGTTTTATCCTCTGCATTATATCAAATGCATGTTTTGTCACTGCTGGCCAAATAAGTCTACCATATTTCCTCCCCAAGTGTTATTTCTGAAGTACATAATGATGTATATACAGTAAGAGTTTTACTAGATGGGAAAATATAGTGTATGGAGATAGCACTGCTTTTTTCAACCTTGTAAAAATTCCTTCCCTACTAAAAGAGACACAGATACAAAACAAAATAAACACAGAGAGAGAGAGAGACCCAACTGTCCCTAAACTTTCCTTGGAGTGCTTCAATGCAGAAACAAAAATCCCCTTTTTGAGTCCCCTTATTATTCATTATGATTTTGAAGATGATGATGTTATCCATTCAGATGTGCCCAAATCTCTTGATGTTCCCACAGGCCAAATCTTTCCACATCTTCCTATCTTGCACTACTTCTTTGAGTTGTTCTATGCTCTGGCTGGTATCAGCTTTAATAGTGTCCTGTCACCATGTTCTTTGATGACCTGGTTTCCTTTTAACACGATCTCTCACAAACAAACTTCTCCAAACAAAACAAAAGCTTTGTTTCAATGCTACCTGTTATGTCCTGAGGACTCAAGGAGTTCTCACTCAGGTCCACTCACTTTGTGTGGGCGTTATTCCCCCATTCCCATTGGTTGGTTCTCCCCAGCAGCCAGCTATAAAAGCAGGCTGCGGGGTCCAACTGGCTGCTGATTGCTGCGAGCCAGTTCCAGGCTTGGCAAGCACGGTCAGCCCTTTATTTGTAAAATAAAGTACTGTTGCACTCATGCTCTGGTTCAGCCTCTCATTGCTCAAACTTAACACTGGCGACGAGGATGGGATGGCTACCAGAAGCACCTTGCAACCGCTGAGTCACTAGCCACCGATCTACAGCCCAGAGAGAGCGATCGGCTGGCGACAAGGGAAACGCTGATCCGCAGCCAGAGAGAGAGCGGTCAGCTAGCGAAACGAGCGATCAAAAGAGCAAGCGCAGATCCGCAGCCAGAGAAAGCGGTCTGAGTCAAATAGTTAGAAGCGTCTGTAGCCGCTTGTTAGCCTCGCTACGGGGAAAGTGAAGCGCTGCGAGCCGCAGCGCTCTGCATTTGGCGCGAAATTCAAACGGGTGTCATTTGAATTTCGAGCCAGTAGGAATCACAGCACAGCGCTGTAGAGAGTCACTAACGCCCACTTTTTGGCGCGAATCAAGACACCTCCAACGGCTAGCAGCCAACGTGGTAACCCAGAGAGAGAAAGAGAGGGTAGCAAAAAAACCTCTCCAGAGCTGATATCACTAGTAACTCACGGCGTTCGTAGTCCCAGAGAGATTTTTCCGCAGGTAGCCCAGCCGTTCCAGCACCATGAGTTCCAATCCAGTATTCCCGACGTTTAAACCAGACGAAGAGAAGTGGGAATCGTATAAGAACCGTTTCAATCATTACATCGATGCGGTCGGCCTGTCGGATGCGGAGAGCATCGGAAGAAATCCTATTTCCTAATCTACTGCGGAGCCACCGTTTACGATACCGCTGCAGCACTCGTGGCGCGAGAGAATTAAAAACGTTCCGTGGTCCGAGTTGCTTGAGATCCTCACAAACCACTACGCTCCCAGGCCTTCACAAATCGCCAGGAGGTTCACGTTCCGAATGAGGAAGCAATCAAGTAAGGAGACCATCAACCAATATATGGCCGCCCTCAGAACAGCAGCCCTGCACTGCGGGTTTGGAACATACCTGGAGGACATGCTCCTCGATCAATTGGTTTGTGGGGTCAAGGATCTCAACCTACAGAGGCGACTGCTAGCTAAAAAGACCTCAACCTCGCGCAAGCGGTAGAGAGGCCCTAGCAGCCGAGCTAGCAACGAACTCAGCCACCGAAATTCAGGGCCCAAGCGCCAAGCTAGCAGCGTTCCCAGTCCATTCCGAAGAGGTGGAAGCGGAGGAAGGCCACAATGATGAGAACGATGTCCATCGCCTCACCAATGACAGACGGTCGCAGGTAGGGGCCAAACAAGAATACACCGGTCCACCCAAGCACATCACCCTGTGCCTAGCCTGTGGGGATCACATCAAAGGGCCACCTGCAAGTTTAAAGGAGCCGTTTGCAACAACTGCCATAAGAGGGGGCACATTGCGAGAGTCTGCCAAGCCCCCAAAGCGCTGCACAAAGACCCCGTCCTCGCACTCGGGACCACAGAGGCAAGTATTAAACTGTCGCACGCACCGCCTTGCCAGGCGTACTTGCCACTCTGTTAGTAAAATTTCTCTCTCCGTTTCCCTAGAAGGTAAACTGTGCCACATGGAGGTTGACACAGGGTCAGCGCTCTCAATAATCTCGTGGAACACCCTCAAGAGACTCCACCCCAGCCTATCTACTACCCGGCTTCAGAGATGCCAGTTCGGTCTGAAGGACTACCAGGGAAGGCCATTCCCGTGATCGGCAGAGGCAAGTTCTTTGTCAGTTTTAGAGCTTTTAAAGGCCACCTACCTCTAGTGGTAGTTAACGGCAATCTACCCACCTTATTGGGGCTCGATTGGTTTCCCCACCTCGGCCTAGGGTTAACAGGAGTCCATGCTGTCTCAACCTCAGACACTGACTCTTATTCGCTGACTACGCAGATGTGTTCAGCGAGGAGCTGGGTGTTATAATGGAACCCCCATCTCGTTCACCGTTGACCCCCAGGCAGTCCCAATCAGATTAAAACCACGTAGAGTTCCATTTGCTATTGACCAAAACTAGGACGCTGAATTGGATAAACTACTAAAACAAGGGGTCATTGAGCCAACAGATTTCGCCAAGTGGGAGACGCCCATTGTCACACCCTCAAAAAGATGGTAGCCTGAGAATTTGCTCGGACTACAAGACAACAATCAATAAATATTTACAAGTTAGCGCCTACCCGTGCCCGTCATTCAGCACTTATTGCACACATTCGAACCGGGCAGTATTTTGGCTAAATTGGACATGTCTCAAGCATATCAACAGTTCCCTGTTGATAACCAAACAGCGGAACTTCAGACCATCGTCACTCACAGGGGTGCCTTCCGATGCAAGCGTCTCCAATTTGGCGTAAGTGTTGCCCGGGTATTTTTCAATCCCTCATGGAGCGGATTTTACAGGGCCTCCCTGGTGTAGTACCCTACTTGACGACATCTTGGTCTCGGCCAGGGACAGACCCCAACTCTTCCAGAGAGTGCGAGCAGTGTTAGAGAGGTTCAGACAGCATGGCCTCAAGTTAAAAAAAAGAAAAATGCGCCATTGCCACTAGACAGGTGGACTTTCTGGGTTATAAAATTGGCGCCTCTGGCATTCACCCCCTGGAGTCCAAGGTCAGGGCGATCCACACAAAGCTCCCACACCGACCTCCAAAACAGAGCTACAAGCTTTCTTGGGACTCCTAAACTTTTATGCATCCTTTTTGCCCCATAAAGCCTCAGTAGCCGAACCCTACACAGATTACTAGACAAAAAGTCACCGTGGCACTGGGGGCACAAAGAAGACCAGGCGTTTAACGCGTCAAATCACTACTTACGTCAGAGGCAGTGCTCATCCAATTCGACCCCAACCTTCCTTTAGTACTGGCATCCCCTTTTGGAATTGGGGCGGTCCTTAGTCACCGACTCGCCAATGGCGCCGAGGCCCCCATCGCTTTTTCTCCAGGACGCTCTCGGCCACGGAGCGAAATTACAGCCAAATAGACAAGGAAGCCCTAGCAGCTGTTGCAGCCGTGAAAAGTTTCACGAATTCCTTTTGGCCACTTCTTGAACTGGTCACCGACCATAAGCCCCTCCTGGGCCTACTGACCGTGACAAACAGACACCTCAAGTCCTCTCCCCTCGGATGACAAGGTGGACACTTTTCCCTAGCGGCCTACTCATACAAACTTATCCACCGCCGGGCAAAACTCTATCCCACGTTGACGCGCTCAGTCGCTGCCCTTACCGCTCCGGCTGAAGACCCAGCTCCTGTCAATGCCATTTTTGAAATCACCCAGTTGGACCTGCCCATCACCGCCCTTGACATCACCGCCAAAACCAAGGCAGACCAAACGCCGCCCAGGTGCTCGACTGGGTGAGGAGGGGTGGCCGGGAGGCAATGTTGATAACAAATTCGCACCCTTTAAGACTCGCATGCAGGAGCTGTCCAGTTTGCAGGGTTGTCTACTGTGGGGCACTCGAGTGGTCATCCCGACCTCACTGCGCACCCGAGTCCTGGAAGCGTTGCACGAGGGACACCCCGGCATTGTGAGAATGAAGGCGTTGGCACGCAGCTACGTGTGGTGGCGGGTCTAGACGAGGACATTGTCAATTGGGTAAGTTCCTGCAGCATTTGCCAGGAATCCCGTCCTGCTCCCCATCGCCACCCCTACCAGATGGGAGCGCCAGCGCCTTGGTCTAGAATCCATATCGATCTGGCCGGCCCGTGCATGGAAAGATGTTCCTAGTGGTCGTGGACGCTTATTCCAAGTGGATAGATGTGGCGCAGCTATCCACGACCACCACACTAGCAATCACCAACGTGTTAACGCGCCTGTTGTACACATGGACTACCCGACTCCTTGGTCTCCAATAATGGCCCACAGTTCGCATCAGTAGAATTCAGCCCTTTTGCAGCCAACCTAGGCATTCGCCACATTTTCACAGCCCCATTTCACCCTGCGAGTAATGGGTTGGCTGAAAGGGCCGTCAGGACCACCAAAGAGGCCCTCGCTAGGTTTGGCAGAGATGACTGGCACCACAAACTCTCACGGTTCCTGATGAGCCAGCACTCAACCCCTGTGCAGTCACCAATAAGTCCCCAGCGGAACTTCTGATGGGCCGGCGCCTGAGGACTGTATTAGATAGACTGCACCCACAATACTGCCCTGACTCTCCCCTGCTTCCACTTCGGGGTTAGACATTTTATGTTACAGGAGCCGATATTCGCAAGGAATTTCGCTGGGGACCCACTTTGGATTCCGGGCGAGGTCATCGCCGTCACCGGGCCGAGATCGTATAGAGTCAGGCTGGAGGATGGTCGCGTCTGGAGGAGACACATAGACCAACTCAGAAGGCGCCTCAGCAACCTCGCAAACAAGAATCCAGAGTCTCCAGTCGAAGGGAACCGTCCCATCCGCCACCCAGCCACACCGCACCCAGTGACCAGTCTGCGCCAGCGTCGTTCGGTCAGCCCAAACTCGGACAACAGCGCCCAGAGAGTTGACCAACCGGATCCAACCACGAGTTTGACTCCAGAAACCAACCCGGTGGTTTCCGAGGATGCCCAGTCCAGAGAGAGTGTTGGCGACACTATGCCAGCTCAACCGTCACAGACTGATACCGAACAGTCAGACAATGTTCCCGAGTTGCGCCGCTCCGGGCGCCAACACAAACCCCCATCTACCTCAAGGACTATGCGTGTTCGCATCTGGGGGAAGGGGTGTTATGTCCTGAGGACTCAAGGAGTTCTCACTCAGGTCCACTCACTTTGTGTGGGCGTTATTCCCCCATTCCCATTGGTCGGTTCTCCCCAGCAGCCAGCTATAAAAGCAGGCTGCGGGGTCCCAACTGGCTGCTGATTGCTGCGAGCCAGTTCCAGGCTTGGCAAGCACGGTCAGCCCTTTATTTGTAAAATAAAGTACTGTTGCACTCATGCTCTGGTTCAGCCTCTCATTGCTCAAACTTAACACTACCTATTTCTGAAGCTGCTGCTAAGCAGACAAGCGGATCCAAACTATTCCTTAATAATATTCTGCTCCTTGACCAGTAAAGACAGCCTAGCACTCTTAAATAATTCTATCTGTTCCATTTGCAAAAGAAGGTACTGTCCTAGCCAGTATTAAATGCCACTTTCAGGATTAATTCAGTCTCTCTATACAACATGTCTCTGCTTTGCAATGTGATGAGAAGAAGGATTGATTGTCTCTGATATTGCATTACCTGGTATGTCATCCATTTCTCCATTGCTGTGTCTGAACCTGTCTCCTTCTACGCGGACATTTGGACACAGGACATCTGCAAAGAGAGGGAAGAGAAAGGAAAGGACATTTAAACTAGAGTTATTGCTAAGATCTCCATTGATTTTTTTTTCCTTTTGTTTTTTTATCACCTCTTGGCAAAATAGAAATAATATTTAGTACTTTTCTACCCTTTTGATAATACGCTGGAAACTCTACGAGCCCTGGGTATCTCCATTGCCAACAAAAACACTACAAAGAAAGTTGTATAAACTGGCGGAAAGAACTGGCATCATAAACAGAATCGACTGCCCAGATTGCAACTGACACCACACAGGGTAAATAAGGCCCCAATTACAGTAAAATAACAATGAACACAAAACTGCAAAGAAAGAAAACCAGAACATCTTAGTGACAGGCTACTTCTGCTGACTGCCAGCTACCTGCAAATCCACCAGGCTCAAGGTTGACTCAGCCTTCCATCCTTCTGAGGTGGGTAAAATGAGAACCCAGATTGCTCGGGGCAAGCTGCTGAACTCTGTAAACTGCTTAGAGGCTGTAAAGCACTCTGTAAACTGCTTTAGGCTGTAAAGCACTGTAAAAGTGGTATATAAGTCCTAAGTGCTATTGCTATCTCATAGCTACCTATGTCCTCAAAATCACTCACACATTTGACTGGAATAATGGAGAAAGAATCAACCAAACAAACATCAGAAGAGTCAGGAATTTCTGAAAGTCTGACACTCAAATCAAGGAGCCATCAGAAGGAAAAAAAAAACATTGGATAGGATTTACAGACTATCAGATACAAGATCCAAACCATTCACCTCAGATTGACAAGGCAGGCCAATGAGAACAGAATTAACCCGAATCAACAGTACAGAATTCAAGCCCACATAGATTATAAATATAGCAAGACAAGTCCCATTTCTGGAAAATTGTACTGATGAAGCTGTATTGGAATGCACAGGACAGAATTTGTAATCTATGCTCTGGTGCAGACCTTCCCAAGCCTAGAGACCCTCAAGCAGAGGTGGTATTCAGCAGGTTCTGATCAGTTCTGGAGAACCGGTAGCGGAAATTTTGAATAGTTCAGAGAACCGGCAAATACCACCTCTGACTGGAGATTTTACAGTATCCTTCCCCTGCCACACCCACCAAGCCACACCCAGAGAACCGGTGGTAAAAAAAATCTTACCACTGCCCTCAAGGAAAGAGTGGTCTACCACTATTCCAAGAGATGGATACACCACTTATAGAACAGACTACTTTTATTCTCTTCACCATCTATTCTTTAGAAAAGAACCTTTACAGGGCAGGCGAGAAAGTTGAACGTTGGGGTAAGATTAGAAACAGCAAGATTTGACATAGAACTCTCTTGCCTGTCTGTGAGACTTTCAATGCTCCCACCGCTCCTGAATAGGGGGGGAAACCCCACCACAACAGACTTAAGTTGGTCAAGGTATTAACATCTAACTGAATTCCTCAGGTCCTAAAAAGTCTTCTAAAGTCTCACTGATTCCTCTAAAGGCCCAAAGCAAAAAGGAACACAACTTATCTTTAAATTCTGGAACAACCTAAAAAAGCTACCTGTGCTATCATGAGCTCCAGCATCACTTTCTTTAGACTGGGGGATAAGCCCGTTTCTTCTCAGGCAGTAGTTGGCAACTCCATGTTTGCGTAAGAGGTGGCGTTCACAGTTAGATTTGGTAGAAAAGAAGGCATCACATTTTTGACAAGGGAAGGGCTTCTGACCTGAATGAAGCAGGGAAAAAAAACACAATAACTCCGGAATTATCCGGATACTCAAATGTCTTTCCACTCCAAGGAAGATTCATGAAGAAGCCATGATTGACTAAGCAAAGAGTTGCATGGGACAGCTGATAAATCCCTTCTACCACGAGAAAAGTTCACGTCAACAAGTTAGCATGTTTCAACCAGTCACAGAGGATGGATGAATCTAATTTTATGATGCAGAACCAGATGATCTTCCTCAACTGTTGAGAATAAACCAGTGTGTTAGCTATAGTGAAGATAATTGCCACCAAGGAGGAGGTACTTATTATAATACTTGTTGGAAGTTATAAGATGTTCAGCCACTTTTCTTTCCACAACAAGGATTTTCTTTCTTTGTTAATTTATATAATACTTTAAAGAATTAGAAGAAATAAGCGTCTCCATGTTTCTAGCCCAGGATGAAGCAGGTTAGATAATGATCAAATCTAAAAAAAAAAAAAAATACTTCTTGGTTATGGAAGAAATTTATTTTGGCCTTCCATCTATCCTGCTGGTCTGCAGACATAAATATGGAATGATTGAAATTGCATTGTTTGGTCAACTTGGAAAAGAAAATCTGAGTTTTCCTAACAAGCGAAGCAAGCTGGGTCTGAAATTTACTAACAGTGAGAACAATTAACCAGTGGAATGGCTTGTCTTCAGAGGTTGTGGGTGTTCCATCACAGGAGGCTTTTAAGAAGAGATTGGACAGTCACTTTTCTGAAATGGGATAGGATCTCCTGCTTGAGTGGAAAGTTGGATTAGAAAGACCTCCAAGGTCCTTTCCAATTTAGTTATTTTGTTATTCTGAAGAAAGCAAACCAACAACTGAAGATAGCTAGCTAAATAAGTGCTAAGCTGTGTACATCAATATATAGCACTTGAACAAATTAGGGCCGCATAGTTCATAGCAGTTCACACACTATTTTCATCTATGACATGTACCATTTAACTCATTAATCTCATTCTAGGAATGTTTGCCCTCTGACATATACCGTTGCCCTTTGAGGGAAGGTCTTGACTATTTGCTTCCTGCTGAAATGCAATAATCCTGCCCTAACTTATGCAATCATGACACTGGACATTATATTGTTTGCAGAATGAACTCCAAAGGCTACAACAGCTGACTAAGAAGCAGAAGAAATAATACACATACCTTAACAAAAACCAAAACTGATTTACCAAGATCAGGCATGTAATTTTGGACCTGACTTTAATAAATACAATATGTATCATCAAAGCATATGTTTGTTCAACCAATGCAAGATACTGCACATTTAACAATTATGACCAGATTATGGTACACCACTGGTATGAATAAACAGTTATATAAATACATGCAGGGGAAAAACAAATGAAACATTCAAAACCAATGGAGGCTTATTCATGCAATAGGCTCATGTTTATAAATATGGAATCTCTTCCTCCTGTTAGAGGATTGAGCAGGTTGCTGCTTCATTCATCCCCAAATGTTTTCAGGGTTTCCAGATTTGTATAAAAGTGATTAACAACCATGTCTATTGACCTTCAGCTGAGAAGCAATCATTAAGTGGTATGTATCAAAATAGAATATAGCTGTGTGATGACTCATAATATAAGAAAAAGCCACAGTAATTGGCAAAATATCAAAAAAAAGTCCAAAATCATCCCAAACAGAATGATCCAGCTTTGTTCAGATCTGAGAAATAATTTTCCTTTCCTTTCCTTTTTTCCCCTGAACAATCCTGGCTCTTTCCAGCATTTTATCAGAGATGGTAAATATTTCTCCCCCTTTTCTTAGAATGTGGAACACATCATTGATTTCAATGTGGTAATAGGAGGCAAACTTGCTTCGTTAGTTCCAATGTTCTTTCTTGGGAAACACAAAAGATGGAGGAAGTGAATACTACTAAAATTCTCATATGTTGCACTTCTTTGCATACAAATAGATGAAGAATTCTAGAGAGCTGGACATGAGAAAAACACTGGGGGGAGGAGGAGGAAGAGGAGGAGGAAGAGGACAGTGTGGCCTTGTCTCTCTCTCTTGAGCTTGGTGGTTTTCTTGCAGACATTTCATGACCCATCTAGGGAACATCATCAGTGCTAGAAGGGGGTGGGGTTTGTGGAAAGGAGGAAAAGGAGGAAGAGGAGGAAGAGGAGGAGGAGAGTGTGGTCTTGGCTCCCTCTCTCTGTGAGCTTGGTGGTTTTCTTGCAGACATTTCATGACCCAACTAAGGGACATCATCAGCCTGGAGAGGAGGAGGAGGAGGAGGAAGAGGAGGAGGAGGAAAGTCATTGCTATTTACATTCAGTCTATAAGTTGTGACTTCTTTTAAAAAAAAACTTTTCTTTTTAACTATTGGATCTTTCCCAAGGGTCTGGCGTAGTTAAAAATGTTTTCATAATATATGTGTTGTTCCAAGTAATACAGTTTTCATAATTGATGTATTCATATTATATCCATTCCTATTTTTTTCCATGTGGTTTTTGGTAAAGCACATCGACCACAATTATTAAAACCACAATGAAAATTGGAAATAACACCTTAAGACACAGAGGGAAAACATCATTTATAAAACCATGCCTAACTAGCTTTTTATTTCCTGTCCATTCATCGGGCATTCAAATTGCCAGTGCCAAGAAAAACAGCTTCCTCCCTCGCTAACAAGTTTTGAGTCGAAGCCCACAAGTTCCTTTGCCTTCCAGCTGCTCTTCAAAGAACTGAGCCCCAGAATTGATTTAAGGAAATGAAGAGGAACGAGACACAGGAAACTCAAATGGGGAGAGAGACCAAAGTGAAGTCATGGCCCTGAAGACAAATGAGCTTCTAGTAGAGAAGGCACTCAAGCTTGCAAGACTGAGTCCAAAATCTTTAATTAATTGCAACAATTGTCAATGTACGTAGGTGGATTAATTAATAGTGAATCACATGTGAAGCTCCTTTAGATTGGGATTGCTAATTAGATCTTTTTTGTTCACCCTTGTTAACCAAATCAAATCATTTATAATGGATTGTATTGTTATATTTTTCATGAAAAAGGGTCTTTGATATCATAGGTTAGTATGATGTCAGTCATAAGGTGCAAATACCTTATGGGTTGGGATTTTTCTGGTTCGGACCGGGTCGAGCCAGCTGGTAGTTCCGGTGATCATTTGGACTCACCCTGCCCTTTTCCTGTGCTTTATTTCTTTGTTTTTGATCACAGCTGATTTGTGCAGCAGACCGGTTTCCTGCGCATCAGCTGTTTTACGCACAGGGGATGCAGCCAGAGGTGGTATTCAACTGGTTCACACCTACTCAGGCGAACCGGGAGCGGTTATTTGGTGTGGGTCATTGAACCGGTGGTGACCCTGGCTGGCCATGACCCCAACCTGGTCACCCGGTCCTCACTTGCGATTGCTCTCCTAGCTTTCCATTCCCCACGTCCTCTTTCTCCCTGGGGGAAAGGAAGAAAGGCATGGACGCTGCAAGTATCGCTTTCCCCGAGTGAGTTAAAGTGTCTGGAGTGAGAAGGAGTGCGGTCTGACAGGGGAGGTGCGGGTGAATCGAGCCTTGGAGCACTTTTGCAATGTTAAAGAAATGCATTTTGGAAGCAGCAGGTCCTTTAAAAACTTCTCCAAGGATTCCCCATGGATGCTGCAAGTATGGCTTTCCCCTTGTGAGTTAAAGTGCTGGAGTGAGAAGTAGTGCGGTCTGACAGAGGGGGTGGGGGAATCCAAGCCTTGGAGAAATTTAAAGGAGCTGCTTCCAAAATGCTTGTCTGTTAAAGTGCTCTGTGTGTGTGTGTGTGTGTGTGTGTGTGTGTGTGTGTGTATGAGAGAGAGAGAGAGAAAAAAAAGAGAGAGAGAGAGAGAGAGGAAGGGAGAGAAAGAAAGAAAAAAATAGGAAGAGAGAGAGAGATAAAACTCTGTGCTATTATTTTTAATTGTTCCATCATTTATCATGTGTTAATATTTTACACTTCCCTACACCTAGAGTGATTTTTCTGCCTTTCTTTTGCCCAGGGCTACCACATATTTTTCAGGGTTTGTATGTATTCAATGTCAATAGTCCAGAGCATAAAATACACATGTGTTTAACAAGAGTTGAAAAGGGACCTTGGAGGTCTTCTAGTCCAACCTCCAGCTCAGGCAAGAAAACTGAGGATGCCAAACTCTGAGTAGAAGTCCTGGGAAAGGTGTGAGAATAATACTTAGAAGGGACCTTGGGGTGAACCCTATACCATTTCAGAGAAATGGCTGTCCAGTCTTTTCTTAAAAACTTCCAGTGATTGAGCATCCAGAACTTCTGGAGACAGGCAGTTCCACTAGTTAATTGTTCTCACTCACGGGAAGTTTCTCCTTAGTTTTAGGTTGCTTCTCTCTGTTCAGTTTCCATCCATTGCTTCTTGTTTTCATTCTGCTTCTTTGGAAAATACATTGTCCACTTGTGGCAGCCCCTTAAAAGCCTGTTGCCTATCACTCTCTTGGGTAAAGCATGTGAGCCATTTCCTCCTTTCAGTGGTCCATGAAAGTACATCTATAGTATGCCGATAATAAAGTCAAAAAAGGTGAACAACATTTTTACAGAACTATAGATAAGTTGAGGCTGAGTGACAAGGAATGGCTGGGAGGGGAGGGGCCAGGTGAGGCACCTTGATATGAGTGACATTGAGTTGGCCACGCACACCCAGTCACATGACCACCAAGCCCGCTCACCCAGTCACACGACCACTAAGCATGTCCATCCAGTTACATGACCACCAAGCCTCGCCCACCAAATAAGCCACGCCCAAAATAGTTTGACACCCTCCATTCTTCTTTATGGAGTCTTTTAGATATTGGAACACTGGTATCATGTCACCCTTGGTCCTTCCTTTCACTTGGCTAGACATGTCCAACTCTAGCAACCGTTCTTCATGTTTTAGCCTCCAACCCCCTAATCATTGTTGCTCTTCTCTGTACTCATTTTAGAGTTTCAATATCTTTTTTACATCATGGCAACCAAAACTGGATTCAGTATTCCAAGTATAGAATTGCCAAGGCATTTTAAAGTGGAATTAACACTTTACACGATCTTGGTTGTATCCCTCTGTTAAATGCAGCCTAAGACTGCATTGGTTTTTTTCACAGCTTCAGCACACCGCTGGCTGATATTTAAGTCATTATCCAATACGACTCCCTGATTCCTCCTATAAACTACTATTGAGCCAGGTACTACCTAAACCCATGCATTTCGTTTTTCTTGCCTAAATGTAAAACCTTATATTTTTCACCACTGAATTTTATTTTTGTTAGGGCCCAATGTTCAAGTCTGTCAAGATCCTTCAGTATTTTCAGCCTATCTCCTGGAGTGTTGGCTATTTCTGACACTTGTGTAAAATAGAGCAGGTTAAAGGACAGATGGTTGCATAAATATCTTAAATACCATCCTTTCAATTTATCTAGTATCTTCTCTTTCTCTCAGTTATTTTTTTTTTTTACCATTTGTATGCTTTCTGAAGCATTTGATGTCCATGTGTGTTACCAATAAAGGAGAATATTTACAGCCAAGGTTTGAAGTGAGAGGACCTTGGTGTTCTCTCAGCTTGATAGTTTTCTTGCAGACATTTCATTGCTCAAACTAGGTACCAGACCAACAATCAATAAGACTCTGCCCGGAGTTGTCGGTTATGAAATAGGTGGCATATAAGTTTCCTAAATAAATAAATATAAACAATACTCCAATTAAGGAACTGCCAAACAAGCTACCAATAAACAGCCTATTCAAGGAACTGCCAAGATCACGCTTGTTGCTCCTTTCCCGGGGGAGGTTTTGAAGTATTTCTGGTGGGACTACCAGATTCTGTAACAGCTTTGTTCCCTTGGACTTCTGTCTGGTAAATTCACAAGATTCGTTTCTCTCACCATATACACCTATACATCCGAACTAGACTGTATTGTTTCTCTGTGTCATGTATATGCATTATTTTATATTTATTTCTTGATTTCCTTTGTCATGTTTATGTGGTGTATATTGGAGTGGTGACCCTTTGAGAGCTGTATGCAATGAAATTTCATTATAATGTATGTCTATTAGTGTACATTTAAAGTGACAATAAAGTTATTCTAAGTCTAAATCACTCCCATCAATACTGACAGAATAAGGCATTAGAATATAAAATGACAGCAAACCCCATTCCTCACTAGCATTGATGATGTTACCTAGTTGTGTAATAAAATATCTGAAAGAAAACAACCTAGCTCAGAGAGCACCAAGAACCCCTTGGTCTTTTTTTGTTTGTTCGTATTTTTTTCTTGTTCACTGCCATCAAATATTAATTTTTGATAAGGGAAAAAAAAGGGGTGGCATCTTAGACCCATTTATGAATGTCCCAAAGGTGTTTTTTCAGGAGGCAACTGGACTTCCTTGTTTTGTCTTTGAAGATGTTTCACTTCTCATCCAAGAAGCTTCTTCCGTTCTGACAGGATAGTGGAGAATGTCAGAGCTGAAGAAGCTTCTTGGATGAGAAGCGAAATGTCTTCAACAAAAAAAACAAACAAACAAGAAAGTCCAATTGTCTCCTGAAAAAAGCACCTTTAGGACAACCATGACCTGGATGACTGAGAATCTCTACAGACTTTTACACCCGTTCATAAAAAAAACTCTGTTGCTCTCATAAAAGATCAAGTAAAATGGCAAGTTTCCACAACTCAGCAAACCAATTAAGCGAGTTTTTTGAAAACGTTAATGATCGTACAAAGGCCCTTATGCAGATCGAAAACCAGCCAGTATTTCGCCCCTGTTTTGTCTACAGCAAATTACAGGGAACGAGGAAACAATTACAGTGACGGCTTGTCTGCTTATAAAATCGGACCCTGTAACTTTCATTTAACCGCGTGTGTCTCAGTCAACCAAGTGCCAATTTGGAGAGCAAGTGAGTCACAGTCAGCTGGGAGTTTGGATCATGCTATTTCCAGAAGCAAAATTAGAGATGAGACAGGAACAGCAGCTGTTCTGCTCATTTGGCCTCCGGCAAGAATTCAGACCTCAGACCAAACTGAGTAGTTAAGCGGGAAAAAAAACAAAAGCCTTGGAATGCGGAAACATTTCAATGGAAAAATTTCAATGGTTCAGATTTTGCTGAGAGGCATATCCAAAGATTTTTGTCTGTCTTTCTGTCTGTCTATCTTCCTCTAGGTGTCATCTGTCAAAGAAGAGGGAGTCATGCTATTCTCCAAAGCACCTGAGGGCAGGACAAGAAGCAACAGGTGTCAACTAATCAAGGAGAGAAGCAACCTGGAACTAAGGAGAAATATTCTGATAATTAGAACAATTAACCACTGGAACAACAAAGTGGTGGGACTCATCTCTGAGGGGGATGAGTCTGCCTATTCAGATGAGGTGGATCAGTTGATTTCGTGGTATGGAGACAATAACTTGGTCCTCAACACCAATAAGACCAAGGAGCTTATAGTGGACTATAGAAGGAACAGATCAGACATCCAGCCCTTGCTTATCAATGGAGACCGAGTGGAGCAAGTGGCCAGTTTTAAGTTTCTGGGTGTTACCATAAAAGAGGACCTGACCTGGGGTGCTCACATTGCAGCACTGGTCAAAAGGGCCCAGCAGAGATTATACTACCTGAGACTTCTCAGAAAACAACAACTGAATGAACTACTGGTGGTGACCACTGCAACATAGACAGCATCTTAACTTATTGCACCTCTGTATGGTTTGCCAATTGCACAGGGGCAGATAGGAAAACTCTCCAGAGGGTTAATGTCATTGCCCAGAAGATCATTGGTTGTCCTCTCCCCTCTTTGGAAGAGCTCTATAGCTCCTGCTGCCTTAAGAAAGTTCAAAACATTCTCAAAGATCCATTTCATCCACACTCAAAGTGTGTGCACGCACACAAAGCACGCCCACCAAAGCACGCCCACCGAACTGATGGTAAAAGTGTTTGAATCCCACCATTGATCCAAAATCCAGTGGAAACTTGAAGTAGTTTCAGCTGGAGTGAAAATATTTCTAATTTTACAGGCACCAATGTTAGTTTTGCTTCTCACACTCTTTTTCAGCGTAACATTCAGGAGTGTATTCTCACAGATGTTGGCAGTGATGATGATCTATTGATATGGGGTTCCTAAATAAAAGGAGATTTGGTAACTTCAGAGTAGTCCCAAGAGCATTTGTCCTGTTGCACCAATTTTGGTTAATTCAGTGCAGCAATATTTTGAGTCAAGTCAGCCACGGAAAGTTTCCATGTTGTGTTTCACTATCCTATATCTATCCCTGTGGCTTCTATAATGACAGATGCCTTGAGTCTGTAGAGAACAGATGCATCTTATATGTTTATAACACGCATATAGAATCTTCTAAAAGGGCTTGAGAAATTTGTTTGTGCATGAACGAAAAAATGATACTTACCACAGAAGAATGGTTGCAGAAATTGATGGAGTTGACTGAAATGGCAAAAAATTGACTACTCTGATTAAAGAAAAGAACATAAGTACTTTTATTTCCACTTCTTACCACTTCTGATTTTTGTGCTTGATGTGGAAAAGAATCGAAGTTTGACTTTGGGTTTTATAGATTAGATTGATAGATTCTTTATAGAAATGACTTGTTCGTACTTTTGTGAAAAAAAAAAAAAGTTGTGCCTTGATGCTAATGCCTTATTTTAAAGTAACAGAGAGAGTCAGAAGTCAATGATTCATTTTATTGTCTTTCACCTACCTTTCCTCACTTCTCTTTCCTCTTTCCCTTCCTTCCTTAGTGTTCCTCTATTTACTTTTATGTTTTGTATTTTATAATACTTAATAACTTAATAAAAATGTTTGAAAGTAAAAGAAAAGAAAATAAAAAAAGAGAAATTTGTTTTCGTAGGAACGAGACTTTAAAAAAGAAAGTGTCCTTGTTTTCTTTTAAGAACATTTATAGCTTCCAGTTGTGATAATAAATCTTTGCCCTACTTGTCTCTTCCAATCTACCCATGCTTCTATTAATACCTATTTTTTGTCCCTCATTAAGCTGATATTTTCTTGAAATTTTATTTGCTTTCAAGAACAGATAGGCGTTCATCCGTCAAAGATTCCTTTGGGAGCTGTGCTGTAGAGTGAATGTTGAACTGGTATCACTATCAAGATTGCCCTGGAAAAATCTAGAAAAGTTACAAGAGAAATCTAATACAAGTAGATCTCGACTTACAACCACAATGGAGCCCAACATTTCTGTTGCTAAATGAAACATTTGTTAAGTGAATTTTGCCCCATTTATGACCTTTCTTGCCACAGTTATTCAGTGAATCACTGCAGGTATTAAATTAGTGACATGGTTGTTAAGTGAATCTGGTTTCCCCAGGACCTTACGACCGTCATAAATATGAACCAGTTACCAAGTATCCAAATTTTGATCATGTGACCATGCTGCAATGGTTGTAAATGGGAAAAGCTGCCATAAGTCACTTTTTTCAGTGCCCTTGTAACTTTGAACGGTCACTAAATGATGTGTTGTAAGTCGAGGATTACCTGTAAGGACAAAGCATAAGGACAAAGAGGGTACCAGTGGATTTTTTTTTCCTCTTTCTTCCTGGAAATTTAGATTTAGACTATTTAGGCTTTGCAAATAAAAATAATAATAGAAGTTGAACAACGTGCTAGAGTTTTTACAACGTTGGTTTGCATATGCATATACTATATGTACGGTATGTGTGTGTATAAATTTATTCATATGTATGTGTATACATATCTGCATCTATCTATTTGGTACTGTTCTGACCCAGGCTTTGTAAACTGTAATTATTCACAAACTTGTTTTAAAAGCAAAACCTATTTTATTGCAACGCTGGGAATTGTTTTCATTTCCAGCCGAAATTAATCTTAAATGGTCCCCCCAGATAAGTACACACTTTTCAGTTTTGTGAAGTGCTGCTAAAAACAGAAGTATCCAATTAACTATAAAAGAAACCAACTGAAGTACAAAAAAAACCCCACCCCAATCAATGTACACAGAGCTTCAAGGATGACTCGGAACCGATCAAGCTACTTTGCTTCCTGCAAAGGTTTCATCATCTAGGCCTGACTTTTATCCCTTATGGGAGGGGCAATCAACTCCCAGCCTTACTCCTGAGTCTCCCCTTTTGTTTCATCTGCTGTCTCCTTCTAGCAGCTCTGCACACATGCGCACTGGGAACAGGCTCTCCTGGGTCCTCTGCTTCGCTGCTGCCAGATTCTAGAGGCTCCGAAGACAGCACCCCACTCCCAGATGGTCCTGGCCCCATCCCTTCATCAGATGCAGGACCCTTGTCCGAGTCCTCTCCAGACTCCCTGACTGGTCCCCATTCTTCCCCACTGTCTGATTCCGCTGCCATCTGCACAGGCTGCCGGCAAACCAAAATAGGTACACATGTGTCATATGCCATATGAATGGACACACATGAAAAATGAAATAAATGAGATCCCTTCAAAGCAAGCTACAAAATCAGATGAATTGTTTTTGCAAGTGGAAAGCAAACTGTGCTTTCTTATAGACATGCCAGGAGAGCACTAGTTCTAGCAAATAGTAGAAATAATAATATTAATAATTTATTTCATTTATATGCCACCTGACATCCAGCAACTTCAGCAGTTCTTTTGGGTTAACCTTTATCTATAGGATTAGAGAAGTGGCCACCCTAAAATCTTTTTTTTTTTTAATGTGAAATTATAGCTGCCTTCAAATGAATTGTCCATTGTCTTAGCAGTTTAATTCCATCTGTTTGGGTCATGAATCATGCAGAAGAAAGGCTGTTAATGGCTTTTATACAGCCATTTCTCCTCTTATTCACTGTGACATCAAAGCAAAGGAAAACAAATAATGGTGAATAGTTAATCTTGCTCAGTGGGGTTAAAATTCCTGGGCACCACCAACAATAATTAAAAGATCAATTCATTTAACATTCGATCTGCAACCAGAGACTTTTAATGATTCACACAGGCAAAAGGATATTAGATTTAATCCTGGCATCTTTACCATCAAAGGCAAAATAGAGAAAGAGATATTCTTAATTAGACAGGTCTTGATTTACCCGCTTTGTTGTTTTCATCCTCTGGGCCTACTTACTAAATAGATATTAACCTTAATAAACTTCAGTGAAATTTGATAGAATAGACTACTGCAATGATTTTTGATCTTGGCCTCTTGAAGATGGGAGGACTTCAATTCCCAGAATTCCCCAGCCAGCAACCCTGGGGATGGGTGGGAGTTGAAGTCCACCCATCTTTAAAGGGGCCAAGGTTTAAAAACCCTGGACTACAAATTTTAGGATTGTTCCCTAATTATTTTGAATTAAGTCTTATCATACTAAAGGGACAGCAAAAACAGTTGTACTCTTATGTTATTCTGCCTGTTAATCAAATTTGCTCTTTCCTTTTTACCAAAAAAGTTTTAAATAGTTTTCTAGTTACCCTGAACAGTTGAAATTTTCAGATTTTGTAACATTTAGTAAGTAGAGGATATGGTTTTCTTTTTATATTTTGTTCATTATGGTTTATCATTAATTGTGTTTTTCTTTTTACTTCTATTTAGTTTGTTTTTCTTGGTTTCCCTTCTCCCCAGTTAGTTTGAAATTTTATGTATTTTCTTTGAATCTTGTTATAAAATAAACAAATTTTAAAAATACTGAATGGTACTCCTTTTGGATTGTCCAAAATTGCTGTAAAGTTTAATTTGACAAGAAAGGAAAGGTATTAAACACATAGAGAATAACTGCATTATTTACAGTGAATTTAATTTAAAACAAATGTAAATTTCATTGAATCTAAAATACTTTTCTTAAGGCCATACTGCTCTTTCCTATTTACTCTCAAGAATTCAGCTTAGGGAAAAAATATTCTTAGCCGTGAACTAATTCTAAAGATATTGACTTTAATTTTATTTAATTTTTAATCACATTTTAACTTTATTAACTTTGTATATTAACTTTGATATAGTTTAATTAACAATGACATTGATGCCACAATCAATTACCATATGTAATTATGGTAAGCTATCCTGAATGTTTACAAAAAAAAAAAAAAAGAGCGAAGAGAGACTGGCTGACCAATACACAGATAAATAGAAAAATAACAAATAAAAATAGATAAATGAAGTCAGATCTGGAGAAATGAAACCTTGTACATTCCATTGAACTCAGTTCTCATCCTTGCAACAAAATTAATCACATTCCTGGAGCTATGTTTTTAAATTTTGTAAATTAAAGTAGGGAAAAGGATACCCTGTTTCACAAAGACTTCCGGACTAAAGTCAATTAATTCCGCTGAAATAAAAATAATAAAAACTGGTAAAAAGAAGTTGGTATTAAGGGAAATAACCAAGGAAATGAGGAACAATAACAAGCAGGATTGGGACATGCCTGGACAATTATACACTCCATTCTCTGAATGAATATAATCGAGAAAGAATAGAATAGAATAGAATAGAATAGAATAGAATAGAATAGAATAGAATAGAATAGAATTCTTTATTGGCCAAGTGTGATTGGACACACAAGGAATTTGTCTTCAATGCATAAGGTCTCAGTGTACAAAATGAATTAGCAGGAAAACATTTTAGAGGCACTATTTATTCCTAACTTTCATAAGAACAAGAGAAAGATTTGAAGCTTTTCAACAATATGATGGGGAAAGAATAATAATATTTTGAAAAATGGCCTGGCCAAAACTGCAAAAATGCAGGTCTTGTCTGCTCCTAAAGGTCATCACACACTCACCAGTCAAAATTCTCCGTGGGTAAAGAATGCACATTTTTCTCTCAGTCATATTCCCAAGAGTTGGTAACTGCAAGTGCCTAGCCTGGTCATTTGTTCCCACAAAAAATTGCTACTGAGCTTCAGAATTTTATTTTGCCTTTGTACTTGTCCAAGGCCAGACTTTTGGCAACCACATTTTTGATGTCAAGGCCAAAGTACTGTGAAACCTTCCAGCTTAATCCATGTCAAAAAGAAAAAAGAAAAAAAGAAGCCACCCTGATTCTTCAACAAAGATTTACTAAGCTCAAGTAGCCTTGGGGCTATGTTTTGTGGCTGTGAAAGAATGGCACTGTTTAGAGCAGCGATCACCAACTGGTGGGCTGCGGCCCACTGGTGGGCCGTGAGAAAATTTTGGTGGGCCACAGAGAAATCTCACCCCCAGAGCACCCCCCCAAAGCAATTAATCCAGGTTGCACAGAAACACAAGGCTGTGCCGCCCACATGGCCTGCAGGAACCCTCCCCGCCCTCTCACTCCTTACCCCACAAACTTGCCTGCTAAATTGCTATTTTTCCTTTTTCTGACCATCATCTGTTCTGTTGTGCCGGGAGATTTAGATTAGCTATGATTGAAGCTGAAGTATTCATTTGCACGTAGGACATTGCAATGTATGATTTTATATGCTATATTTAGATCAGACCGAAGGCGGCATAGTTCTAGATTTTCTAGGTCTAGAGTTTCAAGTCTGGTGGCATAAGGTATTCTGCAACGAGTAGAGGAGTGGAGAACTCTTGTGAAATATTTCTGGACTTTTTCAATTGTGTTAATATCAGATACGTAATGTGGGTTCTGTATTCAACAATGATTTCAAAAGTGGCCCATTGAAGTGGGAAGCTGTTCTCCATTTTTAAGTAGCAGAGACACTGTTTCAGTTTGCTCCCATAAATGGAATTTATGAAAAATGAAATGAAATTAATTTATGAAAAAAACAGCAAATGCTTTTTCAATGTTTCCAACTGGTGCATCTAAGCAGAGCATATCTTCCTTGCTCAAGAGCAATACATCAGGTTCCAGACTGATGAGCTGTATTCAAGTATAGGTCTAGCAAATATTTTGTATGCTCCAGTTAGTAGTATGTTATTACCAGAGAAGAAGCTACGTAGGATTAGATTAACAACTCTTAATGCCCTTTTGGCTATGTAGGTCCTTGACAGAGTTTGCATTATCAACAAGGTCTTGACCATTTAGCTTGTATTTTATTTTCTGATTTTTTCTGCCAATATGTAAGACAGAGCATTTATTTGTTGAGATTTGAAGTTGTCATTTGATTGACCATTCTGACACATAGTCAAGGTCTTTTTGGAGGGTAGCAGTATTGTCTGTGGTGTTGAATAACTTTACATTATCAGCAAAGAGAACGCAGTTGCTCTTAATATGATCACAGAGGTCATTTATGTAGAGCATGAAGAGAGTTGGTCCTAAAACACTGCTTTGGGGGACACCACTGTTGACAGGTACAGAATTTGATAGGACGCTCCCAATTTTGACCATTTGTTGTCTGTTTGACAGGAATGCTTCTATCCAGTTATGTAGGTGTCCAGAGATACCATAAGATTTTAGTTTTAGTAGTAGTTTGTTGTGTACCACTGAATCAAAGGCTTTACAGAAGTCTATCTAGATTGTGTCTATTGCTTTGCCCTGATCGAGTTGTGTAGTCCATATGCTTTTGCAGTGTAAGAGTTGTAGATTACAGGATAGGTTTTTCCTGAAACCAAATTGTTTATTAGAGAGTAGGTTGTTTGTCTCTAAGTGGAGGATAATGGATTGGTTAATAATTGATTCCATGACTTTACAGGTGACACAGCATAAGGAGAGTAGTCTGTAATTTTCAACTAGGTTGGGGTCTCCCTTTTTGAAGATGGGGATGACCGTGGCTTGTGACCATAGTTTTGGCAAGGAGCTGGTCCTGAAAGATTTTTCAAAGCTTATGCTTAGAGGTTCGGCTATGGCAGTGGGTAGCTTTTTTAAGAAGTACGTACATATTCCATCCAGTCCAATAGATAGAGATGGTTTTAGATTGCGTTGTGCTTTTTCAACAATGTCTTCTATAAAATCGATATGTATTAGATCATTGTAGTTGTCTGTGGTTCGACTAGGAAGTACTGGGCTTGATCCATTGCTGTTTACAAATACTGAACCAAAGAATGTGTTAAAGAGGTTTGCTGGTGTCATCATTGCAGTCTTTGCCATTATGTCCTTTCAGGGGTGGGATGGACCTTGAGTCTTTTAGTTTGTTGTTTACAAAATTGTAGAAAGCACGGGTGGAATTGGGGCATAGAAGGTTTTCCTCTTGTTTAATGTGATAATTAGTGCATTCAGTTTTTATCTGGTGGCATAGATTTTTGTATCAGCTTTTGAAGTTGGCAATATGACCAGATTTGTTTTTCCGCCAGAGTGATCTCTTTTTGGATTGAAGCATCCTTATTGTTATGGGTAATCTCTTTTTCCTGGTTTTGGGAGTTGTTATTGGTACATATAGTTTGATGGCTCTTTTGATTTCTAGAAAGAATATGTTGTAATGGAAAAGGGTTCTTTAATTTGTATTCCGCAAATTGAATTCAAACTATTGCAGAAGATGAGATCGAGGCAGTTGTTAAGCCTAGTATTGTTGGTTACTAGTTGTTCCAGTCCCAGATTTGCTACAGCATTGTAGAAGGTTGCATGTATGGTTTCAGTTGTACATTCATTTAGGGTCCAGTTAATATGAGGTAGATTGAAGTCACCAAGAAAGATAAAAGCGTGTGGGCAGGATGCTGTCCATGTTAGTAGGTGGACTAAGATGTGAGATGTACTTTCACATTTCAAGGTTGCACAAAGGACTCCTTGGATTTACATGGGCATTGAATGAATGGGAAAATGATTGATGAATGGGTGATTAGTCTCTAGGCAGAAAAGGCAATAAGACCAAAGTTTGCTAACTAATAATAAGGGAGAAATTCGACATGTATTTGTAAGTGGATTTGTCAAATGTTTGCCATTTGGTATTTCTGGTGGAGAGAGAAAGAGAAGAGGAGGGGGGGGGAGAGAGAAGGAGGGGGAGGAAGAGAAGGAGAGCAAGCAAGAGGGAGAGAAACATACATAGATTTAAAAGTAAACCTGGTTCTGAAAATTGCATACATAAAGTGAAATGATGTTACTTTAAAAAGTACTTAGATATATATAGCAAAATGTTGTTTTTTAAACAGAAAAAAAATCTTGGGTTCTAATAGCCTTAATTTCCAAGCTTTCTGCCTTAGGTTTGGTAGGGAAAAAGGTGAGAGGAAAGGAGAGAACGTGAGAAGGATGGAAAGAGGGAGGGAAGGAGGGAGGAAGGAAGGAAGGAGGAAGGAAGAGAAGGAGGAGAAGTGGGGGAGAGAGGGAGAAGGGGGAAGAAGAGGGAGAAGGGGAGAAGAGGAAGAATGAAGGAGAGGGGGAGGTGAGAGGAGGAAGAATGAAGGAGGAAGGAAAGAGACAGGAGAGGGAGGGAGTTGAAAGAAGGATAGACTCTGTTCTTCCTATAGGAGGGAACCTGAAAGAAAGATTTCTGTCTTCCAAACCCATGGAGAAAGACAGGATCAGCCAGGGAGTCCCTCAACCATTCCCTCCATTCCTAATGCTTTTACGATAATGTCCATAGGAGTGGGTAGAAAATGTTCATCACTAGCGAGTCCATTTATTGGCACTTTCTCCAATATTTATTCCAACAATGTGCAATGTTTTCTTATTCTACAGCTACAAACTTCAAGCACAAGTTCATGGTTTCATCCGATTACAATGCTCTTCCATTTCATTTTGCAAGCACCATCCTATAACCTCCCTTCCGTTGTTCTCCACTTAACATCTCAACACAATGAACAACATTGGGATGTCAGATCTAGGAATAATACACCTCTCAAGGATTCAGTTCCACACTGTATAACTAAATGCAGAAGCCTAAAATGCAAAGCAGGGCTAAATAAATAGCTTTTATTGGGGAAACAAAAGGAATTGCAAGTGTGCAGGAGATCAAATCTGTAGGAATCAAATCCTCTGCCTTTCAATCTTGAAAAATTCTGCCAACTTTTATAAATCAGTAATCTCTTAGCTATTCTTTTCACAGCTTTGAAGGTGAACACCTTTTCTGAGTTTGCTTAATATGTAGTTTTTTATTTTTTTCCCCTTGCTAGCTTCAACCCTCAAAAGTCCAGACCCAAGTCACTATTTCACTGCAGCTACCTGCCAAGTAAATGTTTGCACCAGAGGGGTTATGCAGCAGGTTCTGACAAGTTCTGGAGAACCGGTAGCAGAAATTTTGAGTAGTCTGGAGAACCGGCAAATACCACCTCTGACCGGAGATTTTACAGTATCCTTCCACTGCCACAACCACCAAGCTACACCCACAGAACCGGTTGTAAAAAAAATTGAATCCCACCACTGGTTTGCACAGTCCTCCTGATGCTAGTTAGGTCTGTGTGTGAACTTAGATTTGCTTCATCATGTGATTTGCACTAGGAAAAAGGTTGCGAAGAGACCACTCAGTTCCCCTTGGATAAAGAATTGGGTCTGTGGTAGTATAAATACTATATCATTCAGCCTGTTTAATTCAAAACTTACAACTTACACTTTGGGGTGGATAGTTGGAAAAGAAGTTGGGGATGAATTAACAGAAAGATCAGGAACATGGTGAGAAGATGAGAGAGTAGACCAAAATGTTGACAGGTAACAGAAATAAGACAATGGTAAAAGGTACGGGGATGAATACAGCCGTATTGGTAGTTGTCTAATTTAGTTTACATTCTAATGTGGACTTAGAATACTTTGGCCCACTGCAGTGAAGAAGATGCCTTTCAGAAGAAAATAACCTTTTTTTCCCAGTGCTACATCAAATCCTTCCAAGCTGGGTGACTTCAAGATTGCTTCTAAGGTACACTGAAGTGGTTCTGTGGTGAAACTTTTTGGCATGTACCAAAGGAATCTGATATCATATGCCTGATAGGCACCATCTTGGCCAACAGTTTAGGATAACGTTTCTCTCAATCTTTTGTTATAGTTCAAGCTCTACCATTTGAGGAGTCCAAAGACAGCCTTCCACTTAATTTTTAGAAATTAGGGAACCACATTATTTTGCAAAGCAAATTTGAGGAGATACCTTCCTCGAGGTAAAGACCTAACCATGAAGACTAAGACCAATAGATTAAAACATTAAAAGAAATAGGTCCAGATAGACATTAGGTAGAATTTCTGTGACTAATGAACAGGCTGCCTCTTAGGACAGTGAGCTCTTCTTGACTGGATCTTCAATCTTTCAGTGAGCAGGAATTAAACAAGATTATCTCAATGATCCCTTCCGACTCTATAAATCTATGATTTAAATAAAGAGAGTTAGAACAATTAATCAGTGGGATGACTTGCCTCCAAAAGTCGTGGGTGTTTCAACACTGGGACTTTTTAAGAAGAGATCCGACAACCATCTGTCGGAAATGTTGTAGTACTTCTTGTTTGAACAGGGGTTGGATTAGAAGACTCCCATAGTCTCTTCCAAACTCTGTTATTCTGTTAAATCAGTGTTTTTCAAACTTGGCACCATCCAGAAGTGTGGACTTCAATTCCAAGAATTCCCATCCAGCTACAAAACTTAAAGGTAGCACGTTGGAAACACATTGATTTAAAGCAAGGGTCTTCAAACTTGGCAAGTTTAAGACTTGTGGACTTAGAATTCCTGAGCTAACATGACTGGAAGAAGGATTCTGGGAGTTGAAGTCCACAAGTCTTTAAAGCTGTCAAGTTGGAAGACTCCTGGTTTAAAGCTTCTCAGAAGCTTAGTGTTAACAGCAGGGTTCTACTGGCAAGAAGATTCACATGTGCAAATAAATGCTTTTACACAGAAGTCTGAAAAATATGAATTTTGTGGTTTCATTTTCCAAGTTACCAGCTCCCTTATTCCCTGCAACATTGAAAAATGATTTTTGCATTCTCTGGGGCTGCGCATACCTCCAGCTCAACTGTTTCAATAAAAATCACTACTGTGTGCAGAACACTTTATTGTCACAGTAAAATAGTTTCCCAGTAAAAGCCCTTGAAATTTTAAAGGCTTCCAACTGTTGTCATTACAGCTTTTTTTTCCCTCCAATTTTTCAGGCTTAGCGGGGTGAAAAACCTGCAGTTTTCAAGTTTGAAAAGAAAATGGTGATTGGAAAAATAAATAAAGAGAAGCAGTAGCACCTTATCAGTTCTGTTAGTAAGAAATTGTGTGCCTGAAAATTCCAGCTACCATATATCGTCAAAGGGAAGACATCCGACATTGAATCAGTGGAAATACTTTAAAGACTTATTTGGCTTTCTGCTTGTCTCATTTATGAAGCACTATGACAATCCAGACTGTTTGCAATGTTTGTCCTGTCTACAAAGTTCCAGATGGTTTCTAGATTGTAGCAAAAGGTTAGAACAGTGTTTCTTAATCTTGGTCATTTTAAAATGTGGGGACTTCAACTCCCAGAATTCTCCAGCCAGTATGGATAAGGTATAGAGCTGTACTTTAAAATAGGATAGAAAAATTCCTTTCTCTAAATAAAATCTGTCAGATTTAGTTATGCAATTTCATCTGGTTCCTTAACCTCTCAGGATATCCAGAAAGTCATTCCAGTGGGATCTCACCTTAATTCTTTGCTAGATTTTTGAAAAATAAATCAGTTCACCAAAGATTAAATTCTCAGGTTATGTTGTGGTTCGCTGGCAGCTGGTGCAGACAGCAGCGGAATCGGACAGTTGGGAAGAACGGGGACCAGTCCGGGAGTCTGGAGAGGACTTGGATGAGGGTCCTGCATTGGATGCAGAGATGGGGCCAGGACCATCTGAGAGTGGTGTGCAGAGCCTTCAGAGTCTGGCAGCAGCAAGGCAGAGAACCCAGTGTGCATCAGTACTTCGGTTGGGTTTTCTTTTTAGTTCATTTGATACTTCTGTTATTGGCAGAAAGGTGGATGCTTATCTCGGGGGACTGTTTGAGATTAATTCTAGCTGGGAATGAAAACAATTCCCAGCGTTGCAATAAAATAAGTCTTGTTTTTAAAATAAGTGCATGCATAATTATGGTTTGGAAGCCTTGGTCAGAACAGGTTATGAGAAGGTGGAGGATGGGACGGGCAGGATTTACAACTGACCATTCAAGATTTTGGATTATCGGGTAATTCCTAATGAAGTGGTTTTATCTAAGTCCATGTCTTAAAGGAAAAAAAAACATTGGAATATGATTTTTGGTCAGTGTAAGGCTGAGCAGATGTTGATACATTAGAGCAGGGGTGTTAAGCACACAGCCTGCAGGCCAGACGCATCACATGCTGGCTATGCCCAGTCTAGCAAAGGGAGAAAAAGTCACGATACATCACGTGACACCTCCATGATGACTTGAGTTTTACTCCCCTGCATTAGAGAATGGTCTATCAAATACAGGCAATCCTTGACTTACAACTATTTGTTTAGTCACATTTGAAGTTACAACAGCACTGAAAAAAAAAAGATTTATGACCAGTTTTTACACTTGCAATCATTGTAGCATTCCCAGGATCATGTGATCAAAATTCAGGCACATGACAACTGACTCATATTTATGACGGTTGAACAGTCTCGGGGGGTCATGTGATCACCATTTGTAAGCTTCCCAGCTGGCCTCCGACAAGCAACATCACCGAGGAAAGCTGGATTTGCTTAAGAACTACATGGATTACCAAATCTGCATTTCTAAAAATTGGCCTCCTCAGTTTCTGCTTGGGGCAGGGAAACTGGGGGTGGTTTCTCTCTACCTTAAGATTTTTTAATTTCTCCTTTAGAGAAAATATTCTATCCTCCTTTTAATATTTTCCAAAATATTTTATTCTTTGGGTAGGGGGTCCTTAACCTCTCAGGATATCCAGAAAGTGATTCCAGTGGGATCTCACCTGAATTCTTTGCTAGATTTCTGAAAAATAAATAAATCCACCTAAGATTAAATTCTCAGGTCATGAGAGGGTGGAAGATAGGATGGGCATCTATGTCTTAAAGAAAAAAACAACTGCAGTGATTCGTTTAACAACCATAACAAAAAGGGTTGCAGAGTGGGGTATCCCTCACTTAACTGTCTTGCTTAGCTACAGATTTTTGGGGCTCAACTGTGTTCTTAAGTCAAGGACTTTCTGTAGTAAAGACAAGTTGGCTCTGCAGTCAACCATTGGTGATTTCACAAGAGCAGAGAAGTCTGTTGTGGTTGGTAGGTAAAATTCCTTTTTTTAAAAAAACATTATCTAATTTAGATAATGAAATGCCTGCAGGAAAACAAGGAAGCTCAGAGAGCACCAAGGACCCATCCATTCCTCTTTTTGGAATGGCAGGGTGGATGGAATACTGAGGATATAGAGGGCAGTAAGGCAATCTGAGTATGATCATATTGTTGGAAGAAATATCCAGGTCCAGATCCAATCCGGGAGAAAGACAGTGGAGACAAAATGGAGGCTGTGGAGGCTGATTGGAAAGAAAAGTTCCCTTTATTAATGAAGCAGAACTACCAACTACATGCGATTCTGGGCAGCTGACAAAATGGAGGTTTGAATGGGTGGGTTTTTATACCTTCTTTGAACTTCCTGTTCCTGTGCAAGAACATGTCCTTTAATATTCTATTGGCTGTTGTCAAATTCCTATGGAATCATGGCTGGCTCTATGGGCAGAAGAAGGAAACGCAAATCCTAATTGTTTGTCTGAACTAATTTTGTTAACCTTTTGTTGCTTATATGGAATTTCTGTCTGATCCGGTCTTTCTGAGCAGATTACCAAATCTGCTTTTCTAAAAACTGGCTTCCTCAGTTTCTGCTTGGGGCAGGGAAACTGGGGCTGGTTCCTCTCTACCTTAAGTTTCTTTTTTTAATTTCTCCTTTAGGGAAAATATTCTATCCTGCCTTTTAATATTTCCCAAAATATTTCATTCTTCTGGTTGGTGGTGGGGGCAATTCCCACAATATCATGAACTTGAATTCTTGTTCTCTGAATTTTTCTGAGGTTTGGGAGGTTTTTTGGGGAGAAGAATCGGTTTTCCTGTTCTTGAGCTATGTTCAGATTGTTTATTTACGTAACTCAAAATACATTTAACCTCAGATGACTCTCATGCATTGATTGATTTGGCTGAATGGGTTTGTGGAGCCACAGAAACAAGGACTGGGCACCATGCATACCTACCAATTTTCTTATCTTCCTGTTATCTTTCTGCAGGTAAGTCAAAATACATTTATTTATTAGATAAGGAGGTTTTTCCAGATGAAATCATTAACATGCTGGAGGACCAAATTGTCTGAAGGGGCTATATTTTAACTGGGTTTCTAGTCTACTTTTAATCATGTTTAAATTATGTTGCAATGGGTAATTATGATGGCTGCAATGTCCTGGGATCATATAATCACCTTTTGTGAACTTCTAACAAGCAAGGTCAATGAGGAAGCCAGATTCACTTAACAATCATGTTAGTAACTTAACAATTGCAGTGATTCACTTAACAAATGGAGCAAGAAAGGTCATAAAATGGGGCAAAGCTCACTTAAAACTGTCTCACTTAGCAACAGAAATGTTGGGGTCAATTGTGGTCATAACTTGAGGACTAATTGTAAATTGGCTTTGGTGGAGCCACTATTAAATCTTTTCTCATATTCAGGAAGTTATGCACCAGATATATTTTTTTCACTCAATCCCATAACAATAATACTACATACTAATATTAATATTTTGATAAATATTAATGTCACTGAAGGCAAAGTCATCACATGCCATCACTATCATCACAGGGCTACCATGCCAGCTTTGACTGTTGCTCCTTGCCTGTTTTTGTTGACATACTTTATACAGAACAAGGCATCTCACTTCATTCTTGTATTGGACTGGAGGCTAAAAGGCTAAAAGAGGCAAAAAGAACTGTTACAGGAACTGGGCATGGCTAGTCTAGTAAAGAGAGGGACCATGATAGCAGATGAAAAAGGGGTCAAGCTATTTTCCAAGGCACCCAAAGGCCAGACAAGGCACATGTTATGTCCTGAGAACTCTAGGAGTTCTCACTCAGGTCCACTCACTTTGTGTGGGCGTTATTTCCCCCATTCCCATTGGTTGGTTCTCTCCAGCAGCCAGCTATAAAAGCAGGCTGCGGGGTCCAACCAGTTGCTGATTGCTGCGAGCCAGTTCCAGGCGTGGCAAGCACGGTCAGCCCTTTATTGTAAAATAAAGTATTGTTGCACTCATGCTCTGGTTCAGCCTCTCATTGCTCAAACTTAACACTGGCGACGAAGGTGGGATGGCTACCAGAAGCACCATGCAACCGCTGAGTCACTAGCCACCGATCCGCAGCCCAGAGAGAGCGATCGGCTGGCGATAAGGGAAACGCTGATCCGCAGCCAGAGAGCGGTCAGCCAACAAAACGAGCGATCAAAAAGAGCAAACGCTGATCCGCAGCCAGAAAAAGCGGTCTGGTTCAAAAGTTAGAAGCGTCTGTAGCCGCTTGTTAGCCCCGCTACGGGGAAAGTGAAGCGCTGCGAGCCGCAGCCGCTCTGTATTTGGCGCGAAATTCAAACGGGTGTCATTTGAATTTCGAGCCAGTAGGAGACACAGCACAGCGCTGTAGGAAGTCACTAACGCCCACTTTTGGCGCGAATCAAAGACACCTCCAACGGCTAGCAGCCAACGTGATAACCCAGAGAGAGAAAGAGAGGGTAGCAAAAAACCTCTCCAGAGCTGATATCACTAGTAACGCACGAGCGCCCGTTGTCCCAGAGAGATTTTTCCGCAGGTAGCCCAGCCGTTCCAGCACCATGAGTTCCAACCCAGTATTCCCGGCGTTTAAACCAGACGAAGAGAAGTGGGAATCGTATAAGAACCGCTTCAATCATTACATCGATGCGGTCGGCCTGGCGGATGCGGGAGAGCATCGGAAAAATCCTATTTCCTAATCTACTGCGGAGCCACCGTTTACTGATACCGCCGCAGCACTCGTGGCGCCGAGAGAATTGAAAAATGTTCCGTGGTCCGAGTTGCTTGAGATCCTCACTAACCACTACGCTCCCAGGCCTTCACAAATCGCCAGGAGGTTCACGTTCCGTATGAGGAAGCAATCAAGTAAGGAGACCATCAATCAATATATGGCCGCCCTCAGAACAGCAGCCCTGCACTGCGGGTTTGGAACATACCTGGAGGACATGCTCCTCGATCAATTAGTTTGTGGGGTCAAGGATCTCAACCTACAGAGGCGCCTGCTGGCAAAGAAAGACCTCAACCTCGCGCAGGCGGTCGAGGAGGCCCTAGCATCCGAGCTAGCAACGAACGCAGCCACCGAAATTCAGGGCCCAAGTGCCAAGTTGGCATCGTTCCCAGTCCATTCCGAAGAGGTGGAAGCGGAGGAAACCCACAACGATGAAACGCACGTCCACCGCCTGCGCCAACGACAGACGGCCGCAGGTAGGGGCCAAACAAGAATACACGGTCCACCCAAGCACATGACACTGTGCCTAGCCTGTGGGGATCGCATCAAAGGGCCACCTGCAAGTTTAAAGGAGCCACTTGCAACAACTGCCATAAGAGGGCACATCGCAAGAGTCTGCCAAGCCCCTCAAAGCGCTACACACAGACCCCGTCCTCGCACTCGGGACCACAGAGGCAAGTATTAAACTGTCGCACGCACCGCCTTGCCAGGCGCACTTGCCACGCTCTCCAGGACGCTCTCGGCCACGGAGCGAAATTACAGCCAAATAGACAAGGAAGCCCTAGCAGCTGTTGCGGCCGTGAAAAGTTTCACGAATTCCTTTTTGGCCACTTCTTGAACTGGTCACCGACCATAAGCCCCTCCTGGGCCTACTGGCCGCGACAAACAGACCCCTCAAGTCCTTTCCCTAGGATGACAAGGTGGACACTTTTCCTAGCGGCCTACTCATACAAACTTATTCACCGCCCGGGCAAAACTGTATCCCACGCCGACGCTCTCAGTCGCTGCCCCTTACCCGCTCCGGCTGAAGACCCAGCTCCTGTCAACGCCATTTTCGAAATCACCCAGTTGGACCTGCCCATCACCGCCCTTGACATCGCCGCTAAAACCAAGGCAGACCAAGCGCCGCCCAGGTGCTCGACTGGGTGAGGAGGGTGGCCGGGAGGCAACGTTGATAACAAATTCGCACCCTTTAAGACTCGCATGCAGGAGCTGTCCAGTTTGCAGGGTTGTCTACTGTGGGGCACTCGAGTGGTCATTCCGACCTCGCTGCGTACCGAGTCCTGGAGGCGTTGCACGAGGGACACCCCGGCATCGTGAGAATGAAGTCATTAGCACGCAGCTACGTGTGGTGGCGGGTCTAGACGAGGACATTGTCAATTGGGTAAGTTCCTGCAGCATTTGCCAGGAATCCCATCCTGCTCCCCCATCGCCACCCCTACCAGATGGGAGAGCGCCAGCGCCCTGGTCTAGAATCCATATCGATCTGGCCGGCCCGTGCATGGAAAGATGTTCCTAGTGGTCGTGGACGCTTATTCCAAATGGATAGACGTGGCACAGCTATCCACGACCACCACACTAGCAATCACCAACGTGTTAACGCGCCTGTTCATTACACATGGACTACCTGACTCCATTGTCTCTGATAATGGCCCACAGTTCGCATCAGTAGAATTCAGCCGTTTTGCTGCCAACCTGGGCATTCGCCACATTTTCACAGCCCCATTCCACCCTGCCAGTAATGGGTTGGCTGAAAGGGCCGTCAGGACCACCAAAGAGGCCCTCGCTAGGTTTGGCAGGGATGACTGGCACCACAAACTCGCACGGTTCTTGATGAGCCAGCACTCAACCCCCTGTACAGTCACCAATAAGTCCCCAGCGGAACTTCTGATGGGCCGGCGCCTGAGGACTGTATTGGACAGACTGCACCCTCAATACTGCCCTGACTCTCCCCTCGCTTCTACTTCGGGGGTTAGACATTTTATGTTACAGGAGCCTGTATTCGCAAGGAATTTCGCTGGGGACCCACTTTGGATTCCAGGCGAGGTCATCGCCGTCACCGGGCCGAGGTCGTATAGGGTCAGGCTGGAGGATGGTCGCGTCTGGAGGAGACACATAGACCAGCTTAGAAGGCACCTCAGCACCCTTGCCAACAAGAATCCAGAGTCTCCAGTCGAGGAGGAACCACCTCATCCGCCGCCCAGCCACATCGCACCCAACGACCAGTCGGCACCAGCGGCCGCTCCGGTCAACCCGAACTCGGACAACAGCGCCCAGAGAGTTGACCAGCCTGATCCAACCCACGAGAGCTCGACCCCAGTAACCATCCCGGTGGTTTCCGAGGATGCCCAGTCTGGAGGGAGCGTTGGCGACACTATGCCGGCTCAACCGTCACAAACTGATACCGAACAGACAGACAATGTTCCCGAGCTGCGCCGTTCCGGGCGCCAACACAAACCCCGTCTACCTCAAGGACTATGCATGTTCGCATCTGGGGGAAGGGGTGTTATGTCCTGAGAACTCTAGGAGTTCTCACCAGGTCCACTCACTTTGTGTGGGCGTTATTTCCCCCATTCCCATTGGTTGGTTCTCTCCAGCAGCCAGCTATAAAAGCAGGCTGCGGGGTCCAACCAGTTGCTGATTGCTGCGAGCCAGTTCCAGGCGTGGCAAGCACGGTCAGCCCTTTATTGTAAAATAAAGTATTGTTGCACTCATGCTCTGGTTCAGCCTCTCATTGCTCAAACTTAACAGCATAAAGGATGTAAACTGACCAAGGAGAGATTCAACTTGGAAATGAGAACTTTTCTGACAGTGAGAACAATCAACCAATAGAACAGTTTGCCTTCAGAAGGTGTGGGAGCTTCATCACGGGAGGCTTTCAAGAATAAACTGGATTGCCATCTGTCAGTAATGGTGTAGGGTCTCCTGCTTGGGCGGCGGGGTTGGACTAGATGACTTACAAGGTCCCTTCTAACTCTGTATATATCTGGATAGTACACTGATTGTTGACGGTTAGCATGTTGGATGACTGAAAATGAAAGTGTTTAAAATGCTGGAGGACTGAGAACACAACAGGTAAGCCAGTGATTGCAAGTGTACATTTCAAGATGTTTACTTGGGACATGTGTGCTGTGCTTGGATGGTTCCCCAGAGACTTGTGGTTGGAGGGTTAAAATTAAAATTACCCAGTGAATGGCCTTTATGCATCCAGCACTTAGAGAAGCCCAGTGGAAAGTGAAACCCTTCTTTGGCCTTCCTGCTCCATCTTCCACCTGTATATTTCAACAAGGCAAAATTGGAGACCTTCTGAGCTTGCAGCCGCTGGATTCCTCCGCCATGACTTTATGTTACAAAGAAAGTTTCCAGCTTGCCTGTCGCTCTCTATATAAATCCATGTCTTGCTTTCAAAGCTGCCGTAGGGAGGACTGCTGTTTCCACCTCCACCCCCTGTCTCTTTGACCACATCCTTCTGCTGCTTGGATACCCTGATTCACTCGAACTGATTGAATAAACAAAGGGGTAAAGTTACAAGTCTAGACTCACTTTAAGGGAGTTGGAATGCTGGAGGCGAAGAAATCAGTGTGAAAAATCAATGTGTGCATTTGTGCGTGGATTTTCTTTTTCAAGTAATCAACGTCACTTCCTTGCCAGATCAGCCTGGGACAGAAAGCAGGATCCAAAAATGGCTTCAGAAGACTACACTCCAATAACAGGAGGGTATTAAAATTAAAACTAGGGACAAAGATGAAAAGCAGAATCCATATTTATTAAATTTCTTGTCCTCCAAAGCACCTGAAGGCATGACAAGGAGCAATGGATGGGAACTAATCAAGAAAAAAAAACCAACCTAGAAATAAAGTGTTTCCTGAGAATTAGAATAATTTCTCAATGGAATGGCTCATCTCCAGAAGTTGTGGGTGCTATATCATTGGAGGCTTTTAAGGAGAGATTGGACAGCCATTATTTTGTCCAGTATCTTACAGGGTCTTCTCCTTGAGTAAGGAGTTAGTTGAAGACCTTCAAGGTCCTTTCCAACTCTTTTATTCTGTTATTCTGATAGTGTATGGAGTTGAATTTGTTGAGTTTGAAATATAGCCAATAGCAGCTCATAGCAAAACTTAGATAATTCTATAAACAGCAATGGAGATTTAAATCTGTTTAGTGCTGGAAAGGGAGATGATACTCAGAAGATCTCAGAACTTCAGGCTAGACCTGGAATTTAAAAAAAAAACCAGTAGAGAAAATTGCATGGATATTTAGAGAAGAATAGAATAGAATAGAATAGAATAGAATAGAATAGAATAGAATAGAATAGAATAGAGTAGAGTAGAGTAGAGTAGAGTAGAGTAGTGTAGAGCAGAGCAGAAGAGGAGAGGAGAGAGAAGAGGAGGGAGAGGAGAGGAGAGGAGAGGAGGAGAGGAGAGAAGAGAAGAGAAGAGAAGAGAAGAGAAGAGAAGAGAAGAGAAGAAGAGAAGAGAAGAGAAGAGAAGAGAGAAGAGTTGGAAGGGACCTTGGAGGTCTTCTAGTCCAACCCCCCACCCAGGCAGGAAACCCTACACCACTTCAGACAAATGGTCATCCAACATCTTTTTAAAAACTCCCAGTGTTGGAGCATTCACAACTTCTGGAGGCAACTTGTTCCACTGATTAATTGTTCTAACTGTCAGGAAATTTCTCCTTAATTCTAAGTTGCTTCTCTCCTTGATTTCTACGGAGTAACCAAGTTTCGTGACTTGACGGAAACATTAAGGTTTAGCTGAGCTTAGATATTACTTCGAGGAGTACAGCTTTCTCCCAGTATACCTCCCAGTAGAGGAAGTCTTTGATTTGTGATCAGGGTGGGATTGTACCAGTTTGGACCGGTTCTATAGAACCGGTTGTTATGATTCAACGCAGTTTGGAGAACCGGCAAATCATGCCCCTGGTTGGACCTGACCCCCCTCAGCCCGCCCCTCCCCTTCCCATCCCTCCCTTCCTTATTGTACATGCCTGACATCGCTGACTGTGTTCTCCCCCGCCCAGTCACTTCTTAAGGTTTTTCTTTTTTTTTCTTTTCCCGCCCAACAATCAGCTGTTCAGCTGTGCTGGGATCCCGCTTGCTGTCTTACTGCTGTGGAAAGGGAACTTCATGAGGACAGTGGTGACACCCAAGCAGGAAAAGCCCAAAGGGAACATCAGGCCAGCCATAAAACAAACTTGCATAGGAAAAGAGATTTAATAAAAGGTATTGAAAGAATCCCCCTAGACAAAAGACAAGTAATTAAGAAAGCTAGGGAAACAAGAAAAAGAAATTTCTTACAAACAACAGGTCATGCCAAATCAGCAAAACAAATAGACAAAAGACACGAAAGAAATTCCATAGCAGACAGGAGATTGCCACCAAACAAATATAAGAAAACATTAGAATGAAACTGATAATCCAATCAAACCACCCCGCAGAGTTTACCCTCTGGCGGAAATGAAGACAACCCCCTGACAGGATTTAAAACATTAATAAATACAAACACAAGCACTCACACATAAAAGGAGAAAAAGGTATAAAAATCAGGAGTTTATTATACAAAGATGGCTAGCCCCAGGAATGCAGACTTCTTGCTATCTCTTGCCTTCCTGAAAAATAAAAGGAACCCGCTTCCAAGCAGTTGTCTGTGTCCTTGCACCAGAGCCCTCCCAGCAGGAAAATCGAATCCTCAAAGGAAAGGCATTTTCCAGCCTTTCAACACTGCTTTGCCCAGGAGGCTTCCCTGAAGCCCAGGAGGCAAAAAAAAAAAACAGGGGCTGCTGCTGCTGCTGCTGCTGCTACAAAAAAAGAAGCCATGCCCACCTAGTCACATGGCCATGCCCACCTCAACATGCCTACCTAGCCATGCCCAGAGAGCCACTTGTTAAAAAAATTTGAGCCCCACCCCTGCTTGTGATCACAAATGAGCCCAACATTTATGTTCTCAGCCAGGCAGTCGTCAAGTGACTTTTGCCCCGTTTCATGATCTTTCTTGCCATCCTTAAGTGAACCGCTGCAATTGTTAAGTTAGTAACACGGTTCTAAAGTGAACCTGGCTTCCCTATTGCTGGTCGGAAGGTTGCAAAAGGAGATCACATGACCCTGGAACACGACAGTCTTCATAAATAGGAGCCAGTTGCCAAACTTCCAAATTTGATCCTGTAACCATGGAGATCACATGACGGTGTGAAATCACTTTTCCAGTGCAACTGTAATTCTAAGCAGTCGCTAAAACAAATGATTGTAAGTTGAGGCCTATCTGTAGGGGAAACACTAAGCTCACAAATGTGAAGGAAAAATAGACTATTTTTTTTTTTTTAAAAAAAGACTAAACATCATAACAAGGATGGAGAATTTTTGGTGGCCATGGCAAGGAGCTGAATTCCCTGACAGGAGGCAAGTTGATGGAGCTGTGGGAATCCTGCACCCCTGAAGAATGAAATATTTTGGGGAATATTAAAAAAAAAAAGGGAGAATATTTCATTTCCCTAAAGGAGAAATGGAGAAAGATTTTTTAGAGGAGAAAGTAACCCCCTGTCTTTTTTAATAGCTCACTGTTAGGAATAACATAGGTTACCTAACGTAGTTTGGGTAAAATAATATATATAAACTATGATTGTAAGTTTAAGTGTGTATCACTTTAAACTACAAAGCATGTAATTTTGGGTGCGGTGTTGAACCGCCATAAGAGGGAGCAAGAGAACCTGACAATTGCTGACGATTCCTGACGATTGACTGGTTTGATGGATTGATGGTTTGTTAACTGCGTGTTTTCCCTACTGTTGAGTTGCTGAAGGAAGAGAGGAGTTTTTGACTTCTTCATATCTCTACTGCGAGAAGATATATTACTGGACTGATATTTGTAAGTTTACTGACCTCTCTTTTTCGACACTGGAATTTGCAACTGAATAATCCCTGGATGGACTGAATTAGTGAATGATATATGGACTGTTTGACTATGCTAAAACTCTTACTGGAATAAACTATTTAACTAGCACTGTATATCTGTTTTACTGAGTGTAAGCTACAAAAACGTTTATCTCACATATTTTGCCTGCCTGCCTGATTGCTGTGCAGATTCTGCTAGGGTGTATCCCTAACACTCACAGCACTTCAGGAGATAATGAGCTTATTGAAAGAGGAAGCCAACTATCTAGACAGCTCTGTTCATAAGCAAAGCAAATACTGCAGACGGAAATCCATTCAAGACAGGACATTTCAACGCCCCTTGCAGCAATTTCAACAGCTAACAAAAGCAGAATGATAGGATTAGAGCAAGCAGCCCCTGAGCAAAAAAGAAATCTAACATAGGACATAGTCATCAGCCACAATAAGAACTACCCGCCACCATTTAACAAAAGACACAAGCCACTTTATTGAACAACCCACCAGAACATGTCAAACTTCAAAGTCACAGAAACCTATGAAGATCCATCCACTCATTCAACTGTTTGGTTGACTGCCCCAGGAGTTCTGCCCCAGGCTTCGTAAACCGTAATTAGTCACAAACTTGCTTTAAAAACAAAACCTATTTTATTACAATGCTAGGAATTGTTTTCATTCCAGCCAGAATTAAACTCAAATAGTTCCCCAAGATAAGCACACACTTTTCAGTTCTGTGAAGTGCTGCCAAAAACAGAAGTATCCAATTAACTAGCAAAGAAAGCAACTGAAGTACAAGAAAAACTAACAGAAGTATACAGAGCTTGCAGGATGACTTTGAATTGATCGAACTACTTTGCTTCCTGCAAAGGTTTCATTATTTAGGTCTGACTTTTATCCCTTATGGGAGGGGCAATCACCTCCCAGCCTTACTCCTGAGTCACCCCTTTTGTTTCAGCTGCTCTTGCCTTCTAGCAGGTCTGTGCACACACACACTGGGAACAGGCTCCCCTGGGTCCTCTGCTTCGCTGCTGCCAGACTTTGAAGGCTCCGAAGACAGCACCCCACTCCCAGATGGTCCTGGCCCCATCCCTTCATCAGATGCAGGACCCTCATCCGAGTCCTCTCCAGACTCCCTGACTGGTCCCCTTTCTTCCTCACTGTCCAATTCCGCTGGCATCTGCACCAGATGCCAGTGAACCGTAACACCCAGAACCACAAAACCTGTGGATGATTTGCTCATGGAAAGAGGGTGCATTTATTGAAGCATATCACTCATCGTTGCCTGTGGGAGTTTTGTTTGCCTCCTGTCTTTAAGCTGCAGTTCTTCCTTTTTCTGTGCCCACCCACTTCCCCCATCGTATCCTATGCCAATCCTATTCTGAGTGTGGTGTTTATTTCCTCCCCATCTAAAATGTTGAGAACCTTATAGTCATGTCATAGGCATCCCTGGAGGAATGCAGAGACCGCAAATAGGTGGACCAAAAGGCCACAGTTTGCTACCTCTAATTCGTTGCAAGAACCCTTCCCTGGTATTTGAAAACTGGGGTCTGTTCCTGCTCCAGTGGTTAGCTGAACCACCCATTGGGAATAGCAGCTTGGAGTTACTCCTGTGGTCCCAGTGATATTTGCATTTTGTGAAGGGTGAACTCTCAGTTTACCAAGGTAACGTGTTTACCAAAATAACATGGAGGGAGGGAGTCCCCTGCTAGCTGAAGCTATAAAAGGGGAAGCTAATTCCTCTTGTGGCCACAAGCCTCTTCAATGCTATATCGACACCCACCTACAGCAGCATTAAACATAGACCTATTTTGGAAGGAGAAATGAACTTACTATTTATTTTGAAATAACCTTATGATGACAGCAAATGGAGGAACCCTGACTCCTTTTTATTTTTTCTGGTTATACACGTAGTCCTCAATGTACAAACCACAATTGAACCCAAACTTTCCGCTGCTAATCAAGACAGCCTCTCAAGTGAGTTTTGCCCCATTTTGCAACCTTTCTTGCCATAATTCACTGCAGTTGTTAAATTGCTAACACAGTTATTAAGTGAATCTGGCTTCCCCAGGGACAAACCTCAACTTCTTACTTTTACATCTCTCTCTATAAAAGCGAAAGACCCCTCACACATCATCACAACATCTCCAGAACCGTAAAACCTACAAACTTGAAATTTGGCATGTATGTTCCTCTTGGCTTCTAGGTGCTCACTAAGAAATGATTTTTCAAAATGACCATCAGAGCATCAGTATTTCGTATACTATTATTAACATGCTCTGATGCTAAGGAGTTCTACTCCCCCTCCCCACCTGAAAAGAAATGTGTTCCAAATGCAAAACACAAGCAGAGGAGAGGAGTTTCAGTTTCCCATCAGCAAGCAGCTTTAGTACAGAACAGTTGAGCTAAGCCACGCCCAGGCTCCTTGCTGTCTCCTTCTTGCAAACACAGCAAATACTGCTTCACTTTCCAAATAGCCCTCAACTCTCTCACACTTATAGGATGCTAGCCAGATGAATACCTATGGATGCTGGTAGGCAGAGGCAGAATTTTTTCCCCTTATTTTCCTCTCACAAAACTAAGCCTGATCACAATGTTTCATAGCGAAACACGGGTATAGAGGGTAGTAGTAATCTAAACTCTCCGGAGAAGAACCTAATGCTGGGAACGATTGAGGGCAATAGAAGAAGCAGGTGATAGAGAATGAGGTGGATGGATGGAGTCACTGAAGCAGTCGGCATGAGCTTAAATGGACTCTAGGGGGTGGTAGAGGACAGGAAGGCCGGGAGGAACATTGTCCATGGAATTGCGGTGGGTCAGACAACAAACAACATAACAACAACATAACAACATAAACTAGCCATTTCTATAACAACAAACCTATCTAAGTGGTAAAACCCAAAATCAAAGTTTCATTTTTGCCCACCTGAAGCCAAATAGAAACAAAAGTAATTGTGTTTTTTTTCCCTTTCATCAAACAATCAATTTAACCATCTCTGCTCACTCCGTCAACTTTTGCAACCATTAATTCATTGCGGGAATCGAAGCATCTTTCATTTTTTTGTGCATAAGATTCAGCATAAAAACTTGGCACATCCATAAGAAACGTTTACGTGCCATGCACGATAAAGATGTTAGGTTTTTCCCATTCCTACTAACCTCCAGGCTGAGAAATTTAAAAGGAAGCATGTTAACTTGATTTTCCAAAAGGGCCCTGGGAATTTGCCCCTTGAGTGAGCAAATAACTTCTAGCTGAATGGGAACAGATCAAAGTATTCTGGTGCCTACAACACCCAAACATCTGGCAGCATTGCAGAAAAATACATTTTCCAGATTCTTGTCTATTCCTTTGGAGTGAGCTAAAATGAGAAGATTTTTCATAACTTCAAAGTGTTAGAATGATGAAATGCAGTCAGGAAAGGAAAAGCCTTTCAGAAGGATGGAAAGCAGACAAAGGTCTTCAGAGAAGTTCCAGGCTTGTGTGGGTATTTGTTTCTCAGTATCTGAGAAATCACTAAATAAATCACTAGATAAATAGATACATAATAACCATCCAATTTTTGACATGGCGTGGATTCCAGAATTGTGGGTGGCAGCATGGGAGAAAAAGGGTGGATGAAATATAAAGGCAAGCATTGTTTTCAGAATATCACTCATTTTCCTTCAACTAACCATAAAAATAACTGCTGGAATGGTTACAGATTTTTTTTTTTTTGCATTTTCTAACAGGAACCATTATACACTAGTTCAAAAAGAGTATTTTTGATCTCTATTCTTGATCCATGAAATAGTTTTCTGGAATGAGAGAGCAATACAACTGCTAATGAAATGTTGTTTGCAATAGAAAAGAATATAGGTACAGTAGCTTCTTGGTTCTTGATGTTCTTTGGTTTCATCTGTCTGTCCATCCACCTCTATCTATCTATCTATCTATCTATCTATCTATCTATCTATCTATCTATCTATCTATCTATCTATCTATCTATCATCTACAGCCCATCTTGTTTCAAAGCAACTCTTCAAGTCTTCTTGGGGGGTTGCTTAGCAGAAACTGATAAAACAGAAAGTCTTAGTAACCCACGTTTAATTTCTCATAGGTAGACATTATAGAAACCTTATCTATTTGGCCCAATCCAGATGTCATGTGATTTTAACATTTTTTTGATCTTGGATTCTTGATTATGGAATGCTTTGAGTTATTCTTCTGATACTACTCATTTTTGTTAGATTGGGGAACCCTTAAAGGATAAGGGAAGGGTATGTATCGAAACTGATATTTTCAAACAATGCAGAAGGAAGGAAGGAAGGAAGGAAGGAAGGAAGGAAGGAAGGAAGGAAGGAAGGAAGGAAGGAAGGAAGGAAGGAAAAAATGTTTTTATTCAATTCTAATCAATGTAAAAACAATGGTAGGCAAAAATTGCTACCTGCCTATTACAGGGAGATACAGATTAGGGTTCTTAAAAACATTCTTTTTCCAAATACAAGTAATAAATGCTATGTATGAAACAATCTCTACTTAGGAGTATGTGTCCATGTCTCTAATGTTAAGCAGTAACATTTCCTTGGAGCTACTCTTGACTTCTGATGGATTCATACATACAAGACACTTATATGGTTTTCCTGAAATTTTTTTTGAGAAGGTTCAAGATTGTCTTCTACCTGCATACTTTATTTCAATTTTCCAGTTCACCATGGGGCTACTTAGTTATCTCCTACCCACTTACTTAGTTCTTCAAGATCAACCAGAGTCAGGCAGATACTGCCAGCTTACTGGGCTCCATCTCTACAAGCAATGCATCCAATAATTTTCCAGAACTTATTAGCAGATGATACAGCATGCTGTAAGGGTTGATTTAATCTCTAACAATTAACTGAAAGAATTTTTGCCCAAGACTCTAGAAAAGTCTTTCCTAACATGGGCAACTTTAAGATGTGCCCTTCAAATCCAAGAATTCATGCTGGCTGAGGAGTTCTGGGAGCTGAAGTCTACACATCTTAAAATGTTTTGGGTTGAGAAACACCGCTCTAGAACAGGAGTTTTGAAACTTGACAATTTTAAGACTCGTAGACTTCTACCCCCAGAGAATTCCCTAGCCGCTATATTTGGTTGAGGAATTCTGGGAGTTGAAGGCTATCCATCTTAAAGTTGTCCAGAATGAGAAACACTGCTCTAGAAGCTTGACTATCCAATCAGGCCTAAATTGAATTAACTACGCTCCTTTCTTCCATTCCATGCCTTGAGAAATAATGAGGGAGAAGAACCAAGGAAGACATAAAGATCTTTTTCAGGAACAATGGAACAGTATAACTCAAGAAGATACCAGATCAATTATTCCCAAATCATTCCATACAGGAAGACATCCTCTCTCTATTTGTTCTTATTTGTAACATTTCCCAGTGGTTCACACTTAAAGCAACATGTGGCATTAAAACTCATACTTCAAAACACCACAGTAAAAACATCCAAAGCATCTAAATCAGAAAAATGGCAGCAGCAGCAGCCCCATTAACCATCTGTCATGGTGGAACTAAGCAACACTGATAGTAAAAATCACTGAACTGCAACCAGTAGCAATATCAAGCACTGACAAAAGTAGAAGATCATAAATTATCAGAGGCAAAGCAATCCACAGCAGGCTAAACATCTGTATCAAAGTTGGGTGGGTGGGGGAAACATCTCAGGGTTGAGATGCATTTAAAGCACATTTTTAAAACTTGTGCTTTTCAGTTGCAAGCATTTTTAATATGCAGAGTAATCTTTAAATTTAAATAAATATAAATAAATAATAAAAATTTAAATAAAGATATACAGGTAATGTCAACTCTGAAGCTGGCTTGACTGAGGCCATCTTGGAAGCTTCAGTGTTGACAAAATGGTGATGAGGGATGGGGAGGGGCGGGGGGAGATAGTTTGGATTTTCTAGCCAAAACAAAAGAGTTTCCCCTGAGAACCAAGGGCATTCCCACAGGTGGCTGAAAAGGGGAAGAGTGGAGTTTCCAAGCAACTGGATAGCATCTTAATTTGGACCATGTGGCTGATTGTTTGGGGAAAGGGGTGGGGGGGACTTTTACTTTGAATTAGATGAAAACCATGAGAACTTTTAGTCAGTTTTCACCAGTTTATGCCAATATGATATATCAAATAAACCTGTTCGCTATTGCCTTGGAGTTCTGTTTGCTATGGGTGAATTACTTGGAACCCTAACAGGTAGCCCTTGACTTACGATCACAAGTAAGCCCAGACTTTACGTCGCTAAGTGGCACAGCAGTTAGAGTGCAGTACTGCAGGCGGTTTCTGCTGACAGCCGGCTGCCTGCAATTTGGCAGATCGAATTTCACCAGGCTCCAGGTTGACTCAGCCTTCCTTCCTTCCTAGATGGGTAAAATGAGGACAGAGATTGTTGGGGGCAAGAGGCTGACTCTGTAAACTGCTTAGAGCGGGCTGTAAAGCACTATAAAGCAGTATGTAAATCTAAGTGCTATTGCTATTGCCAAGCAAGATATTTGTTTAGTGAGTTTTGCCCCGTTTCATGACCTTTCTTGCCACCGTTGTTAAGCAAATCCCTGCAGCTCTTTAAGTGAATAACAGGGTTGTTAAGTGAATCTGGCTTCCCCATTAATTTTGCTCACAAAAGCTGATCACATGACTCTGGAACATTGCAGCCATCATAAATAGGAATCAGTAACCAAGTTTGAATTTTGATTACCTGCCAGTGGGAATGCTACACAAGTCATAAGTGTGAAAAATGATTATGTCATTTTTTTCAGTACCTTTGAAACTTCAAATGGTCACTACATGAGCCTTTCTAAATCAAAGACTACCTGATAAGTTTATTAACTATGTTTAATGAATTTATAGATTACAGCTGAAATGAAATATGAGGATTGTTGTAAAGAGAATAATATCAATCTTTATGATGAATTGAACAGATTAATTTTTCTTTTTGAAATCATAATTATTTTTTATGTAATTAAAGGGGAAACTTGCGGAATCTGACTTAAAAGGTATATATGAAATGTAGTTGTCAGAAGATTATTGTTATTAATTTTTTAGTTAAGTAATTATTGGGATTTAAAGGGGGATTAATTAAATGATATATAAGTTATAGGGATGTCAGACTCTAATTGGTAATTGTGGGGAAAACTTTTTTGAAATGTTTGAATTGAGATGGAATTTTTAGAATGATGAAATAAGAATATGCAATGAAATTGCAAACTTGATAGATAAAAGCATAAAGTATAATGAATATAAAGATATGAGAGTTATTTAAAGTTTAAGAAAACAGGTCAAGTAATGAATTGAAAAAATATATAAAATAAGCTGGAGGAAAGTATCTGACAAAAATGATAAAAAATATGTAAAGTAATGATAAGATATGAAATTAAATGTAAAAGATGAGTATGAAATTAAAGTCATGTTTGTATGGAAATGTGATAACCTGGAATCATGCTGTTCACTAAAAAAGATGTTTTTTTAATATGTGGAAAACAAAAATAAAATTTTATTAAAAAATAAAAAAATAAATCAAAGACTACCTGTACACATTTTAAACAGATTTAGAAGAAAGATCAATGCACTTGAAAGAATTACCTGGTTTTGGTGGAGACAGTTTTAAAACTTTTCTCATACTCAGAAAGTAACAGACCAGATTTTTTTTTCACTGTCTCATAAAAATAAGATAAATACTACAATATGAGACATATTCAGATTTTGATAAATATGAATGTCATTGGAGGCAAAGTCAATTCAGAGGGGGAACATTATTTTTTGAAATGAAGAGATTGTTCCAAAGCAATGACCCTAACATCAATAAGAATTTCTTTAAAAGCTGCAATTCTTTTTGGGAGAAATATGACAAAACGGCTTAGTCTTGTTGTGTTTTTTCCAAGCTACATTGCAGGTAGAGTTATTATTATATTGGACGGAATCATTGTGTGAGAGAAGACAGAAGATAATTTTCCTTTCATCTGTCATGCCGGATTCCCTATAAGGTTATTATTTTCCTTCTTTAAGTTGTAAACTCCAATATGGAGTGATGTATTGTCACAGCAAAGTGTGACATCGATCAAATGAGAATGTCAGCCAGATTCACCAATGTGTAACAGCTAGAGATTTTCATGTAGCTTGAAAGGTAGAAAGCCTAGCTTTTGGGTATAACTTTGTCTGGTTTAAGGAGAGTTCAGGACCCTGCATAAACCCAGCAATTTGAATTAACACAAATAACCAGGCAGCTTCAAAACAAGCCATGTGCTGCACTACGGAAAGTGGTAAGGAGCATTAATTAGTTGAGCCATCAAATTTACTCAGTACTAGGTATGCAAAAGGTTTATAAAACGAAATTAGGTTCAAGACATGGATTTTAAAAAATTAAGGATGTTAACTATGATTAAAGTACAAAATGCCATGAGATCTAGATAACATGCTGATCAACTAAAATCTGGATCTACTTGTCCACCTGTAGATCCCTGGATTAATCTGAACAGAACGTAGATCAAAAAGCACAAAATGTGGCACATAAGAGAATGAACCTCTGCAAATACACACACTCACACGTTTCTCTTTAAATCCTTCCGTCTCTGTCTGCCTGTCAAACCACAAATCATTATTGCCTCAAGGAAAACAATTGTCCAAGTACAATAAAACTGTCAGTCTGTCAATCAACTGCTTAGCTGCAGAATATCCACATCCAACCTAGAGATGTTTCTATCACTTGTCACCATTCATCAGCAGACTTCTACAAAATGGGGATTATTCCCATACAGCAAGCTAGTTGCCATAGTTTTCATCCAACTGCATGGACATGTTCATCCATGGCATGAAGATAGTTTGTGGGATTGGATCAAACAGCCAAGATGGTAGCTGCAAAGGTGTGGACAAAGCCTTGCCTACTTTTTATGTGCTACATTGATTTTAGCTAAAAGGTAAAGAAGCAAAACAGAGAAAAACTAAGTGGATATATCATATCATTGCAGCTACCATGCTGACTTTGTAACTATAAGCTGATAGACACTCATGAATGGTGTAAAGCCCGGTAGATCTTATTGGCTCTTCTAAATGTAGCACCAAAAATCTCATCTTCAAATCTCCTTTCCAAGCTTCTAACTTCATGCGTACTTTACCCCAGATCTGAGCAAACTCACTATAAGAACCTACTTGTATTATTGTTCAATTGTTACTCTGTCATGTCAGTGCTTATTCCTTTCTAAAGGAAAAAAAAATACAAATTATAATGTTTCCCATAATATGATCAACGGATAACATTCAAACTGAACACTCATGAAGATTATCCTGCAGCCAACTTTCCCTCAAGCACTAAATCTAGCCAATATTTTGGCCAGTCCCTTGAAAAAAAGATTTTTTTCAAACTTTATCCTGATGAAATCCAAAAGGACGGGGAAGAAAGCCAAGCTGGGCTCTCTGCAGTGAAGAATGTCCAGAAGTATCCATAATGACACATGGCACATTTCTCTCTAAATTTTGATGCAAACCACTTCAGTTTGTCCCAAAGGTGCACTTCCCAAAAGGCAACTGGATTTTCTTGAGGTTTTTTTTTTCTTTTTGAAAATGTTTCACTTCCCATCCAAGAAGTTTCTTCAGTTCTAACTGAAGTCAGAACTGAAGAAGCTTCTTGGATGAGAAACAAAATGTTTTCAAAGGAAAAAGAAAAGAAAATCCAGTTGCCTTTTGGAAAAATCACTTTGGGGACAACCATGACCTGGTTGATTGATACTCTCCATAGACAACACTTCTGTTTGCTTCCCTGCAGAAGGGAAACATTTGAAATGGCTACATAAAAAAACAAGGCATGGATTTTGCAATACATTTACTAATGGGTGGTCTAGTTTTACTGGTGAGGCATTTGAGAACACGGTCCTTTTTCCACACTTAGAGAGACTTAAAATTCAAAGGCTTGTTCTTCTTTAAATCAACCAATAGCAATAGAACTTCGACTTATATACAGGGTTTTACAGTACTCTCTAAGCAGTTTACAGAGTCAGCATATCGTCCCCAATAATCTGGGTCCTCATTTTAACCACCTCAGAAGGATGGATATTGTCCCCAACAATTTTTTGGCATCAAATTCCAGCTCTGACACACAGCAGCATAGAAATGCATGCCTTCAGACTATCTGCAATAGGAATCTGAAAGGAATTTTTTTATATATTTTCCTAGCACTCCTTTGATGGACAATAGCAATAGCACTAGCACTTAGACTTATATACTGCTTCACAGTACTTTTACAGCCCTCTTTAAGCGGTTTACAGAGTCAGCCTCTTGCCCCCAACAATCCGGCTCCTCATTTTACCAACCTTGGAAGGATGGAAGGCTGAGTCAACCTTGAGCCTGGTGAGATTTGAACTGTCCAAATTGCAGTCAGCCGGCAGTCAGCAGAAGTAGCCTGCAGTACTGCACTCTAACCACTGCACCACCACAACTCTTATGCGCCTTCCACAATTTCTTGGTCCGTGGCTTATTTACTTACTCTCGCAAAGCCTTCTTCTCAGCTCCTCCCGTATCTTATCAATAGCATTGTAATCAGAGACATGGAAGACGTGGGCCGATTTTGGCTCAGAAGCAATTTCATCCAGTTCCTCTTTGAGGGCATCCCCAACACCCACTGCAAAAATCCGGATGCCAGCCTTATGCGCTGCCGAGGCAGGACTCAAGACGTAATCCTGGCTCCTGCCATCAGTCAGGAGGATCGCAACTTTCTTGATGGCGTTATCATTTGGCCTCCCGCCGGCCTGTACGGAAAAGCTATAACTATTGATGTACCGCAGGGCATCTCCAGTGTTCGTATTCCCTCCATAGTACTTGATGCTCTTTGCAGCTTCTTTGATCTCTTGCTGAGTCCCATAACTTCCAAGGTCAAACTCAGTTGTTGGCTGATCGCTGTACTGGACGACCCCAACACGAGTTCTGTCTGGTCCAATCTCAAACGTGTCCACTAGGTGGGCTATCCATTGGCGGACCTTCTCAAAATCTTCTTTGCCCACACTGGAGGACGTGTCCAGCAGGAAGATCAGATCATAGTGAACGTTCTTACAACCTGAGAGGGAAATACGAGAGGCTCCTGAGACGCGGGAGAGAAAGGCAGCCAGGAGAAGGGCAACATTCATAGACATGTCTCTCCAACATAGCAAAGTCTACCTGAAGAAATGACTCAGCAGCTCTCTGTTTGTCCAAAGCATTGAACATGTTTCACCTGGCAGACCTTCTGCTAAGTATTTTCTTGGAGGTTCTGCCTTAATGGCGGTGTCTAAAACTAGTTCCGAATCCAGCTTTTTGCTGCAGTTTGCAAACTTTCTCTTCCCCACCTTTCTCTCTCTCTCCCTGGCGGCTGCTGTCTTGGCTCAGCCCCTTTTGTCTACTCTGTTTGCATGTCTATGAGACAACTTTAAAAAAAAAGAAAAAAAAGAAAGTAACTCCCAACAGAGTGTGCTCTGTTCTCCCGCCTTCCTTTCCCCTTTAATGCCACAAGCTGAAAATGCCTGGGTATATCAGATTATCTGCCTTCCACCCAGTCACGCTGTTTCTACATTTCTACACATTCTCTCTTAACCAGGGCTGTTAGATTTTATTAATCATTAGTCTGGAGAACTATTTAACACCAGTCAGAAGGTTTAACGGAGCAAGATTCAAAACAAAACCTGACATGTGGGTGACTCACTGGGTGCAAAATATTCAGAATCGTTATCTTATTGGAGCAGGAAGCATCTCTCTCTGTCTGTGTGTATGCTCAATATATAGTAGCTAAATACAGGTTTACAAATGATGTGCTCGGAAGCACATATTTCAAGAAATAGATCATAAATTAAGCTGGGTGTGAATTCCATTTCTACTGGAATGGAGGCACCGTGGCATCTGTCTTCCACAGCTTTTGTTCATCCACACAATCTGGCAAAGTCTGAATGTTTTGAACCCCATATATAAGGTCCAGAAAGCAGGTGTTTTCTGTCATAGTGTCTAGCTTCTGGATCAGTATCTCCCCATACAATTCCATGGTCCTTATCCTGACCCTATTTAAGCAAACCTTTAAAACAGAGCTGAAGAAGCTTCTTGGATGAGAAGCTAAATGCCTTCAAAGAAAAACCAGAAAATCCAGTTCCCTCTTGAAAAACAGCACCTTTGGGACTTTAAAACATGGTTCTTCTAGGTCTTCTAGACTAGTTGGTGGACTCTGGTATGGAAGTTGCTTTTGAAGCATAGGTAATCCTCAATTTACAACCCTCTGCTTAGTGACCATTCGAACTCACAACAGCATGGAAAACAGTGACCTATGACCATTTTTCACATTTACAACTGATGTAGCTTCCCCATGGCCGTATGATCAAAATTTGGATGCTTGGCAGCTGGCTCATATTTATGATGTCCTAAGGTCATGAGATCACTTTTTGTGACCTTCTGACAAGCAAAGGCAATGGGGAAGTCAGATTGACTGAACAACTATTGTGTTAACTTAACAACTGAGTGATTCACTGAACAACTGTGGCAAAAAAAAGATTGTACAATTGGGCAAAATTCACTTAATAATTATATTGCTTAGCGGTGGACATTTTTGGCTTAATTATGATCATAATTATCCTTACCACCCATCCCCTCCCACTTGTGACTGTATGTCTGTAACTCTGTCGCTTGTATCCTTACGATTTATATTGATTGTTTCCTAGTATGATTTGATTGCTTATTGTGCCCTATGACTATCATTGTTGTACTTTATGATTCTTGACTCTTGATGAATGTATCTTTTATTTTATGTACACTGAGGGTATTTGCACCAAGACAAATTCCTTGTGTGTCCAATCACACTTGGCCAATAAAGAATTCTATCTATAAGTTGAGACTACCTTTATCGCTGGATGTTCTTTTTCTGGACATCTCTTTTATAGGGTCTTTTGTATTATTCTGTTTTATTTGTCCTTTTTTTCTACTGCCCGAAGTCTGGCAGCCCATTTAAATAAATAAACAGCAGGATAAATGTCTGTCACATTTGAAGTCTAGCTAGTGAAGATTGAGATTGGACATATCCTTCACCTTTATATGAATCAATAATTTAGCTCCAAGATTAAAATGAACAATTTTATTGATTACAAAAAATGCTTCAACAATTGCAGGGTTGTGTAGCTTTTACGTGAGAGCTACAATAGTATTTGCATGCATACTTCTTAAGCAAGTCTTGTCATGTTCAGTGGAGTTCACCTAGGATATTCACATGAAAGTCCTTGATGAAGCTCTCACTTTGAGCAAGACCTAGAAGAATTTTGCAACCTGCAAAATGGGTCCGAAAACAATTTAACCCAATCATTCTTTCAAAGCAACCCTTTGAATGGAATCACTGAAAGAATCAGATGTGCCAAATGTAATCCATCAACTAAGTTGAATATTTGTTTGTTTCAAGCATCGGTATTTTAGAATGATTTAATAAAGAGGCCTCATTGAGCAGTATGGGGCTGGAAAACCTCCAAGGTCCCTTCCCGCTCTGGCACTTTGTATTCTATCTTTTGTTTATTTATTTGATTTGTCAATCGCTTACAAGATAATAGGTATAAGTATAAACATAGTTATGAATACAGGAAATGGATACATATAAGAAAAATAAAAAAGAAACAATAGGACAGGGATGGTAGGCACATTGGTGCGCTTATGCACGCCCCATACAGACCTCTTAGGAAAGGGGTGAGATCAATAGTAGACAGTCTAAGGTTAAAGTTTTTGGGGTTTGGGGAAGAAACCACAGAGTCAGGGAGAGTATTCCAGACATTGGCCACTCTGTTGCTGAAGTCGTATTTCCTGCAATCAAGTTTGGTGTGGTTAACCTTGAGTTTGTATCGATTGTGTACTCTTGTGTTGTTATGGTTGAAGCTGAAGTATTCATTGACAGGTAGGACATTGCAATGTATGATTTTATATACTATATTTAGATCAGACCGAAGGCGGCGTAGTTCTAGGTTTTCTAGGTCTAGAATTTCAAGTCTGGTGGCATAAGGTATTCTGCAATGAGTAGAAGAGTGGAGAACTCTTCTTGTGAAATATTTCTGGATTTTCTCAACAGTGCTAATATCAGATACCTAATGTGGGTTCTGTATCCAACAAAAGTGGCCCATTGAAGTGGGAAGCTATTCTCCATTTTTAAGTGGCAGAGACACTGTTTTACTTTGCTCCCATAAATGGAATTTATGAAAAATGAATTGAAATTAATTTATGAAAAAAAAAAAAAAAACAGCAAATGCTTCTTCAATGTTTCCAGCTGGCATGTCTAAGCAGAGTATATCTTCCTTGGTCTAGAGCAATACATAACGCTGAGGCCATACAGACAGTCCTTGATTTACAGCCACAATTGACCAACCAACATTTCTTTTGTTCAGTGAGACAGTTGTTCAGTGAGTTCTGCCTCATGTTGACACTTTTCTTGCCACAGATGTTGTCAATCACTGCACTTGTTTAATTAGTAACATGATTGTTAAGTGAATCTGGCTGCCCCATTGACTTTGCTTGTCTGAAGGTCTCAAAGGGTGATCCTCAGAGGTGGTATTCAGGAGGTTCTGATCAGTTCTGGAGAACGGGTAGTGGAAATTTTGAATACTTCGGAGAACCAGCAAATACCACTTGCGGCTGGAGATTTTACAGTATCCTTCCCCTGCCATGCCCACCAAGCCACGACCACAGAACTAGTAGTAAAACAAAATGAATCCCACCACTGGTGATCGCATGACTCCTTGACACTGCAACTGTCATAAATACGAAACAGTTGCCAAGCGTTCAAATTTTGATCATATGACCACAGAGATGCTGCAAAGGTCATTAAGTGTGAAAAATGCTCATAATGTCAGCTTTGGAAGCCATATTGACACCAGACGCTTCCACACTTCTACATTCTTGACCCTGGGAAAATGGGAGGAGGGAATTTCTTGGAGTGTATGTGGTTAGATATAATAGTATTCTTCTTCTAAATCAAGGTCATGTGATTTCTGCACCTGGGTGAGGGGACATCTCAAGTTGGGACAGATGGTGATTGGGCCATGTGATGCAATGAGGTGTGCAGGGGGTGAATTTGTAGTTTTTACTTATTGCAAGGAAGGCCGGAACTTTCAGATTCAGGATTCCCCAGATGTGCCAGTTTACTATCCAAATAAAACAGAACTTTTGAGAAGATGTCCATCTCGGAGTTACTTGTTAGAGTGGAGGTTTTCTGGAACGCTGACATATAAATCACTTTTTTCAATGCTATTGTAACTTCGAACAGTCTCAAATGAATTGCTGTTAAGTTGAGGACTATCTCTACATGTAAAATAATCTCAAGTGGTGAATGAATTGTATTGCCTACTGTAATTTTCAGAACTTTTTAATAAGGTCCCAAGTAAAGCCCCTCTTAAATGAACATTTCTTGCAACCAATACCTGCACTTACCTGCCCTGTGAGCTTTAATCTTCTCTCCACCCCAGAGAAGAAGTAGCGTCAAGATAGAAGTGATCAGGTATCTTCCTATAAGAGGCATCTCTTCTCACTTCCCAGAGATAACACAACTTTTTTTTTTAATTCTCCCCTTTAGTATACGGAATTCTTCTACAAATCCATGCCTGAGAAAAGGAGATTTTAAAAGAGAGAGAGACATGAGAATAATGTAACAAAATTCTTCAGAAAAGAAATCACCACTTAAAAGGGTATTACCAAAAAGATAGGGAGAATCTCAGATATGAATGTCCAAATGGACATTATTTTCCTTGGTTTCTGTTTGCTCTGAAACGGAAACTCCTCTCCTCTGCTTGTGTTTTGCATTTGGAACAGATTTCTTTTCAGGTGGGGAGGGGGAGTAGAACTCCTTAGCATCAGAGCGTGTTAATAATAATATAGGAAATGCTAATGCTGTGATGGTCATTTTGAAAAATCCTTTCTTAGTGAGCACCTAGAAGCCAAGAGAAACATACGCACCAAATTTCAAGTTTGTAGGCTTTATGGTTCTGGAAACTTTGTGATGATGCATGAGGGGTATTTCGCTTTTATATATAGATTTCATTAACTTTGCTTTTCAAGAGGTGAAATATTCATATTCCAAGAAATAAAAACTACTCCTGCTCTCTCTTGAATTTAGTCTCATGACTTATCTTGAGAGGGTCTTAGCTACCTCTTGTTTCTAATACAAATATAGCTAAAAAGTGAACTTCAGATACCCAAGCTGAAGCTCAAATACTTTGGCCACTAAATGAGAAGAGAGGACTTCTTGGAAAAGACTCTGGTGTTGGAAAAGATGGAAGGCCAAAGGAGAAAGGGATGGCAGAGGATGAGATGGTTAGACAGTGTCACTGATGAATTTGAGCAAACTGCAGAGTCAGATATGACTTAGCGGCTGAACAACAAAGGTGAACTTCACACAAAAAGCATTTGTACATGAAACAATTTTCAGCTGTGTAGCTTTATCACGGGATACCTTATTCCTTGATAATCACCCCCCAAAAGTGAGATTATGAAGAAAGGAAATATTGTCAATCCTTCCCAACAGACGTGGTTGGACTTCATGTACAGACATGGCAACTGCAGAGTTACTGGTTTTGAAAGAAGAGATTAAAAGGTCTTTGTTGAAGGACCACAAAGAGAAGATTAATGGAAAAGAACAGAAGACTGTTGAGGACAGAAGATTGGAAATTATCCTCAGGGCTTTTCTGTCTTCTTCTGTGGAGACTTGGGCCTATTTACAGTAGCTCTTCTATAGAATTGGCAGAAACATTTCAAGTAGACTGCAGTAGCAATTCCCTTGTTTCTTTGAGCATAGCTAGGACATCCTTGACTTTTTAAAAACAAAAAACAAAATAGTGTTGTTGTTTTTCCCCAGGAAAAACAACTATAAATAGGCAAATCTATACATAAATGAATGTATAGATTTGCCTATTTATAAATAGATACATTTGCATACAAAGGATTGCCATAGATAAAAAGTAAGATGGGAAATGCAACAGTGGGTGTTTGTAACATATAAAATCCAGAATTGCTGGGAATCAGCGTGGGATCACTTTCTTCTATAGCAACATGTTTGGTTGGTAGAGTTTTGTGGAGAAGTTCTTCACTCCATCCTCTGTTATCAGAGATACTAATTACAGGGAACACGAGGAAGGTCTCATTAGTGTCTTCATGTTGGTGCTCTCTATAGTAGTAGGGAAAAATCTTCCTACCTACCACTGATGACATTACCTAACACAGTTCTAAGCTATATTAACATAGGGATAAAATCAATATCTGTTTAATATCATTTTATAATGCCTTGGTAAGACCACACTTGTAATTCTGCATCCAGTTGTGATCACCATGATGTAAAAACGATGTTGAGACTCTAAAAAGAGTGCAGAAAAGAGCAACAAAGATTATTAGGGGACTAGAGACTAAAACATATGAACAGTTGCTGGAATAGGGTATGTCTAGTCTAATGAAAAGTAGGACTAGGAGTGACATGATAGCAATGTTCCAATATCTCAGGGGCTGCCCCAAAGAAGAGGGAGTCAAGCTATTCTCCAAAGCACCTGACGGCAGGACAAGAAGCAATGGATGGAAACTAATCAAGGAGAAAAGCAAGCAACTTGGAACTGAGAAGAAATTTCCTGACAATTGGAACAATTAATCCACAGAACAACTTGCCTCCAGAAGTTGTAAATGCTCCAACTAGACATTTTAAAGAAGATATTGTGCAACCATTTGTCTGAAATAGTATAAGGTTTCTGCCTGAGCAGGAAGTTGAGCTAGAAAACCTCCGAAATCCCTTCCAACTCTGTTATTCTGTTATATGCAAGAAAACAACCAAGTTCAAAGAATTTCAAGGATCCCACAGAAATCCTTGCCTATTCAAGTTGGATGGATACCAAATTTATGCTCCTGTTTGTATGTCTGTGGTTTTTTACAGCTACATCTTTAAAGGATTTTCAAATACAGGTTTGTCCATCTCTTGATAGGAAAGTGAGTGAAGAATCACATTTTTTTTTAATGGCAGCTTCTATTAGGGATCAAAGTGGTGCCAAAGCAATGAGAATATTTATACAATAGAAGTGTCAGTAAAGAGAGAAATGAGCTATTCCTAGCCTCAGTGCAGGTAGCACATCTGGCAGGAAATGTCTTACTATGTTGGGTTTCTACATATATATTATTTTCGGAAATAACTTGCAAGAAGCACTTCAGATGTTACATGAATATGAACCAAGAATGTCTCTGCTATTCTGTAAAGCAGCCAGTCCTTTTTCAAGTTTCTACATCATCTGGGAGAGGTAGCACATAAATTGTGGCTCTTAAACTAGCTGCACCTTTGTTAAGCTCAAACATAAGCACGAAAAGGAGGAGATACTAGAAGGAATAACTACAGGGCAGTTGTGCTCAATTAATTAGATGGTGCATATAGACCTATTTTTTAAACAAAACTCATTGAAAAACAGCAACCCTTATTTTATTTGTTATTTTTGGGTTAAATAGGTTACACTATTTATCATTTCACGTTGCTGCATTTTTATATCAAGGATTAAATCTAATTGGGCTATCATCGAATTTTGATATAAATTTAAAAGTGGAATCTGCCATAGGTGTTGCATTTCAACACCCATTCAATTACAATCTTGATTGACATTTCAGGAAACATACTAAAATGTATGCTATTTTTTTTTTTTTTTGAGAGAGAGAGAGATTACAATTTTATATTGTAGATTTTTAATGTTGTAAGATGTCATGGTTTGTTTAATAATAAATAAAGTGGTGATTTTTTTTTTTTGCGCCTCTCTTCAATATCCTTCCTATGAATATATCTTGCATGAAGTTGCAACATATTCCCCTTTCAAGATCAAATTCTAAAATCTTCTTCAGAATCTGGAAACCCTCCAGCATTTGCTACAGCTGGTTTTAAAAACTCAGTTTTGTGCCAGGCTGTATATTTTAACCAATGTCCAGTAGGTGTCCCAGCAACACCGTTAGATGCTATTGAAGCTTTTTGCAGAAAAGAACAGACACACAAAAAATAGTAATGTGATCCAGTTCAGCAAATCCTAGTGTTAAATGTTTTGAAAAATACCAGTGCTGTTCATTTAAAATGATTTAACAAGCTGGATGCCCAATTCTTTCTCTTATGGGAGAAATATTGCATCTAGCTTAAAGAAATCAGGAATCATTTTGGGTGACGAACCAAGATTATTAAAAGGAAACACTTTTCATAAGATGTAGCATCAGATGCAGATAACACTTAAACTGATAGAGGATGTCAAGAAACTGTGCAGCAGCTGTCCAAATGAAGTGGGAGAGACTGACACAAGCTTGTAGTTTTATATAAATAAATATGAGGGGTCTTTGGTGCTCTCTGAGCTTGCTTATTTTCTTGCAGACATTCCATTACCCTAACTAGGTAACATCATCAGTGCAAGCAGGAGTGCTGTTTGCTGTCAGTTTATACTCAGTTCAACCCTGTGCTACAAATATTCTCCTTTATTGATAAATAAATCTATTTAATATTTCAATTTATAGCAGACAAGATAGTCAGGAGCATCCTGAGGTAAATCAGACAGATAGTCAGGAACATCGTGAGGTAAATCAAACAGTATACAGATCACAAAGAAGAAAAGGGTGGGGGAAAAGGGAAACTCCCTCTTTATAGTTACGACAAACAATCATAAGCGCAGATTGCCTCATGCAAGATCCAGCCAACCAATCATCTCTCACTGTATTCTGGCCTATTATACACTTCACTTTTCCAGCTAGTACATTCAATATCTTAAAAGAGGATTTTGCCATTCCACTGTCTCCTGGCTAAGCATCTTACTGTCGTTAATAATACAATCAGATTTCCTATAATTCATTAATTGGCATTTGAATTAATTTGATGAGGTCTTCTTTTGTTGCCCTGCATAGGAGAACAGAGCTGGAAAGCAGGTTAGTGGGGTGGGGAGGGAATGGAGATTTTGCAGTAGACACACCATGCCAACTAAGCAACCCCCACAGAATCGATAGTAAAAAAACAACAACTTTGAATCCCACCACCAGTAGGAATCCTACTGTCAGATATTTCCTGGGAATGGCCTAGAGCCGTCTAATTCTTCCACAACGACAGCCAGACAATCTTAAAACACATCACTGTGAGAAGAGCTCAGGATCTGGCTGGAAGGACCAGAGGTTGAACATGACTGAATTTATCTGAAGTATCTTTTGAAGGGAGCTCTTGAAAAGAGTTTGGCAGGGTTTTAAATTATGTCCATTCCCGGTTTGTTACAATTACCTTTTTTGGGGAAAAGCTATAAAGCCAAATTTTTAAAGGAGTCTAGATTAAATACATTTGTGTTTCAATTTGGCTTATTATCGAGGCCTAGGTTATATCTATCTGTTGCAGTGGTAAACCAATATTCTAGAATAATACAATGTGTGGTTTAAGCAGTAGGGATTATTTCTATAAACCCTGGCAAAATGAAACCATGGCTTGATGTCCTGGGTAAACCAAGTGCTAGATCTGATCCCAGTTTGCTGAGATTCAACTTTTGATACGCACAATGTAAATTGGCATTTGGACTGTTCAATGAAGTGAAAGACAGTAGCATATGTAAAGCATTTTCTGGATGATATCTCAAAAAGGTCTTGAGATCTACCACTCTATAAAGCCTTAGTAAGACCACACCTAGAATACTGCATCCAGTTTTGCTCACCACACAATAAAAAATATGTTGAGACTCTAGAAAGAATGCAGAGAAGAGCAACCAGGATGATTAGGGGACTGGAGGCTAAAACGTATGATGAACGGTTGCAGGAACTGAGCATGGCTAGTCTAGTGAAGAGAAGGACCAGGGGAGACATGATAGCAGTCTTCCAATATTTGAGGTGGTGCCAAAGAAAGGAGGGGGTCAATCTATTTTCCAAGGCATCCAAAGGCCAGACAAGGAATAATGGATGGAAACTGATCAAGGAGAGATTCACCTAGAAGTAAGGAGACATTTTCTGACAGTGAGAGCAATCAACGAATGGAACAGAAGTTGCCTTCGGAAGTTGTAGAAGCTTCATCACTAGAAGCTTTCAAGAAGAGACAGAACCGCCATCTGTCAAAATAGTGTAGGGTCTCCTGCTTGGGTGGAGAGAGGTTGGACTAGATGACCCACAAGGTCCCTTCCAACTCTGTTAATCTGTTTCTGTATCTATTATAAATTAACTACGGAATGAAGGTGGGAAGGGGGAAGAAAGATTTTTTTATTCTTACTTTTTTCCTTTTCTGTGTGTTTTTTTTCTTTTCTGTACGTCTTACTCTTTCTTTTTGTCTTCTATCTTTTTCAGTTTGTATTAGTTTATACCACTGTCATTATAAACTTCCATAAAATTACTACCAAAAAAACCCTTTAATAAACATGGAATTTAAGCTTAACATCTTTTGCAGTTGTTGAGTACAATTCCTTGTTCCAAATACTATGTTTAGAATAGAATTCTCACCCATATTGATCTCTTGCTCTTAAAAGAAGCTATTCATGGTTCCTGACAGAGACGAAGTTTGGACATTCCTGAACAAGGACCAGCTGAGACTTTGAAAATATATTTTTGCCCACTGGAAACAGAGACATGGAGTCTGTGGCTAAATACTGATGGAATTCTCTGGCATATAATCAGTTCAGCCATATTTTCAGGATTCTAACTTGTGGCCCTTGTAAAATAGTGTTCTTTTTTTTTTCCTCTTTAAAAATTACATCATAAACAACCACCAGCAGGGAGGAAGAAAAGCGCCTGATACCAGCAGTAGAATGATTTTATCATGTAATGACATCAGAAGAATATAGAGTATATCTTCATCCCATTTTCCAAACTGACAGTGTATCCACTTCTGCAATCCAAATAATGTCCCTTTTATCTTGTTCATGTTTGACAAGCAAACAAATAAATAAATAAAATGTTTTTTTTCCCCGAATCTTTCTGTGCAGAGGTGGTATTCAGCAGGTTCTAACCAGTTCTGGAGAACTGGTAGTGGAAATTTTGGGTAGTTCGGAGAACCAGCAAATACCACCTCTGACTGCCCGCCCCCCAATCTATTCTCTGCCTCCCATTGAGTCCCAGCTGATCAGCTGGGTCTTCTTTTGTTGCCTTGCACAGGAGAACAGAACTGGAAAGCAGGTTAGTGGGGTGGGGAGGGAATGGGATTTTGCAGTAACCTTCTCCCAGGAGTGGGGAGGGAATGGAGATTTTACAGTATCCTTCCCCCTGCCATGCCCACCAAGTCACACCACACTCACCAAGCCATGTCCACAGAACCAGTAGTAAAAAAAAAAATGTGAATCCCATCATTCTGTGCCTTCAAAAGCAGTAGAAGTTAGCACCCACCCCTCTCCTAGAAAAATGAAATATCCTAGGAAATATTGGAAAGGCAGAATAGTTCCCCTAAAAGAGAAATAAAAATCTGAAAGGAAGCCGTAACAAAAGACGCCAGCTCCCTGCCCACAGCAGGTACTTGGTGCCAGCTTATCTATAAAACAAAAGACCTCAGCTCCAGGATGATGGGATTATTCTTCAGGGCAAAACCATTCAGCCACAATAGGAAATTGCCCTTCATTGCATTACCCAGCAAGATTCAACCAAGTCTGAGACACAGAAAACCTCAGCTGTGACTGCCTAGCCCCAGGGGAGTCTGACTGCAAGCAATAGGATTGGTTCCAATAGGATCCCTTGGCACAGGAACAGGAAGCTCAAATTCAAAGCCCAAGAGAGGGTATAAATATATTTCACTCTCCATGTAGTCATGTACCCAGAATCACACATGCTTGGCGGTTCTGCTTCACCATTAAACCATCCTTCCAAGCAGTCTCCATGTTTCCAATGTCTTTCTTCCCACTTGGAACTGAACCCAGATGGATATTTCTTCCAACACTTCCAGGATGATTAGGGGACTGGAGATTAAAGCATATGAAGAACAGTTACAGGAACCGGGCTTGGTTAGTCTAGTGAAGAGAAGGGCCAGGAGAGACACGATAGCAGTCTTCCAATATTTGAGGAGCTGCCACAGAGAGGAAGAAAGGGTCAAGCTATTCTCCTAAGCACCTGAAGGCCAGACAAGGAATAATGGATGGAAACTGAATGAGGAGAGATTGAACCTGGAAATAAGGAGAAATTTTTCTGACAGTGAGAGCAATCAACCAATGGAACAGAAGCTGCCTTCAGAAGTTGTGGGAGCTTCATCAGTGGAAGCTTTCAAGAAGAGACTAGATTGCCATCTGTCAGAAATGGTGTAAGATTTCCTGCTTGGGTGGGGGTTGGACTAGATGATCCTTCCAACTCTTTTAATCTATTTTAAAAAAAGATCCCTGACTTTGATAATCAAGGACATAACAAGCTATATAAAAAAATCACAGCAATGCTATTCATTCATATTTTATTACAATAGCAGTGCTGTTATTGATGCCCTCATTCCTTTTTCCAAAGCAAGGAATCTCCTTTTCTTAAAATCACCACCTATGCGCGACTCATGTTTCAATTCAACAGGCAGTACTGATCTGGCACCACTCCCAAACAGTCGTTTTCCATTCATGAATAATTCTCCTTAAGATCTGCTGGAGCAGTTTGAACCCAGCTTCAATTAGAATTCCCTCTCTCCCTCAAATTTACACATATTTGAAAGGGGGTGAAATTTAAGCACAGGAGACAGAAGGAATGTGAGGTTAAACCCCTGCATTGCTGTGGGAACTTTTTAATTACAAAATAGGCATCACTGACAAGTGTTAACAAAGTGAGGTCTCCTGGCTGCAGGTTTGTCTGAGGGATCTTATTTCTTCCTCTGAGAACCTGACAGATCAGTTAGGAAAACCCTTCTGCAGATCTAACAACGAGGAGTGGATTTCATAGACTATTTAAGATAATCTCTGGTTATGGACAGAAATAAGGTAAATTAATAACAAAGGGAATTTAGAATTTTAATGAGAGTGATTTTGAACATGTTATATAGAATAATTAAATAATTGAAGAATACAATCTAACTTAGATATATGTATGATCAATCTATATACGCTGCTCAAAAAAATAAAGGAAACACAAAAATAAGACATCCTAGATCTGAATGAATGAAATATTCTTATTAAATACTTTGTTCATTACATAGTTGAATGTGCTGACAACAAAATCACACAAAAATTATCAATGGAAATCAAATTTAGCAACCCGTGGAGGTTTGGATTTGGAGTTACACTCAAAATTAAAGTGGAAAAAAACACTACAGGCTGATCCAACTTTGATGTAATGTCCTTAAAACAAGTCAAAATGTGTGGCCTCCATGTGCCTGTATGACCTCCCTCCAATGCCTGGGCATGCTCCTGATGAGGTGGGTGGATGGTCTCCTGAGGGATCTCCTCCCACACCTGGACTAAAGCATCCCCCAACTCCTAGACAGTCTGTGGTGCAACGTGGCATTGGTGGATGGAGCGAGACATGATGTCCCAGATGTGCTCAATTGGATTCAGGTCTGGGGAACAGGCGGGCTAGTCCATAGCATCAATACCTTCATCTTGCACGAACTGCTGACACACTCCAGCCACAAGAGGTGTAGCATTGTCGTGCATTAGGAGGAACCCGGGACCAACCGCACCAGCAAATGGTCTCACAAGGGGTCTGAGGATCACATCTTGGTACCTAATGGCAGTCAGGCTACCTCTGGCGAACACATGGAGGGCTGTGCGGCCCCCTAAAAAAATGCCACCCCACATTATTACTGACCCACTGCCAAACCGGTCATGCTGGAAGATGTTGCAGGCAGCAGAAAGTTCTCCACGGCGTCTCCAGACCCTGTCACGTCTGTCACATGTGCTCAGTGTGAACCTGCTTTCATCTGTGAAGAGCATAGGGTGCCAGTGGCGAATTTGCCAATCTTGGTGTTCTCTGGCAAATGCCAAACATCCTGCACGGTGTTGGGCTGTAAGCAAAACCCCCACCTGTGGACGTTGGGCCCTCATACCACCCTCATGGAGTCTGTTTCTGACTGTTTGAGCAGCCACATGCATATTTGTGGCCCGCTGGAGGTCATTTTGGAGGACTCCTGTCCCTCCTTGCACAAAGGCGGAGGTATCAGTCCTGATGCTGGGTTGTTGCCCTCCTATAGCCTCCTCCACACCTCCTGATGTACTGGCCTGTCTCCTGGTAGCGCCTCCATGCTCTGGACATTACGCTGACAGATACAGCAAACCTTCTTGCCACAGCTTGCATTGATGTGCTATCTTGGATGAGCTGCACTACCTGAGCCACTTGTGTGGGTTGTAGACTCTGTCTCATGCTACCACTAGAGTGAAAGCACCACCAGCATTCAAAAGTGACCAAACTAGCAGCCAGAAAGCATAGGAACTGAGAAGTGGTCTGTGGTCACCACCTGCAGAACCACTCCTTTATTGGAGATGTCTTGCTAACTGCCTCTGCTTTCCACCTGTTGCCTATTCCATTTGCACAACAGCATGTGAAATTGATTATCAATCAGCTACCTAAGTGGACAGTTTGATTTCACAGAAGTGTGTCTGACTTGGAGTTACATTGTATTATTTAAGTGTTCCCTTTATTTTTTTGAGCAGTATATATAAAAGCAAAATACCACTTACTTATCATCACATAATCTCAAGAACCAGAAAGCCTACAAACTTGAAATTTGGCATGTATATTCCTCTTGGCTTCTAGGTGCTCACTAAGAAAAGATTTTTCAAAATGGCCATCAGAGCATTAATATTTTGTATATTATTATTAAAACAATCTGATGCTAAGGGGTTCTACTTTCACCCTCCCAGAGTCTCCATGCAGACCCTGAACTTACCTGCATCCAAAACAGGCCACGTGGGAGTGACAGGATGGGATGGACAGGGCCAGCCGGTCAGTTCAACTACTGGTTCGATGAACCAGATGTAAATTTAACATCCGGTTTACTCGAATCGACCCGAACCGGCTGAATCCCACCCCTGCCTGAATTGTACAATAGGAGAGGGTGATAGAAAATCCTACATTGCAGTCCAAATAAATTTCAGGATCATCTTTAAAATGAAACAGGATTTAAAACAAAAATAAAGTCTAGTAGAAATGGAATTTGTGATCATGCCTGAGCATTTTTGAGGAGTACCAAAATAATCTCCAAATCTGTTTCCAAAAATGCTTGCTAAGAGTTTTGTTCAGAGGACACAGATTTTACCAACAGAGAGAGACAGAGAGAAAAGGAGAGAGAGCCAATTGCCTTCTGCTATTTATATTTTGGAGGGAAGTTATTCTTGCTCTGTGGAATGAAATCTAACCTTTTCTTTTTTAGTACAGTACAGGAATTGTGTTAATAAAAGAACTAATGTGTCATGTCTTTTTATAGGCATTTGAACACGGGGCAGGGGAAGAAGGGTGGAGCCCCTAAGCTTAAATTGGTTTAGGGGAAAAACAGTTTCTGTTTCTCTTACATAGAACAAAGTATGTTTAGATTAACAGAGTTGAAAGGACCTTGTAGATCATCCAATCCAGGGGTCAACAACTAGTAGCCCGCAAAAAAAATTTGGTGGCCCGCAGAAAAAGTATTTGCATTTTTTTATATTGCACTAAATACTATTTATCCTTTTTTTAAAAAAAAATCATATTACTGGTCTGAGGGATTTAAATTTATGAGTTCAGTGGTCCCTGAGGTCCGAAAGGTTGGCGACCCCGATCTAGTCCATTATTGGTATTTCCTTGTGAGCTGTCACCCAAATCTTAACCTCACCCAACCCAGCTTAGCTTTTGAATTCAGATACAGCGGGTTAAACGTTGCTACTTGTTGAGATCTAAAACCTTAGGACAAGCTTAAACCTTTCAAATAACCACCTAATTTTCTTTTAAAGCCCATCTTTTGCAGAGGAGACAAGGAGGCCCGCAAAGGCACGTTTACAATTAATTATTTGATGTGGCTTTTCCGTGTATGCTCCTTGACACCCAAATTACACCCTCGCTGTTTTTGGGTTTTGGGTGTTTTTGTTTTTTTTTTGTATCTGCATTTGCAGTAACAATCATTGGTTTCAAAATAGTAGACATGATCAAAGATCTTCCCACGTTTGAGGTCCACAGAATGCCTGTGACACAAATTAAAAGTGGGTGGAACTTGTTTCATCTGGTCAAATGTGTCAACTTCAGGCCACTGACCATTACCACAGATACCCATGCTTTTGGTGGGTGAAAATTTCCTTGTTTTTGCTAAAGTGTAAGTTCATATACTGTTAAATCTGGGAGGATGGGTCCAAGAACGGAGTCAAGACTCAGATAGCAACAACAGCTCTTTATTAGTGACTTCAGATCTGAGCGAAATATCCCAGTCGCAGCAGCCCCTTATATAGGGCTGGCTGCGGCTAGGCAGCCAATGACGGTGATTTGAGTTTGCCGCGCTTGGTTAGACCAACCGCGGCAGCCCGCTAACTAGCCAATCGGATCAGTCTGAGGCGACCAATCACGATCCGCTGCTAGCGGACCAATCCAATTTGCAGGCTTTCAAGCCTGCTAGTCCGGAACATATACACCCAAGGAAATTTTGCTCATTAGTCTCAACGTAATCTCCAATACGATAAATTAAATCCTTCTTGACTGTGGCAGCCCACAAATGTGTGCTAATACAGAATTTCAAAAGTCTGGAATTTGCCTGCAATGTGATATCTCTTTCCTACATGTTGGTGGCCAGAAAAAAAAAAAAAGACAAAAACAGACAGTCGAAACAGATAAATAAGAGAAACTGAAATGTCTGGAAGGATGAGGCAAAGTGGAAGAAATGGGTCTTTAAACTTTTTCCTGTGTCTCAGGAATTCCCCTGCTTATCACTGATCAAAGTGTGAGCTTTTTCTCACTGTCTGGAATTTGTAGACAAGGGAGGAAAAATGAGACAGAGGAGTGAATCTGCAGCAAAAAGCGTTACAAACGGAAAAAGTTATTTTTGTAGAGTGAGCAAGAATGCAAATCAGGCATGATTTGATAAGAAACATGCTATGTATGTTTTGTCACGGATGGAAAATAAAGTGTTTAGAAGAAAAAGATTAAAAGATCTAATAATGTATTCAGTTAAGGGGAGGGGTCTTCAAACTTGACAGCTTTAAGACTTGTGGTCTTCAACTCCCAAAATTCCTCCTCCGGTCATGTTAGTTCAGGAATTCTCGGAGTTGAAGTACACAAGTCCTAAACTTGCCAAGTTTGAAGACCCTTGGGATAATCTGTCTACATATATTAGATTATTTTCTCCCGTGGTATACTAAATGCAAATATTTTTTAAAAAAATTAAGGAACACTTAATAGATATTCAGTTTGTCGTGAATAAGGTTAAACTATTCATGAAGACTCAGATTTTCAGTTATTTTCAGGGAGGCATCTCTGTGTCTTGAGGTTCATGTTTGGATGTAGTCAGAAATATAACCATAGCTACTATCTTATGGAGCCATGAAATATACTTTTTTTTTTCTGGACCCAACAAACAAACAAATGATGAAGATCTATGGATATGTTTTATGTGTACATGTCTTCTGGGTTAAGTTTAGTGCCACAACTACACCATTCCTGGAAATATTCAGTAAGATACATTTAAATACCTCCAATCTCTGCCAACCTAATTAGAAAAAAGGATTGTTGTTATTGAGTTTTGGTGGGGTGAGAACTTAAGAGATGTCTGCTCCCAAACTCTGAGATTTCCTGCTAAGGAAATTCAGGCTGATTTTAACATTGTTATTCTTCATGTCCAAATGATGATGTTCTTATTTGGATAACCTTTGGTTGATAAGCTACCTTGTCAGTTTTCAGTGGACTATTTTGTCATTTCAGATTCATTATATCAAAAACATATTTTATATCAACTTTCATTATCTTACCTCAAATTTTATGCATTGGATGGGGCAACTAAATGAAATGCTAAAAAGATAATGTGCTGGAAAGCCTACATCCATGAATGTTTCACCATTTTGCGTTGAGTCCAGAAATAACAATCAACCTATCAAGAATAGGGGGAACTTAAGTATGTCTCATTATAATCTGGAAAATGTCTGGTTTGGTATGGCAGCCAAACAGACAGGTAAAGACTCTGATGGAAGTTAAGGCCACAGAAAGAATAATTGCAACCAGCCTGCCTTCCATAGAAGGCTTTTATGTTGTGAAGGACAGGAGGAGGCTGAAAAAGACCACTCATACCCTGGAAATAAACTGTTTCACCTCCTTCCCTTGGGACTGCACTATAGGGCATTGTATACCAAGGCAACTAGACACAGGGACATGGGGTCCCGTCCCCCCGTCCCCGAAGCTGTATATAAGTTTAAGTGCTATTGCTATTGGTGTGCACTGCATTTGGTGGAGCTACGGAAAACCATGTTCAAATATTTTAAAGATTTTATTCGTTCAATAATTTTTATTCACCAGGAATATAGCTTAGGCCTATTTGCAAAGATCAGGATCTTAGTTGTACTATAGTTGATTTCAATAATAGAGTGGAGTGAAGTGGAGTGGAGTGGAGTGGAGTGGGGTGAGGTGGGGTGGGATGGGATGGGATAGGATAGGATAGGATAGGATAGACTAATCTGGAAGGGACCATGGAGGTCTTCTAGTCCAGCCCCCTGCTGAAGCAGGAGAGCCTATACCATTTCACTTCATGAATGCTGATTGGCCAGAGCATTCGTAAATAATTTAAGTCCATTTAAACATTTGCAGCAGGATAAAAATTTTGCAACCTCAATATTTCTATTATACTGCACTGGAAGATTTGTCTCTAGCAATGAAAGAGAAAGTCACACATGCCTATTTGTATGTAAGGGGGGGAAAAATCAGTTTTACAGTCACTCAACAGAATGCTGCACAAGAAGTCAACTTAGATGTGGGAAACAATCAGTAATATAACTGTGTATAATTAGTGTAAACCTCACCCTCTTTAAGCTGTAGTTTAAAGAGGTATACTCTACTCTCCACCCTGACATTTCTCCTAAAACAGATGTCAGGACATTTCCGCTTTAGACTTCTGCTTTGTTTCCCAGACTTCACCTTTATCTTTGCAATGTCTTACTATTTCCTAGTCTGCTTTCTACGTGGGAGTTTAAATCCCAACTTTAGCAGAAGAGGCCTTTCATTTAAAGTTTAACTCCTTTGCTGCAAAAGATAAGAAAAGATTATGGTTACGTTAAGAAGGGAGACAGAAGCTGTTAAACAAGATGTTTAAATCAGATGAATCTTCCAGCTGTCCATCCAAGCTGGCCACCAGCTATTTCTTTTCACACAAAATATGTCTATTTTAGGATGCTGTTCTTTTTCTGGCATCTGCCATTAAGTGGTTGGCTACTTGTTATTATGTGGTCTGTAATTCAGCAGCTATGTTTGCCCGAAGATGGGAGGAGAAGGCAGGAAGTCCTAAACTCTGTTATTAGAGGATGTTGCTTGGACATTTGATTGACAGTTTCAGGTGCTACAAGACATCGGATTCTTGGGCTAACAGAACACAATCAGCCAGATGTGCAAAATAATGAAAAGGTTCCAAAGGGGATATATTACAGTTACTATAAATTATAGTACTGTACTGTTCTCAAAAACAAGCTGAGACCATAATGCCATGTCTTAAGAGCCACGGTGGCCCAATGGTTAAAATGCAGTATTGAAGGCTAACTCTGCCCGCTGCCAGAAGTTTGATCCTGACCAGCTCAAGATTGATTCAACCTTCCATCCTTCTGTGGTCAGTAAAAGATGGACCCAGATTTGACCCAGGGGGCAAGAGATTGATTCTGTGAACTGCTTAGAGAGAACCGTAAAGCACTATGAAGTGGTGCATAAGTCTAAGTGCTATTGCTAAAGCCAAACATGAATGAGACCTCACATCACAAATAGAAAGGAAACTATATTTGAAGCAAAAAGCATGAGTAGAAGCACATGGACCAAGAGCACACTTCTTTAAACATGGAAACCTTAAGACTTGTGGACTGTCTGTCACAATTTCCCATGCTAGCTGTGGAATTCTGGGGGTAGAAGTCCACAAGTCTTAAAGTTGCCAAGTTTGCGGATCCATGACGAAGAACATAACATTTATGTTTCAGAAGTGGGGCAGGATCATTTTTAAGGAGCTAGTCATTTTTAGCAGGCCTAATTAAAACTAAAAAAGACTAATCAAGGAGAGAAGCAACCTAGAACTAAGGAGAAATTTCCTGACAGTTAGAACAATTAATCAGTGGAACAACTCGCCTCCAGAAGTTGTAAATGCTCCAATACTGGAAGTTTTTTAAAAAGATGTTGGATAATCATTTGTCTGAAGTGATGTGGGGTTTCCTGCCTAGGCAGGAGGTTGGACTAGAAGACCTCCAAGGTCCCTTCCAACTCCGTAATTCTATTCTCCTAATTCTGTTAAAAGACAAGCAATCTCCATTTAACAATGCTAATTAGGACCAGAAATTGCATAGTTGTAATGGAATATGTGGATGGGATAAGGGAAAGAGATACTGCCTAGAAACCATCAGTTAAGAGAAGAGATTGTTCTCAAAAGCTTAACTGTCAAAGTAAGAAACTTAGGAAGGACCCACCCTAATTGATCAGATAGGTTGAAAGTGGCTGTGAAAAGTTTATACCTTCAGACAATTCTGTTAATCTAACAAAAAAAGAAGAAGAAATAGCTCATCCAGTCCTGTTTTCTATTCGGTTTATGTGGATAGGCTGACAATAGGAGAAGAGGAGAGGAGTGCGAAGAGAGAGGGAGAGGTGGAAGAGAAGGGAAGGGATGGGAGGGGGAGGGAAAGAAAGAGAAGAAGAAAGAAGAGAGAAGAGGGGGAGGAAAAGAGAGAGAAGAAGGGAGGGGAAAAGGAGAGGGAGACAGGAGAGAACTTTATTGTCATTTTTTTTTACAGCAAGCACACCACCCCACATTAAAATGAAATTCTGTTATCTGCTCTCAAGAGAAAGAATATATCTACCCAACACATACATAATACACATATATACATGCTATATACATACATATATAGTTAAGTGATACAGTTGTAAGTGAAAAAAAAAACTCATGTCCGTGCTACTTAGCAAAAGCAATTCTAAGCAGTCCCAGTTGCTTTCCCCAAGTAACAACTGCATGGGTCATTAAGTGAGGACCTCATGTGACTATACCAATTGTACATCTCTGCCAGCTTCTCCACTAACTTTGTTTCTTGGAAGCCGGCAGAGAAGATTGCAAATCATAATCACATGATTGTGGGACACTGTAAGGGTGATTAAGTATAAGGAGTGGTCATAACGATCACTTGTTCAAAGTTCAAATGGTTGCTGAACAAATGGTCATTAAAGGGGGACCACTTATAATTTTGTGGAACTCCATGATTATAATTTGCATAAAAAACGGCGGCAACAATTTAACCCACACCCCCACCAAACAAAAAAAAATCCCTGAAATCATCTTATCTAACGCAAAAAAAAAAAATAAAATTAAAATAAATTAAATTAAAAAAAAACCCAAAAAAAAAAAAAAAAATCCTTATAAAGAAAGGCATAGGGTGGGTTTTTCTTTCTTTTTTTTGTGTGCAAATCTAAGAGAATAATCCATGATCTGCCATAAATGAACAGTGCTGCCCCTAGACATGCCTTCATGAGCTGGAAATTAACTTGAAATAAATCAGTGTAGAAAGTTAGCACCCACCCCTCTCCTAGAAGAATGAAATATTTTGAGAAATATTAAAAAGGCAGAACATTGTATTTCCCTAGCTGAGAAGTTTTTTAGAGGGAGAAAGCAACCCCCACCTTTCTTAATAGCCCTCAGGAGATGCCAGCACTTAAAAGATATTGAACGAAGCTAAGTATCTATTCATAGGTAAAATACTGCAGGCAAATACTGCAGACAGAAATCCATTCAAGGCAGGATATTTTGAAACAAAGGCAGAGTGATAGGATTAGCCCTCACTCAAGATCCAAACCAGGACAAAGCCATTAAATCATAATAGGAATTGCCCAACATCCTTTCAGAACACAAGCTCCTTCATTGCATCTCAGCTGCACCACCCCCAGCAAACTTCAACCAAACTTAGCTCAGACAAACTCCTAGGATTTGTATGAAGCCCAAAGGGAATCTGACAACATTCAATAGAATACATGTTCTTGCACAGGAACAGGTAGTTCAAGTGCAAAGCCCAAGAGACGGTATAAATATATCTCACTTTCCACTCCATGTGGTCATCTACCTAGAATCACACGTGCTTGGTGGTTCTGCTTCCACCATGAAACTATCTTTCTGATCAGCCTCCACGTTACCAGTGTCTTTCTCCCTGCATGGAACTGAATTGGATAATTCAAGCAGTGTTGGTTTTAAGAACCCGACGTTAAAAAACAATAAAGTTTAAAACCTTACAAGCCATGCAGAATTGTTTTTAATATGGGAGGCCATGTATATGTATGAGATAAATAAACAAACTGTCACCTGCCACCTTATGCTTGCTTGTGCTTCAGTGCTATGCAGAGACAGATTACCGTAATTGGTGGGGAGAGGGAATGAAAGGTGGGAAGCTTTGGGGAAATGAAAGTAAGTGCTGTATTTCTTTGAGATGCTGCCTCAAGGTCACCCATCTGGAAGAAGGAGAGAGCCACATTCCAAACTGTGCTTGGACTGATTGTTATGGAAACATCTTGCCTGAACCTGATTGGTTACACTGAGGTGAGAAACAGTTAAGGGTGGGAAAAGTATTACTTTGGGATTTTGGCACTCGATTCTCAGTTCTGCCTTTGCATTACTGCAATATGCTTGATCTATAATAATAGATACCTTTCTTAACAGATGGAGCCAAGGATTGTTTCAATTTAGAGATGTAAATGGTGGCAGGTCCAACACAAACAAATATCCAGGAGGCTATCGCTGGTGTAGGACATTCAGCTAGAACAAGAAGAATGTAGCACCTAAACTTAACCACCTTTGATGTTCAGGGAATGAACCTCTAGTTGGTATCAACCGGTCCTATTTCATAGGAATTTTATGCATAGGGAAAAACAGGATCAACCTGCTTCTTTGGAAGAAAAGAGAGGACAAAATAGAACCAGGAAGTGATCATTTGAAAGTTCAAGGCTAAGGCTCAAAAGAGATGCTTTTTAAGCTACACTGAGTGCAGCACCCAGTACCAATAAAGGATAATATTTGTGACTCAGTGTCTATGTAGATTTTAGTCATTCAGGTCATATATTGGGGAAAGAAAACAACCACTTCATAAATGCATGGCACAACATTGGAGGACAAACCCATCAGGATTAGATTCAGTCCATCTGCATTTAAAAGATAATGGTCACTTTTTTGAAGACAGCAAAATTCACATTTTGGACAGAGGACCGCTGGTTTCATGGAGGGGTCAAAGAGGACATCTATGTCAATATTGAACAGCCCTCTTGCAACATACGGCATTATCTATCTCCAGTCTACAACATGGTTCTTTCAGCAGTTCCAAGGAGGCTCCACACCCATTTGCATCACTCAGACGATCCTGAGGACACAGATAAACCTCCAGGTAGCCTTGACAACTTGCTAAAAGAATGCAAATGACTGACTATCTTCAAGGAGTATATAAATCCTTCCATTCCCCACCATCCAGCCTGAGCTGAAGAAGCTTCTTGGATGAGAAGTGAAAACGTCTTCAAAGAAAAACAAGAAAGTCCAGTTGCCTCTTGAAAAAAAAGCACCTTTGAGACATTTGCAACTCAGGATTGAAAAGACAGGTCCTTGATGCTCTCTGAACTTAGTTGTTTTCTTGAGGACTTTTCATTACCCAAACTAGGTAGTATCAGTGCTAGTCCTGGTGATAACACTAGCATCGATTATGTTATCTAGTTGAGGTCATGAAATGTCTGCAAGAAAACAAGAGAACACCAAGGCCCTCTCATACTACTCTGTTTTGGGCACATATTTAAGGAATACTTAAAGGGCAGCCACTAGGAAGGGGGGGCGGCAACTTATTTACAAAAGCACCTGTAGAGAGGACAAGAAACAATGGATGAAAACTAACTAAGGAAAGAAGCAACCTAGAACTAAGAAAATTCCTCACACTGAAGATAATTAACCATTGGAACAAACTACTTCGGGACATTGTGGATGCCCCATCTCTGGGAGCTTTTAAGAAGAGTCTGGACAGCCATTTATCAGAAAGAGTATAGCTCTCTGTAAGAGCAGGATGTTGGGCTAGATTATCTCCAAGGTCCCTTCCAACTCTGTTACTGTTACTAAAGACTCAGATAATGAAAATGAGATTAAGCTGTAGACTTGAAACTAAGTCTAGCCTTGTGAAGTGAAAATTGAGAAAATTGAGGGGGTGACAGAGAGAGAGAGAGAGGAGAGATGGGGGAGGGAGGAGTGCAGGGGAGAAAGAGACAGAGGAGAAAAAGAGGTAGAAGAGAGAGAGACAGAGAACAGAAAGAGAGAATGAGAGAGAGAAAGAAAGAGAGAGAAAGAGTGAGGGAGAAAGAGAGAAAGGAAAGAAGAGAGAGTAGAAAGAGAGGTAGAAAAGAGAGAAACAAAGAGAAAAGAGAGAGAGAGAAATAGACACAGAGAGAGAGAGAGAGACAGAGAGAGAGAGAGAGACAGAGACAGAGAACAGAAAGAGAGAATGGGAGAGAAAGAGAGAGGAGAGAGAGAGAAAAATAGACACACACACAGAGAGAGAGAGAGAGACAGAGACAGAGAGACAGAGAACAGAAAAAGAGAATGGGAGAGAAAAAGAGAGAGAAAGAGTGAGGGAGAAAGAGAGAAAGGAAGAAATAGAGAGAGGTAGAAAGAGAGGTAGAAAAAGAGAGAAACAAACAGAGAAAGAGAGAGAGAGAGAAATAGACACACAGAGAGAGAGAGAGAGACAGAGAGAGAGAGAGAGAGACAGAGACAGAGAACAGAAAGAGAGAATGGGAGAGAAAGAGAGAGAGAGAAAGAGAGAAAAATAGACACACACAGAGAGAGAGAGAGAGAGACAGAGACAGAGAGACAGAGAACAGAAAAAGAGAATGGGAGAGAAAGAAAGAGAGAGAAAGAGTGAGGGAGAAAGAGAGAAAGGAAGAAATAGAGAGAGGTAGAAAGAGAGGTAGAAAAAGAGAGAAACAAACAGAGAAAAGAGAGAGAGAGAAAGAGAGAAAAATAGACACAGAGAGACACACAGAGAGAGACAGAGAGAGACAGAGAGACAAAGAGAGAGAGAGCTCTGTTATCTCTTGTTTCAAAGTACAGAACATAGAATCATGGTCACGAAGGCTCTCCACTTGGAGGGCATCAAGTGGAGCTAGTTGGATGCCAGAATTGAGCAGAAAGTTGGACAAGAGGGTTTCAGTCTTTCTTAGCAACTCTGGGATGCTTGATTTAAAAAAAATCGTCAAGCTGTGTGTCCCAAAGATATAAGAGTCGGGACATTTGGCCTTAAATGACCACCATCAGTGTCCCCTGCTAATTCAGAGATGGCTTCCATTCTCAAGAGAAAGAGGCTTCTTTCCCTTTAGCAAGACTTAAATGGGATTGAGCATGTGCCTTGAGGTGGCACTTATAAGAAGTTGACATTTAATGATATAAAAGAGAAAAGGATGTTTTAGGGGGAGGAAAATACATGCCTCCAAAACATTCCACAAGAATTACTCTGTGTATGGGGCAGTTTTATAGCCTGTGCTGGTAGGAAAGGCACAAATATCTTTTGAGAAAGTCTCCAGTCTTTTTTTTTTTTTGGCATCAAATTCCAGCTCTGACACGTAGCATAGAAATGCATGCCCTCAGACTAGCCGCAACAGGAATCCAAAAGGAATTTGTTTATCTTTTTCCTAGGACTCCTCCGATGGACATTAGCAGTAGTACTAGCACTTAGACTTGTATACCGCTTCACAGTGCTTTTGCAGCTCTCTCTAAGCAGTTTACAGAGTCTGCCTATCGCTCCCAGCAATCTGGATGCTCATTTTACCCATCTTGGAAGGACAGAAAGCAACCTGAGCCTGATGAGATTAAATCTGCCAAATTGCAGTCAGCTGGCGGTCAGCAGAAGTAGCCTGCAGTACCGCACTCTAAACATTGCACCACCGTGGCTCACAATGATTGTGAAGGATGTCCAGGGTGACAATACACAACATGCTAGAGGTAGCCATCGTCTCACCTGAAGGGAACCACTTATCTTTGTCAGGTGCGGACAAAATATCATCCAAGCTTCAGTGGGCCATAATTCAAATTCAGAATAGAGCTGGAAGGGACCCTGGTGGTCATCTAGTCCAGCCCCCTGCTCTAGCAGGAGACCTTATGCCATTTTAGACGAGTGGCTGTCCAGTCTCTTCTTAACAGCCTCCAATGATGATAGTAAAGATTTTCAGCAAAGGTAGTCCTCTACTTAAAATCACATGGCAGCCCAAAATGTCAGTTGTTAAGTGAGACAGTTTTAAGTGAGTTTTTGCCACATTTTATGACCTTTCTTGCCACCGTTGTTAAGGGTGGTTAAGTTAGAAATACGATCGTTAAGTGAATCTGGCTTCCCCATTGCCAGGTTATCACATGACTCTAAGTCACTGCAAACATCATCAATATGGACCAGTTGCCAAGCTTCCAAATTTGGACCACGTTTCCATGGGGTGCTGCAATGGTTGTGTGAAAGATGGTCATAAGTGTTGTGGTTAGCCGGCAGCAGGTGTGGATGGCTGAGGAGAGCAAGGACTCAGATGAGGGGTCAGGACCATTAGGGAGTGGACTGCTGCCTTTAGAGATGGTGGGGGCTGGTAGCAGTGATGAGGAGGTTCCCGAGGAGCCTGTGCCAAGTGTGCATGCACGCAGGGCTGCTCACAGGAAAGAGCAGCTGCAGCAGCACAGGTGACTCGGGAGTAAGGCTACAAGGTAATGGCCCCTCCTTCAAGAAGATAAAAGCCAGCTGTGAATCAGACGTTCTTTGTAGGAAGCAAAAACATTTTGAAACTCAACCTCGTGGACATTGCAGTATCTTAGTCGGTATTTGAAGACTCTCGTGTTGTGAAATATTTCTAATCTGTGATTCTTGGCAGCCTCGCACACTTTTGGTGAGGTTTGGACTTATCAAAGTTAATTAGTTTGCAGCAGCCTTTTAACCGGGGATTCATAAGCATCATTAAAAGTTTTCTGTTCCCTTTGGTTCGTGTTTGTTTTATTGGAAAAGGGTTTGGGTCAGAACAATAAGTCACTTTTTTTTGAGCACTCATTAAACAAACAGTTGTAAGTCGAGGACTACCTGCAGTGGCTTTGCAAAGCTCCTTAGTCTAATCATTACATGTCTTCTCGAGAGCAAAGGCATTCCTTGCAACCTGCTTCCCTTGGATGTGCCAGCAGAACAATGTATTTTCACGTACAAAGCAAGAGCAGACTGCTGGGGGCAGCCTTATGAAAGCACATTTGCATCAGAAAGGACTGATGTGATATTTCAAGAACTTCCTATTCATTCATTCATTCATTCATTCATTCATTCATTCATCCTAGATACTTCTGAGCATTTAGCCACTGATAGCAGTGTGCCAATATTGGAGGGGCTCCTACAAAGATGAGGGGGCAAATTATTTTCCAAAGCACCAAAAGGCAAGACAAGAAGCAATGGATGGAAACTAACCAAGGAGAGAAGCATGGGTTTATGGAAGGATTTTTGTTTGTTTTTTTGTTGTTTATTGGTTTGTTTGGGTGCTGTTGAATCAGTTTTTGATTCCTGGAAATCGCACAAACTAGTCCCTGCAGTTTTCTTGGCATGTTTTATTTTTCAGAAGATATTTGCCATTGCCTCCTTCCTGGGGCTGAGGGAGAGTGACTGGCTCGAGGTGACACAGCTGGCTTCATACCCAAGACAGGACTACATCTGGATGTAAATCTCAAAATCTTCTGGTGCCTTAACCACTACATTAAACTGGCTCTCTAAAATAAATAGAAAGCAACAAAGTTGTCTGAGAACCAGGTGTGGGATGCAAATAGAATAGAATAGAATAGAATAGAATAGAATAGAATAGAATAGAATAGAATAGAATAGAATAGAATACTTTATGTATTCTATTCAAGTAGGATTGGACACACAAGAAATTTGTCGGTGTAAATACTCTCAGTATACATAAAAGATACATTCGTCAGGAGTCGAGAATCATAAGGTACGACACTTAATGATAGTCATAGGGTACAATAAGCAATCATATTATGAAACAGTCAATATAAATTGTAAGTATACATATATACATAAGTATACATTTTTTTACTACATAAGTAATTATTTTTACTACCACTTCTGTGGGCGTCGCTAGGTGAACACGTCCATGTGACTGGGTGGGTGTGGCTTCTTTTTTTCAGCAGCACACACACCCCAGCACACCATTTTTTGCCTCCTGGGCCTCAGGGAAGCCTCCTGGGAGGCCATTTTTGTTCCCAGGAGGCTTTCCTGAGGCCCAGGAGGCCAAAAATGGAGCACGGGGGAGCTACGCAGCATCCTTCATGCTCCGTTTTTGGCCTCTTGGGCCTCAAGGAAGCCTCCTGGGTGAAGCAGTAACACAGCAAGAAGGATCCTGGCACAGCTGATCACCTGAACAGCTGATCATCGGGAGGAGCAAAAAAAAAAAAAGAAATACAGGTTTGCTGGGTTTTTTACTACCGGATTGAGAGAACCAGGCCAAACCAGTAAAATACCACCACTGCTGAGAACCTTCTATATTGAGAATTATAGTTTTCTTCTCATCGTCTCAGCTTTCAGCTGCATAGGATTCTTGTCAAGCAAAATGACAAGCCATTCTTCACATGAACCTCGACTGAGAAACTTTTTCAGAAGAAGTGAGCGTGAGTTGTAACATGAAAGCACTGTTGCACTGGTGGCCAGGACCGTGTCTTCTTGCAAGAACAGCTCCTCCAAATCCGTGCAAATCCCTAAACGATGCGGAAAAGCCACCACAATGAAACCCAAGCATGTCATCTGGCTGGAGAAGCTGAACCCAGAATTGAGGAAGTCACAGTGAGTGGGAAAAAGGAGAAAGAAAGGGAGGGGGGAGGAAGGGAGGGAGGGAGGGAGAGAGAGAGAGAGAGAGAGAGAGAAGAGAGAGAGAGAGAAAGAAAGAGAGAAAGAAAGAGAGAAAGAAAGAAAGAAAGAAAGAAAGAAAGAAAGAAAGAAAGAAAGAAAGAAAGAAAGAAAGAAAGAAAGAAAGAAGGGAAGGAGGCCTCAAATGGACTTCCTTTTCTTCAGCATCAGTATCCCACATGGATGGTTGCAGATTCCACTCACGGTTTGTGTTGACAGCCTGATGGAACACCAGGTGATGTTGGTGCCATCTTTAGAAAATAGTTGGTAGAAGCTATTTCTCCTACTGACCATGGTGGCATGGTCACCCTTAGCTTTTCTTGATGGGCTGGGTTTTCCCACTGTAGGATACTATTCTTAAATGCTGAAACCTAAGAATGTAGCTTATAATTAGAGAGCGGCTGAATGTACCAAGCAGGACCATGTATTAAATATCACAGAAGGCAGTATTTTTTTTTAAAAAAAATGGGGGGAATATGGACACAACTTTATGAAGTTACGGAGCAAAGAAAATCAGTGTAACTCAGTTTGCAACATGACGTTGGCCAAAGCTGGAATCCACCTATAATTTATAGCAGTTGTATTTTTATTCTACCAGCTATTAACAGCAAAGTAGATCATGTATCGGTTAGCAACAAAGGCTTCAGAGGAAAATAAACATGACTAAAATATTGAAAACCAGCAGATTAGAAAAAGACCCTTCTGCATTTTAAACCAGACTCGATTCTGCAGGCAAATGGGGATAGTTGGAAAAGTGGAATGTTTCTTCATTCATTCTTTCAAAGAAAGTCATCCAAATCTATCAGCTGAATGCATCCAAAAAATGTTTGTGCTCATCAGTAAGAGTTTCATGCAGCATGTTAGCTATTTCTAGATTTAGTAGACAGAATCACAAAATTGTTCTGTCTAAGATTAATTTAATTCAGTATGTTCCAAAGGTGGTTTTTTCAGGAGGCAAACTTGGACTGTCTTTTTTTCTTTGAAGATGTTTCGCTTCTCATCCAAGAAGCTTCTTCAGCTCTGACTGAAGAATCCAGTCAGAGCTGAAGAAGCTTCTTGGATGAGAAGCGAAACGTTTTCAAAGAAAAACAAGGCAGTTCAGTTTGCCTCCTGAAAACCAAGGGACAACCAAGACCTGAACAACTGAGCATCCTTACAGACACTCCGTGTGCTCTTTCTGAACAGGAAGGTAGCCTACAAATTAATTGAAAAGGTGCATCTTGTCACCGAAATCTTCAATCAAAGTAGCTCCCGAAACACATTGAGAACATGCCCTGTGTCAAAACATCAGAGCAGCTACCAGTGGCTATCTCGCTTCGATTGATCTAATAAAACAGGCTTCAATGCCTGCATTCACCTGCTCTGGATTCTCTTTCCTCAAGGCAGAGTAGGCCCGTCCTTTTCTTGTTATTCTACGCACGCACGGATAAATTGCATCCATGCTGGAAATAAAATCTGGTGTGTTTCCCACCAAAAGTGTTACTAAAAAGCAAGCGACAATCACCTTCAAAATTTCTCAAGCACCTTCTTTCTCCCATGTGTTGCTTCTTACCTGTTACGTGGGTGAAATCTTCCGGCAGTTCTTGGAGAATCAGGTTAAGTCCAGCCCTTCGGGTTAGACTTACAGCCCGCAATAGAAAGCAAACCAAGTCCAATCAAAAGTGAAGGACAATTTTCAAATGAAAAAGACAGCTGGAAAAAAAATGTTCTCTTCTATCCATAAGAGTCCAAGTCACTCCTTACAAGTTGTTCTTTTTTTTTAAAAAAAAAAAAGTCAGATTCAAAGAGAAATGACAAGAGAGGAAGGAGGCAGCCTTTCAGCTGGAAAGGTTTTGCACCCTGTCTCAATCTCCCTCTTGCTCGGAGTGAAGCTAACTTTGGAAAGATGCAAAGCAAAAAAAAAAGCAGAGAGTCAAGCAAGAGAGTTTGGGAGGGGTCGATAGGAGGGATGAGGGTGTGTAAACAGAGGTGGGGTGGAGGCTGGAGGGGAATTTAAGGAGAAAATGAGGGGAGAGAATATAGGTAAATGTTTCAACTTGCAACCTTGAATGCATTTCTTCCTCTTTCTTTTTTCCCCAGGAAAGTCTAATTTCATGTAGCAGGGATTATTTTTCGAGCATTCCTGTAAAACGAAAAGATCTGTTAAAATAATGAGCATGTAGAAATATCAACCTGAACTCCAAGTTTGACCACAAATTTGGAAGTTCTTTGGAATTGTCATCTTCTAGATGTTTCTTGAAGCTGCCTATTTTAGCCTCTGACTGGGGAATTGTCTAGAGGTCTCCTGTCTAGATACTGACCACATCTGATTCTGTTGAGCTTTTCAAGATCTGGTAAAGTTGCAAATAATATATAGACAGTGGGGAGTTTTAAAAAGGGAAAAGGAAGGAAGGAAGGAAGGAAGGAAGGAAGGAAGGAAGGAAGGAAGGAAGGAAGGAAGGAAGGAAGGAAGGAAGGACTGACTTTAAAAAGGGAGACAATTTATAGTAAAGATAAGTAATCCAGTACCAGAAGAAGACAAGTTATAAAGTCAGAATTATTTGTAAATGTATTTTAATTATTATTCCTAAAGGTTATTGAAAATACTCATTTAACCAGCATTTTTAAACAGTTGAATATTTTAAATTAAATGCATTTTAGAGATGGAGATAGATGAGAGAGAGAGAGAGACAGAGAGACAGAGAGAGAGAGAGAGAGAGATGGATGGAGAGAGAGAGAATGGATAGATAAAAAAGAGAGAGGGGGGAGAGAAAGGGAGAGAGAGAGAGAGATAGTAAATGGATAGATACAGATAGAAATGGATAGATAGATAGATACTTCCTGTAATACACATATACTGTAAACTGGATAGGATTTTTTTTTTGTCTCGTTGCAAACCAAATTCTGGAAAACTTGCTGGCCAAGTCTATGGAGGCTGTCAAGGGAGGCGTACAGAGGAACCGGCTTCAACCTTTGAGCATAGAAAGGGCGGCACTTCTCTGGACTGAGCTGGTGGGCACTTTGGAGGTCACTCTTGGACTCACAACTCCTCCACAAGGAGCAGGTGGCAGCAAGCTGTGGTTTGCACTTTCCTGGACCAGGAGGCCTTGCTCACAGTCACTCATGTCTTGGTCTCTTCTCTTTGCATTATTGCAATATTTGTTACATGGGACTGTTCTTTAAGATGTGGGAAGCCCACCCCACCTCCAAGAAGGAAATATTTTGGGTACTATTAAAAGAGGCAGAATGTTATATTTTTTCCAAAGGAGAAATGGAGAAATATGCTCTTAAAGGCAGAAAGCAGCCACAGTCTTCCTGCCATAGCCTCCAGCAGAAACTTCTTTAGAAATGGATATTTAGCACCTATTAAGAAAGACTGGGCCAATCTATTCATAAATAAAATGCCTTCAGACACAACTCTTCCAGACGTCTGGAGCTGATGGGATTGAGAATTTACCAGAGTCTAAGAACAGGGATGACCTTTAGGACGTAATAGAATTAACCCACCAACATTAGTATAGCAAAAGACACAAGGCTCGCTACATTGCACAACCCCCCTGGAGCATCTCAATCTCAAAACTCCAGACCCTTATAAAGATCCATTTACTCACTCAGCCAACTTGTCATCTACCCCAGAAACATTTATGCTGTCACTAAAGTTTCTGGCAACCAAATAAACAGAGATCTTCTTTCCTGGTAGTCAGCCTCCATTTTACATTTCCAGTGTAGTTAGCCTCCATTTCACATTTCCGGTGTATTTCTCCTGGCTTAGAACTGGAGTGGATTTTTCTTCCCACAAAGACTATCCAGAACAGCTTCAGAATGCAGCGGCATGCATAGTAATAGGGGCACTTAGATTTATCCATGTAATACCTTTGTTGCATGAGCTGCAATGACTTCTAGTTTCTTTCTGGGTACAATTCAAAGTTCTAGTCTTCACCTTGAAAATGCTAACTATATGCCCACTTTTCCCCAAGGATATCTACCTGGCCTATAGTGGCACACTCCTACTCCCCTCTCCTGAATACTGCCATCTGATGGGATCTAGGAAGTAAGCCTTTTTTCATGGAAGCCCCTGCCCTATAGAATACCTTGCCCCTTGAAGTTCCACCCTATTAGCCTTCCATAAAACTCTGAAGACCTCCAAGCACTATTGACTGTTAAGATCACCAAACGCCCAGCTAATATTAAGGTGGACATATGCCCCAATAAAGGAGAATATGTGTAGTTTAGGAATGACATGAGGGGTCCTTGGTGCTCTCTGACTGTTTTCCTGTAGACATTTTGTTGCCCAACTAGGTAACATCATCAGTGCTACCTTTTGTGAAGTTCTGAATTCAGGTATGGTGCACTGTTTCATACTGAAAAGTTAAGTAGACAAAGAAGTATAACAAAATAACAGAGATGGAAAGAACCTTGGAGGTCTTCTAGTCCAACCCCCGGGTCAAGCAAGAAACCCTACACCATTGCAGATAAATGGTTGTCCAATCTCTTCTTAAAAATTTCCAGTGTTGGAGCATCCACAATTTCTGGAAACAAGTCATTCCATTTATTAATTGTTCAATTGTAGTACAGTTCTTGCCTGATTAGAAGAGAGAGAAATTATTTGGAGAAGAATTATGTTCCAGCTTGATTACTAGCATGCAGCTTAAATTAAAAGTAGGAATTGTTTGGAAAGCTATTCAGTCATCCTCTCTCCAGGTTATTTTGTTCAAATCTATTGGGCACCACTAATTGTAGGAATCTATTATGAGTCATGAGGTTCTCCATTAGCTGACAAGATTTGTCTGCAAGATTTCTAAAACATTAGACACTGCCTTGACTTTGTTTCTTGAAAGCTAAGGGTTGCATGCATCTCCTTGTGCTATTTTTATCACCTAAGGCCATTCAAAGATTTGATGGTCCCAATGGCACACTGCACCTAAGGATTCAAAGGAGATTTGCAACCGATCACATGGAAAGAACATTGCTGAAATCCATCCAATTCTGATTATTCAGTCTACTGATACGCTGCAATGGTCATATGTGCTAGGAGAGTCAGTTCTTCAGTGCCATTGTTCATCCGAACAGCCTCTAAACAAATGGCTACAACTCTTTGTAGCTGGTTCAAAAGGTAGCAGCATGGTTTCTAATGGGACAACTCCAACAGGACAGAAACATATTTATGTTGAAGTTGCTGCATTGGTGGCCACTTGGCTTCTGGGTCCAATTTAAAGTAATAATGAGTGCTTTTGAAAACAACAACAGCAGGTTGTATCAGCAAAATTTGCAAAAAAAAAAAAAGTAGAATTTCCCTGGCAATGTTTAAATGACCATCCTCCTGGAGGATCGATGGGCATTTCATTGAGTGTATAGTGCCATCTTCTGGACACCATACAACAATGCAGCTCACCTGGATCTAAGTTGTGACCTTTCATAGAGTAGAGTAGAGTAGAGTAGAGGAGAAGAGGAGAGGAGAAGGGAAGGGAAGGAAGGGAAGGGAAGGGAAGGGAAGGGAAGGGAAAGGAAGGGAAAGGAAGGAAGGAAGGAAGAGAAGAGAAGAGAAGAGAAGAGAAGAGAAGAGAAGAGAAGAGAAGAGAAGAGAAGAGAAGAGAAGAGAAGAGAAGAGAATTCTTTATTGGCCAAGTGTGATTTCATGGATCACAAATTTAGAATAAAATGGAGTAGAGTAGAGTAGAGTAGAGTAGAGTAGAGTAGAGTAGGGTAGGGTAGGGTAGGGTGGGGTGGGGTGGGGTGGGGTGGGGTGTAATGGAATGGAATGGAATGGAATAGAATAGAATAGAATAGAGTGGAATGGAATGGAATAGAATAGAATAGAATAGAATAGAATAGAATAGAATAGAATAGAATAGAATAGAATAGAATAGAATAGAATAGAATAGAATAGAATAGAATAGAATAGAATAGAATAGAATAGAATAGAATAGAATATAACAGAGTAGGGATTTTGGAGGTCTTCTAGTCCAACCCCCTGCTCGAGCAGGAGACTCTTAAAAGCCTCTGGTGATGGAGCACCCACAACCTCTGAAGACAAGCCATTCTGCTCAATTGTTCTCACCATTAGGAAATTTCTCCTTAGTTCTGGGTTGGTTCTCCTCTTAGTTAGTTAGTTAGTTAGTTTCCATCCATCTTGTCTTGCCTTCTAGTGCCTTGGAGAATAGATTGACCCCGTGTTCTTTGTGGCAGCCCCTCAAATATGGGAACACTGCTATTATATCTCCCCTAGTCTTTCTTTTCATTAAAGTAGACAAACCCAATTCTTGCAACCATTCTTCATATGTTTTATCCTCCAGTCGCTTAATTATATTTGTTGCTCTTGCCTGCACTCTTTCCAGAGTCTCAAAATCTTTTTTATAATATGCTGACCAGAACTTGATGCAGTGTTCTAAGTGCAGTCTTACTAACACTCTCTGAAGTGGTACTAGAACTACATGTACTATTAGTACTATTACTACTATTCAGTAGAACTATGTACTTATTACGTACTATTGTGGTACTACAACCAAAACTATCCTTTTTATCATTTTGTAAGCTGCTAAGAGTGCTTTCAACAGTAAGATAGGTCCTGTCAGATCCGTGTATCTGTTATTTCTTCAGTGGAAGAAGAAAAGGGGGGGGCTGATAAAGAAATCTTTTCTTGATGTAACCTGAATATATTTAATCTTATATCAAATTTGTATAACCCACACATGATACAATGGGGGGAGAAAAGCCAGATGGCCGGAACCAATCACCTCTGAGAGGCACAGCCAGGAGATGAGAAGATAACACAAAATTAAACAAAATATCTCTCTGCAAGTTCAGCGCCTTCCTATTTTTATTTGTACTTCAGTTAACCAAGTGGACAACTACTCTGAATCTTCTAACTTCTCAGGATGCTACTGTGGATCTGCCTTCCTTCAAGAAACATGGCCTCCTTTGAGCAGATCAGCGCATGAGTAGCTCTCTCCAAAACTATCTTGTGGACTAAAGGTTTCACAAGATACAAAAGTCAGAATAAACAAGGGAGACAGATCGAGGGTTGATCAAACACGGCAGTAGGGTTTCTGGTACAAAACTACGAACAGGAACAGCAGGACAGATGATTCCAAGGGATGCCTTGAGTCATTAGTCAACAATTCCTGCAAAGGAAAGATCTCCTTACTGATGACTTTAAGTCCAGAAATTCCTCAAACCTGTGAGAATCCGGGACAGAATAGTCTTGCCACCCATAAAATCCCTTTCTCCTTGATAGGTGTTCATAAAAAAAGATCTTCACAGATCAATCCCTTGGTTCTGATTAATTTTCAACAATAGGTCAAGAGTATGCTGATTGTTAGAATCTTAAGCGGGAAATTGTTTTTGTCTAACATGAAAGAGGAGGTGAGAAGATCAATCAGGGTCCCCCAAAAATCCTTCATTAAAGGATAACAGATTATTTAGGGCTGTGAGAAAATTCAGAAATCCAGAGGAAAAGGAAAATTTTCCAGACAAGGATGAAAAGCAGTTGCAAAGGAAGAACAAGGATCCTTTCCAGGGTGGGTGGCATCAAGTGGCTTCATTCAGAAGAAAACTAAGGGAGTTTCTCAGGGCTGTATTCAGTCACCACTCAACAAATCTGTGTTTCTGAATTTCTTCTTGTGGGTCTACAAACTTCTTAGAGGAGATTCAACTTGGCCTGAAATATCAATAACTTCATCTACAGAATCAAAAATATTGGAAATATGGAGAATCCAGAGAGAACGGTTTTTTCTAACCCCAGGCAATGTAGGAGTCCACCCCTAAAATTCACTAGGAAAACAGTAGATCAATATGAGCATAAGCTATGTGAAGTAAGTTTTATGTCGCAAACACATTGTGTTGCTGCTGCTGTTGTCATTCAGGAACATTCAAAAAGTGTAATCAAACTTTTTACACTTGGTGCACGAGAAAAAGTGGCAGAGGCGAAAGTGAAGGCTAACAGGCTTTACTGCAATAAAATAACGCAGCCATGGCTTTCCGCAAGCTAGCCATGCAACCGGCTGACAGAGAACAGCTGGTTCCGTTTGACAGCTGTCAAACAGAATCAGCCAATCAGGGAGGGCTCCGGCTCCCAGTCAAAAAGTAGACCAGAGTGAAGACTTTGGCTAGATGCAGAAAAACTGATTTTCAGAGCAATCTCGGATATACATACACTGACCATTAGAAATGTAATCAGGTCATTGTCTTTTGTCAAACACCAAAGGAGAGTTGGGAAAATGAAGTGGGGGAGGGTCTCAGAAATTCTTTCATCAGGGAAAAAAACCTACGAGAGGGGCCTTGGAGTCATTGTGGACTGTTACTTAAACCTGAGCCAGCTCTGTGCTGCAGCTTCCCAAAAAACAAACAAAATCCTAAAATGCATTAACAGAGGGATAGAATGAAGCTCATGGGAAGTATTATTAAGACTTTATAAAGCCTTAATAAGACCTCGCTTAGAATATTTCATCCAATTTTTATATTTATCACAATAAAAAAAAGATGTTGAGACTCTGGAAAGGAGAGCAACAAGAATGATCAGGGGGCAGGAGGCTAAAATGTCTGAAGAAGGATTGCTGAAACTGGGTGTGTCTAATTTACTGAAAAGAAGGACTAGGGGTGACATGATAGCAGTCTTCCAACATTTGAGGGGCTCCAACAAAGAAGACAGAGTTAACCTATTCTCCAAAGCACCAGAAAACCGGAGAAGAAACAATGGATGGAAACTAATTAAGGAAAGAACCAACTGAGAACTAAGGAGAAATTTCTTGACAGCTGGAACAATTAATCAGTGGGATGGCTGGCCTTCAGAAGTTGTGGGTGCTCTATTGCTGGACATTTGTAAGAAGTGATTGGATAACGGTTTATCTAAAATATTACAGGGCCTCATGCTTGGGCAGTGGTCCTCGCTTAATGACCAGGTCCTCCCTTAATGGCTGGTTGCTGAGCAAGTGCTTTTTGCCATTTTCCAAGGCCTGTGGAGCCCTAGAGAGGACAGGGTGAGGCCTGGGCAGGTGTCCATGTGACTGGCAAATCAAATGTAAGTGCTCCTCGCTTAATGGCTATTTGCTGGCATCATGACGATATGGCATGCGATCGTGGAGGTCCGTGATCGCAGCCGATATCTTTGCAATATCTTTGCTCTATTGCTGGACCTTTGTAAGAAGAGATTGGATAACTGTTTATCTAAAATATTACAGGGCCTCATGCTTGGGCAGGGGGTTGGAGTAGAAGTCTTCCAAAATTCCCTTCTAACTATGTCATTTTATTATTCTGAAAGACCTGGTGTTTCCATCCCCAGATTAAATGTAGAGATAGTTAAATTCCTTCTCCCGCTTCACCTTTGACAATCTTAAAACCTCAGCTTAAAATTAATCTTGTTGGATTTCCAAAGACAAAGGAATTTAAGAGAGATGTTTACCTGTCTTTGCTTATGCAAAATAAACATCGTGCACTGTGCAAAATGAATATACTGTGCACATTGTCTCCCTGAATAAATTTAGAGGATTAAGTTATGAACAGAGACGTGGCATTCATTCATTTGGCTCCTGGTAAAAAGAATGGTGCAGTTCCAATACAACCATGATTGTGTTCCAGAAAGTACTTTTTACCACTAACCTATTAGATATTTTTAATTTAAGGTTGGGACAATGGATAATGCTTCACAAACTGCAAATCCTCCATTTTCCTCGTGTCTCGCTTTAGTCATCATTTGGTGGTACACCAGTTGAGTCCGTCTCCAAGCCAGGAGACCCTTATGTCCCCCCTTCCAAACTATTGCAATATTTCAGTAAATCTTTTCATTCTCAGACCTTGTGTCTCCCCAAGCTGAATGGAACTACATCTATGTGGAGAGAGGAATGCAATGAGGTACCCCAAGGCTCTCCTTAGACTCGGTACACTTCAACATCTTCTTCAATGATTTGGATGAGCAGATAGATGGGGAATTCATCAAGTTTAGAGACGACGTTAAGCTGGCAGGAACAGCCAGCATTCCAGAAGAGCGGCTCAAGATCCAGATGAATTTCAATAGACTTGCACTCTGGGACCCATCTAACAAATGAAATTCAATGGTAAAAAAAAGCAAGGTTTTACAGTCAGGCAAGAAAAATCAAATGTACAGATACAGATTAGGTGAAACCAGGCGAAATTGAAGTAACTCCAAGAGGAATCTTTTAGTCCCAATGGACAGTTCCCTAAACCTGAGCCAGCCGTGTGCTGCAGCTGACATAAAACCCCAACACAATCCTAAACGGCATTAACAGAGGGATAGAATCAAGATCATGGGAAGTCTTATTAAGACTTTATAAAGCCTTAATAAGACCTCGCTTAGAATATTGCATCCAGTTTTTATGTTTGCCAGAATAAAAAAAAGAAGATGTTGAGACTATAGAAAGAAGAGCAACAAGAATGATCGTGGTGCTGGAAGCTAATACATTTGAAGAATTATTGCTGGAACTGGATATGTCTAATTTACTGAAAAGAAGGACATGATAGCTGTTGTAGAGCGGTGGTAAGACTCGGAGCGAACATCAACTGTAACTTTATTACAAGAATAAAGGGTTGCCACGGCTGCCGAGCTAACAGGGCAGTCAACTGGAGGCAACAGCTGATGCCATTTGACAGCTCCTTTTAGAGCCGGCTGTCAAACGGCATCCACCAATAGGAGCAGTCCGTATTCTCGCTTGAAGCGCGGACCAGAGTGAAGACTGTGGGTTAGTCTGTTGAATGTTACACTCCTTTCCCCTAGCATGGAGCATGTGTAGTCTTTAAGTTAGGCCGGGCACCTGCACAGGCGGCCGGATTGTCTCACTTCTGGTGGAGCTGCTGTGGGAAAGAAGTCCTCCGCTTGCTGGGCTGTTTCAGGATCCAAAGGGACTGGAGTCTCGGCTTTGGGCAACCCTGCGTGAGGAACTGGCGGCAATCCAGGTAGGCTTACTCGCTTGTAGTGTCTCGGGGAAATCTCTGCGTGTGTCAGCTGGTCTGTTTCACTTGGCATGCAACGAGGGTTGTCAGTAGCCACGCTCCAGCGCCTTCTTAGTTGGTCGATGTGCCTGCGTCAGGTGCGACCATCTTACAGCAAGACCCTGTAAGACTAAGGACCTGTTACTACGACAATTTGCCCTGGCACTCATAAGGGATGACCTGCATAATTGCGGGTATAGATCTGGTCATGTTGAGCAAACTCTCTTGCCTGGCTATCTGATCCCAGGGGTGTGTGACTGGGACATAATGAGGATGGAGCCTGTCTAGGGTGGTTCTCAGGCATCTGCCCATGAGGAGCTCTGCTGGAGACTTGTTAGTAGTGGCACAGGAGGTTGTGTGTTGGGTTAAAATGTACCTAGAAAGCTTAGAGTGCTAGTCTATCGAGCCAGACCTTTCCAGGGCCTCCTTAACTGACCTGACGGCCCTTTCAGCCATTCCATTACTATCAGGATGAAAAGGAGCTGTGAGGGCATGCCTGATCCCTAGGTTGGCTAAGAAAACCTCAAACTCACAGGAAGTAAACTGAGGGCTGTTATCAGACACAATGGTGTCAGGGAGACCTTGGGTAATGAATACCCTAGTTAGAGCCTTTGTAACAGCCTGTGAAGTTGTGGTGGTCAGTAAGGCCAGGTCTATCCATTTTGAGAAGGAATCCACCATTACCAGGAATGTTCACCCATGAATAGGGCCAGCTAGATTGATATGCAACCAGGACCAAGGGGCCCCAGAATCTTCCCACCTGCCTGGAGTAGATGTGGGTGGAGCAGGCCTGGTAGCCTGGCATGGCTGACAAGCATTCACCCAACTAGTCATTTGAGCATCCATGCCTGGCCACCATACGTAATTGCGAGCCAGAGCCTTCATCCTAACAATGCCAGGATGGCCTTCATGCAGGACTTTTCAAACTGAGCCCTGCAGCTTGGAAGGGATAACTACCCTCGTTCTCCACAGTAAACAGCCTGGCAAAGACTTGCTGGCGAATCTTGAAGGGCAGGAATTTGGGGGCATACGGAATTTCTGGCCACCCCATTCCCATCCAGTCCAGAACTTGGGCGATTACCTTGTTCCGTGAGGAGTGGGCAGCGATGTCAAGGGCATCGATGGGAAGATTGAGATCATTGATCTCAAAAATAGCATTAATTGGTGCAGGATCTTTCACAGGAACAGGCAGAGGGCAGAGACTGAGAGCGTCAGCGTGGCATAGGGTTTTGCCAGGACGATGAACCAGCGTATAGGAATAGGCAGCCAGAAATAAAGTCCACTTGGTCATCCTTGGAGACCAAATCTGAGGGGTTTGTTTTTCACCTGACAAAAGGCCTAACGGAGGCTTGTGATCTGTGATCAATTCAAAATGGTGTCCACATAGGAACTCATGGAATTTTTTGACAGAAGCAACTGCAGCCAAAGCCTGTTTGTCAGTTTGGCTGTAATTGCACTCAGCTGAGGAAAAGGTCCTTGAGAAAAAGGCAATTGGTGCCTCGAACCATTTGGCAGTCTATGACTTAAAACAGCCCCTGTGTCAAAAGGAGAAGCGTCTGCAACTAGATCTAAAGGCAGCTGTTGATTGAATTGTATTAGTACTTTGTTGGAAGTAAGTAATGATTTGACAGCATGGAAGGCATGGGCTTCCCTAGATCCCCAGTGCCAGGGGGATTGTTTGTCCAAAAGTCTGTGTAGAAGCTCTGCAACGGAAGCTTTGTGAGGCAGGAATGCAGCATGAAAGTTAAGAAGTCCCAAAAAGGCCTGGAGCTCAGTCTTGTTAGTAGGTGTGGGTGCCTCGTGGATAGCCCTGACTTTGGACTCAATTGGGTGTAAACCAGAGGCGTCAATTCTATAACCCCAAAATTCTACTTGTTTAGTGGCAATAGGGTGCTTGTCTTTTTTTAAATTGAGGCCATGCTGTCTGAAATGATCAAGGACTGCTCTGACTCTTTGCAGTAATTGGGGCTTGTCAATGGCCGAAATTAAAAGGTCATCGAACTAGGGGACTACGCCTGGGAGTCCTTGGAGAAGTCTTTCCATTAAGGATTGGAAAATACCAGGGGCTACGCTTACGCCAAACTGAAGGCGCCTGCATTTGAAAGCGCCCCTGTAGTCTGCAGTTCTGCGGCTGTGTCATCTATAGGGAACTGTTGATAGACCTGTGCCATGTCTAATTTGGCGAAAATGGTTCCTGGCTCAAAAGAATGTAGAAGGTGTTGGATCACAGGGACTGGATAGGCGCTGATTTGCAAATATCTTTTCAATGACATCTTGCAATCAGCACAGATTCTCACGCTACCGTCTTTCTTTAGGGATGGAACTATTGGGGTCTCCCATTTTGCAAAGTCCACAGGCTCCAATACCCCTTGTTTGATTAATTTGTCCAGCTCACTGTCCAATTTGGGGCAGATTGCAAATGGTACCCTTCGAGGCTTTAAACGGATTGGTACTGCCTGAGGGTCCAAGTTACAGGATATTGGAGTTCCTGAGTAACACCCCAGCCCCTCGCTAAACATATCAGCATAGTCCTTGAACAAGGTATCCACTTCAGTATTTGAAATAGAGTGGATACCGGTTACGTGGAGGCCAAGGGCAGGGAACCAGTCTAATCCCAATAGGCTAGGGAGGGCACCATCCACTACAACTAAAGGCTAACTAACCTTTAAAATTTTTGAATTGTATAAAAAACTTGCCTTTTCCGAGGACTGGGATGATTCTGCCTTGGTAATCGCGGAAGGTCAGGTGGCAGTCGAGGAGATTCTTCTTTGTCAGTCTGGGAAGTAGCTTTTTTAGGGTGCCCCAGGAGATGATGGATAGTGCAGAGCCTGTGTCAACTTCCATCCTGCAGGGTTTACCTTCTATGGAGACAAAAACACTAATTTTGTTAGAGCCTTTGTTTGTCCGGTTGGCGTGATAACAGGTATAACAGTCTTCAACTTGCCTTTGAAAAATTGGGGTTGTCTGAGGCTTTTAGGCAAAAGTCTTTCCTGCTTGACAGACCCTGGCTAAATGACCCTTCCTTTGGCATTTTAGACAAATGGCATTCCTGACCTTGCAGGAGGCCCTAAGGTGGTTTCCCCCACAGCTGAGACAAATGGGCTGATGCCGGGGAGGTAGAAGGGGGTGTGGCCTGATTTCCCCTTGACTGTTTTTTTGCTGCCTGAGGCGATTTACATCGTGAGCCCCTTCAGAGCCTTCTTCTAAGGATGCCTCATCGTAATGGATGGCTGAACTACTCTGGCTAATTGGATTCCCCTGAATTTCTGCTGCTGAAAGTGCAGATAGTTCAGCAGCTTGGGACTCTTCAATAGCTACTGCCAGGATTAAATCTCGTTTAACCAGTAGATGCCTCTGTAGCCTTAAATCCCTGACTCCACAGACTATTTGGTCTAATAGCATGTCCTCTAGATAGTCTCTAAACCCACAATGCAAAGCGGCTGTCTGTAGGGCAGCCATGTATTCACTAATGGTTTCTCCCTCAGCTTGAATTCCTCTCCTGAAAGCATGTCTTCTGGCAATTTGGGATGGCTTACGGGAATAGTGATTGGAAAGAATTTCCTGCAATTCTTCCCAAGGAACAGCCTTGACAGAACGTGGAGCTGCCAATGCTGTGGCAGTGTCAAATACTGCGGCTCTGCAAAAACTTAAAAAGTAGGACTTTTTCCTAGGGGCTGTAACATCAGCAAGGTCTAAAGCGTCTAGAAAGCAGTCAAATTGGCTTCTGTAGGACTCCCATGTCTCAGCCGTCGGTCTGAAAGGCAGGGACACAGGGTTCGAAGTAATTTTGCTTCGGTGGTGCCGTTTCATCCGCAGGGAAATTGAATTTCGCGCCCACAAATAGTGTCAACAGCTATGACAGTCAGCTCTTAGTGACTTCGGCTCTTTTTGTAGTGACTGAGCTCAGCGATTCTACAGTATCATAAAATAAGAACAGCTGAGAAGAAAGGTAATAGAAGGAAGGAACGAAGGAAGAAAGGAAGGAAGGAAGGAAGGAAGGAAGGAAGGAAGGAAGGAAGGAAGGAAGGAAGGAAGGAAGGAAGGGCAAGAAAGAGGGAGGGAGAGCGAGAAAGAAAGAAAGAAAGAAAGAAAGAAAGAAAGAAAGAAAGAAAGAAAGAAAGAAAGGAAGAAAGGAAGAAAGGAAGAAAGGAAAGAGGGAAGAGAAAGTAAATGAGCTATATGAATAGATAGATAAATACAGGGAAGGAGGGAGGGAGGAAGAGAGAAAAAAAGGAGAGGAAGGAAGGACATAAAACCTGACTTCAGAAGACTTTGAAGCAGAACAGCAATCTACAGCTTGCCTGCAAGGGATCTTGGAGGTCATCTAGTCCAACCCCCTGCTCCAGCAAGAGATCCTTACAGAATCAAAGATTAGCAGAGGTAGAAGTGTGCGTGTGTGCGTGTGTGTGTGTGTTTATGTGTGTGTATGTGTGTGTGTGTATGTCTGTGTGTGGCTGTCAAAACACCAATCAACAACAATCAACAATCAAGATCATGTGAAGTCTTACTAAGAGTTTATAAAGCCTTAATAAGACCTCGCTTAGAATATTGCATCCAGTTTTTATATTTTCCACAATAAAAAAAAAAGAAGATGTTGAGACTCTGGATAGAAGAGCAACAAGAATGATCATGGTGCTGGAAGCTAAAACATCTGAAGAACGATTGCTCGAATTGGATATGTCTAATTTACTGAAAAGAAAGAAATGATAGCAGTCTTCCAATATTTGAGGGGCTCTAACAAAGAATTCAAGGTTAACCTATTCTCCAAAGCACCAGAAAGCAGGATGAGAAACAATGGATGTAAACTAATTAAGGAGACAACCAACCTAGAACTAAGGAGAAATTTCTTGACAGCTGGAACAATTAAATCAGTGGGATGGATTGTCTTCTGAAGTTGTGGGTGCTTTATTGCTGGAAGTTTGTAAGAAGAGATTGGATAACCGTTTATCTAAAATATTACAGGGCCTTGTGCTTGGGAAAATTCCCTTCCAACTATGTTATTTTATTATTGTGAAACAACTGGTATTTCCACCCCCAGATTAGATATACAGAGTTAAATTCCTTCTTCCCCCTCAGCTTTGAGGGAGCTTAAGACAAAAGCTATATTGGTTAAATCAAGGCAAAGTTTGACAGCAAATTTTTACAATTATCCTAGTGCCTCAAATGAGGTTATGATGCACAGAATTATATGATCTCTCCATCAAGTGAAATTCCATTATATCCCCCACATATACTCTGATTGTGGGTATTTTAATACTTGAAGTTGACTTATTGAAATGTACAGATCGTTAAATTCCTTCTTCTGCCTCAGCTTTGATGGAGCTTAAGACCTCAGCTTAAAATTAATCTTGTTGGATTTCCAAAGACAAAAGAATTTAAGAGAGATATTTACCTATCTTTGCTTATCCAAAACAAACATTGTGCACTGTGCAAAATTATTATACTGTCCACATTGTTTCTTGTTGAGAACGTACAGGAATAAATGATGAACAGAGACGTGGCATTCATTCATTTGGTTCCCGGTTTAAAAAAAATGGCACAGTTCCAATACAACCATGATTGTGTTCCAGATAGTACCTTTTGCCACTAACGCACTAGGTATTTTTTTTTTTAAGGTTGGGACATAAGTTAATGCTACATAAACTGCAAATCCTCCATTTTCCTCCTGTCTCGCTTTAGTCATCATTTGGTGGTACACCAGTTGAGTCCATCTCCAAACCATATAACCGTTCTGTCCCTTCCTTCCAGACTATTGCAATATTTCAGTAAATCTTTTTAATTCTCAGACCTTGTGTCTCTTCAAGCTCAATGGAACTACATCTATGTGGAGGGAGGAATGAAGTGGGGTACCTCAAGGAACTTTCTTAGGCTCTGTACACGTCAACATCTTCATCAAAGACTTGGATGAGGGGATAGATGAGGAACTCATCAAATTTCTTATGAACTTTATGGCTATGTTTTTCTATCTCCTACCCGATGGTTGGGGAGTGAAGTGCTGACCGGGATGTGACTCGTCCCTGAGAATTCTCCACATTCTTCTAAGGCAGCAGGCCCTAGCGAGGTCATCTAGTGGTATCAGGGAGAAGCCCACAATGTTTTGTGCTGTGCTCACCATCCTCTGTAATGTCTTTCTATCCACAGCTGTCGAGCCAGCATACCACACCATACAGGGGTGGGATTCAAATTTGTTAACAACCGGTTCTATGGACAGGGCCTAATTTGTGGGTGTGGCTTGGTGGTCATGTGACTGGGGTGGGAGAGGCCAGGTGGCCATGTGACTGGTAAATGAAATGTAAGTGGTCCTCGCTTAATGGCCAGGTCCTCGCTTAATGGCCAGTTGCTTAGCAAGTGCTTTTTGCCATTTTCCAAGGCCTGGGGAGCCCTAGAGAGGGCTGGGTGAGGCCCGGGCAGGTGGCCATGTGACTGGCAAACCAAATGTAAGTGGTCCTCGCTTAATGTCCAGTTGCTTAGCAACTGTTCTAATTTATGAATCACCTACACAGACCTACTAGGCATGGTTTTGGTGTTTTGACAGCCACACACACACACACACACACACACACACACACCCTTCTACCCCTGCTATTCTTTGATTCTTTAAGGATCTCTTGTTGGAGCAGCGGGTTGGGCTAGATGACCTCCAAGATCCCTTGCAGCCAGCTGTAGATTGCTGTGCTGCTTCAAAGTCTTCTGAAGTCAGGGTTTATGTCCTTCCTTCCTCTCCTTTTCTTCTCTCTCCCTCCCTCCTTCTTCCATATATTTTACTATCCATCCTTATATCTCATTTCCTTCCTTCCTTCCTTCCTTCCTTCCTTCCTTCCTTCCTTCCTTCCTTCTTTCCTTCCTTCCTTCCTTTCTTTCTTTCTTTCCGTTTCTTTCTGCCCCTTCCTTCTATTCCCCTTTCTTCCTTTCAGTTATTTTCTTTTTCCTTTTCTTTCTTTCCCTTTTCTCATTCTTTGCTTTCTTGTATCTTCCTCCTCTCTCACTTTCTTTCTCTCTCCCCTCTCTCTTTCCCTCTCTTTCTCTCTCTCTTTCCGTATTCCCTTCTCTTTCTCTCTCCCCCTCCCTCTCTCCCTCTTTCTCTCTCTCTTTCTTTCTGTCCCTTCCTCCTTCTCCCTCTCCTTCTAAAGCTAGGAAGCCCACCTGAAACACACAGGGCTGGGATTCTCCCAGTTTGTCCCTCTTCTATTGTACTCTGCCTATCAGAAAATACGCCTGCAGGAAAGGACTGTGCTTTGTGCAGGGTTTAAAAAATATGTGCAATCAACAGAAACAAACGAGGCAGCTTAGAAAAAAGGGAGCAACCCCAATTCTACAGTATCATAGAATAAGAACAGCCCAGAAGAAAGGTAATAGAAGGAAGGAAGGAAGGAAGGAAGGAAGGAAGGAAGGAAGGAAGGAAGGAAGGAAGGAAGGAAGGAAGGAAGGAAGGAAGGAAGGAAGGGCAAGGAAGAGGAAGGGAGAGCGAGAAAGAAAGAAAGAAAGAAAGAAAGAAAGAAAGAAAGAAAGAAAGAAAGAAAGAAAGAAAGAAAGAAAGAAAGAAAGAAAGAAACCAAGAAGAAAAGTGAAAGGAAGAAAGAGGGGATGGAAGGAAAGGACAGAAAGAAAAAGAAAAACAGGGAGAGAGGGAGGGGAGAGAAAGAGAGAGAAAGAGATGGAGAGGAGAGAGAAAAAGAGAGAGAAAGGGAGGGGGGAGACAGAGAAAGAGACGGGGGGAGAGAAAGAAGGAGAGAGAAAGAGAGAATCCTACCCCTGGCTGGCTGCCCCCCTCCCCCCACCATCTGGTTCAATAGTTTGTGATCCAATGTAAGAAGGATATTGAGGAACAAAGAGTGAAAGGGTGCAGAAGTATCCATTCAGAATTGAAAGTTGGGCTCCTGGGGAGAAGGAGCATCTTTGGGACTGAACCTCATATACTTTCCATGCAATAAGAAGCACCAGTTGGGCCTGGGAAGGGTCAGCAATCTGAAATGTTAAAGACTGCATGATTCTGCAGCCCTCAGTAGGGTGGTTTCTTCTTTCCTTCCTTCCTTCCTTCCTTCCTTCCTTCCTTCCTTCCTTCCTTCCTTCCTTCTTTCTTTCTTTCTTTCCTTCTTTCTTTCCCTCCTCCCTTCCTTTCTTCTGGGCTGTTCTTATTCTATGATTCTGAAGAACTGGGGCAGCTCTGAGCATCCTCTTGTTTCTAAGCTGCCTCTTTTGTTTCTGTTGATTGTATGTATTTTTTGAAGACCCTGCACAAAGCACAGTCCCTGCCTGCAGGCTTATTTTCTGAGAGGCAGAGCATAATAGAACAGAGCCAAACTGGGAGAATTCCACCCGTGTGTGTGTGTGTGTGTGTGTGTGTGTGTGTGTGTATGTGTGTGTTTCAGGTGGGCTTCCTATCTTTAGCAGGAGAGAGGGAAGGTGGAAGGGACAGAAAGAGAGAGAGAGAGAGAAAGAGGGAGAGAGGAAGGGGAGATAGAAAGGGGGGATACAGAGAGAGAGAGAGAAAGAGGGAGAGAGGGAGGGGAGATAGAAAGGGGGGATACAGAAGGAGAGAGAGAAAGAGGGGGGAAAGAGAGAGGGGAGAGAGAGAGAAAGTGAGAGAGAAAAAGAGAAGGAAGATACAAGAAAGCAAAGAACGAGGAAAGGGAAAGAAAGAAAAAGGGAGAGAGAAAGGAAGTGAAAGGAAGAAAGGGGATGGAAGGAAGGGGTAGAGAGAAAGGGAAAGAAAGAAAAAAATGAAAGAAAGAAAGAAAGAAAGAAAGAAAGAAAGAAAGAAAGAAAGAAAGAAAGAAAGAAAGAAAGAAAGAAAGAAAGAAAGAGAAAATAGAGAAGAGAAAGTAAATGAGATATATGAATGGATAGATAAATACAGGGAAGGAGGGAGGGAGGAAGAGAGAAACAAAGGAGAGGAAGGAAGGACATAAACCCTGACTTCAGAAGACTTTGAAGCAGAACAGCAATCTACGGCTTGCCTGCAAGGGATCTTGGAGGTCATCTAGTCCAACCCCCTGCTCCAGCAAGAGATCCTTACAGAATCAAAGAATAGCAGGGGTAGAAGTGTGAGTGTGCATGTGTGTGAATGTGTGTGTGTATGTCTGTGTGTGGCTGTCAAAACACCCAAAACATGCCTAGAAGCTCTGAGTAGGTTCGTCGAAAATTAGAACACTTGCTAAGCACCTGGCCATTAAGTGAGATCCTGGTCATTAAGCAAGGACCACTTACATTTGGTTTGCCAGTCACATGGCCACATACTTGGGCCTTGCCCTGCCCTCTCCAGAGCTTCCCAGGCCTTGGAAACTGGCAAAAAACAGAAAACATCAGTCACAAAACTGTGTGGGATATTGTAACTGGTCATATGTGTGTCTGTGTGTTTGTGTGTGTTTGTAGCTCTCAAAACACACAAAACAGGCCATGTAGCTCTGTGCAAGTCAGTCGTAAATTATAACACTTGCTAAGCACCAGGCCATTAAGCGAGGACCTGGTCATTAAGTGCGGACCACTTACATTTTATTTCCCAGTCACATGGCCACATGCCTGGGCCTCGCCGTGCCCTCTCCAGAGCTCCCCAGGCCTTGGGAACTGTGAAAAAACAGAGAACATAAGTGTGTGCAGGGGGTTGGAGTAGAAGTCTTCCAAAGTTCCCTTCTAACTATATCATTTTATTATTCTGAAAGACCTGGTATTTCCATCCCCAGATTAAATGTACAGATAGTTAAATTCCTTCTCCCCCTTCACCTTTGACGATCTTAAGACCTCAGCTTAAAATTAATCTTGTTGGATTTCCAAAGACAAAGGAATTTAAGAGAGATGTTTACCTGTCTTTGCTTATGCAAAATAAACATCGTGCACCGTGCAAAATTAATATACTGAGCACATTGTCTCTTTGAATGAATTTAGAGGAATAAGTGATGAACAGAGACGTGGCATTCAGTCATTTGGCTCCTGGTAAAAAAAATGGCACAGTTCCCATACAACCATGATTGTGTTCCAGAAAGTACCTTTTGCCACTAACCCACTAGGTATTTTTATTTTTTAAGGTTGGGACATAACTTAATGCTTCACAAACTGCAAATCCTCCATTTTCCTCCTGTCTCGCTTTAGTCATCATTTGGTGGTACACCAGTTGAGTCCATCTCCAAACCATATAACCGTTCTGTCCCTTCCTTCCAGACTAGTGCAATATTTCAGCAAATCTTTTTAATTCTCAGACCTTGTGTCTCTTCAAGCTCAATGGAACTACATCTATGTGGAGGTAGGAATGAAGTGGGGTATCTCAAGGAACTTTCTTAGACTCTGTACACGTCAACATCTTCATCAAAGACTTGGATGAGGGGATAGATGAGGAACTCATCAAATTTCTTATGAACTTTATGGCTATGTTTTTCTATCTCCTACCCGATGGTTGGGGAGTGAAGTGCTGACCGGGATGTGACTCGTCCCTGAGAATTCTCCACATTCTTCTAAGGCAGCAAGCCCTAGCGAGGTCATCTAGTGGTATCAGGGAGCAGCCCACAATGTTTTGTGCTGTGCTCACCATCCTCTGTAATGTCTTTCTATCCACAGCTGTCGAGCCAGCATACCACACCATACAGGGGTGGGATTCAAATTTCTTAACAACCGGTTCTATGGACAGGGCCTAATTTGTGGGTGTGGCTTGGTGGTCATGTGACTGGGGTGGGAGAGGCCAGGTGGCCATGTGACTGGTAAATGAAATGTAAGTGGTCCCTGCTTAATGGCCAGGTCCTCGCTTAATGGCCAGTTGCTTAGCAAGTGCTTTTTTCCATTTTCCAAGGCCTGGGGAGCCCTAGAGAGGGCAGGGTGAGGCCGGGGAAGGTGGCCATGTGACTGCCAAACCAAATGTAAGTGGTCCTCGCTTAATGGCCAGTTGCTTAGCAAGTGTTCTAATTTATGAATGACCTACACAGACCTACTAGGCATGGTTTGGGTGTTTTGACCGCCACACACACACACACACACACAGAAACAGACACACATACACATAGCCTTCTACCCCTGCTGTTCTTTGATTCTGTAAGGATCTCTTGCTGGAGCAGCGGGTTGGGCTAGATGACCTCCAAGATCCCTTGCAGGCCAGCTGTAGATTGCTTTGCTGCTTCAAAGTCTTCTGAAGTCAGGGTTTATGTCCTTCCTTCCTCTCCTTTTCTTCTCTCTCCCTCCCTCCCTCCTTCCATATATTTTTCTATCCATCCATATATCTCATTTCCTTCCATCTTTCTTCTTTCCTTCCTTCCTTCCTTCCTTCTTTCCTTCCTTCCTTCCTTCTTTTCTTTCTTTCCGTTTCTTTCTGCCCCTTCCTTCTATTCCCCTTTCTTCCTTTCAGTTATTTTCTTTTTCCTTTTCTTTCTTTCCCTTTTCTCATTCTTTGCTTTCTTGTATCTTCCTCCTCTCTCACTTTCTTTCTCTCTCCCCTCTCTCTTTCCCTCTCTTTCTCTCTCTCTTTCTGTATCCCCTTCTCTTTCTCTCTCCCCCTCCCTCTCTCCCTCTTTCTCTCTCTCTCTCTCTTTCTGTCCCTTCCTCCTTCTCCCTCTCCTTCTGGCTAGAAAGCCCCCCTGAAACACACAGGGCTGGGATTCTCCCAGTTTGTCCCTCTTTTATTGTACTCTGCCTATCAGAGAATAAGCCTGCAAGAAAGGACTGTCGTTTGTGCAGGGTTTAAAAAAATATGTGCAATCAACAGAAACAAACGAGGCAGCATAGAAAAAAGAGAGCAACCCCAGTTCTACAGTATCATAGAATAAGAACAGCCCAGAAGAAAGGTAATAGAGGAAGGAAGGAAGGAAGGAAGGAAGGAAGGAAGGAAGGAAGGAAGGAAGGAAGGAAGGAAGGAAGGAAGGAAGGAAGGAAGGAAGGAAGGAAGGAAGAGGAAGAAAGAAGAAAGAAGAAAGAAAGAAAGAAAGAAAGAAAGAAAGAAAGAAAGAAAGAAAGAAAGAAAGAAAGAAAGAACCAAGAAGAAAAGGGAGAGAGAAAGGAAGTGAAAGGAAGAAAGAGGGGATGGAAGGAAAGGACAGAAAGAAAAAGAAAAACAGGGAGAGAGGGAGGGGAGAGAAAGAGAGAGAAAGAGATGGAGAGGAGAGAGAAAAAGAGAGAGAAAGAGAGGGGGGAGAGAAAGAAGGAGAGAGAAAGAGAGAATCCTACCCCTGGCTGGCTGCCCCCCTCCCCCCACCATCTGGTTCAATAGTTTGTGATCCAATGTAAGAAGGATATTGAGGAACAAAGAGTGAAAGGGTGCAGAAGTATCCATTCAGAATTGAAAGTTGGGCTCCTGGGGAGAAGGAGCATCTTTGGGACTGAACCTCATACTTTCCATGCAATAAGAAGCACCAGTTGGGCCTGGGAAGGGTCAGCAATCTGAAATGTTAAAGACTGCATGATTCTGCAGCCCTCAGTAGGGTGGTTTCTTCCTTCCTTCCTTCCTTCCTTCCTTCCTTCCTTCCTTCCTTCCTTCCTTCCTTCCTTCCTTCCTTCCTTCCTTCCTTCTTTCTTTCTTTCTTTCTTTCTTTCTTTCTTTCTTTCTTTCTTTCTTTCTTTCTTTCTTTCTTTCTTTCTTTCCTTCCTCCCTTCCTTCCTTCCTTCTGGGCTGTTCTTATTCTATGATTCTGAAGAACTGGGGTAGCTCTGAGCATCCTCTTGTTTCTAAGCTGCCTCTTTTGTTTCTGTTGATTGTATGTATTTTTTGAAGACCCTGCACAAAGCACAGTCCCTGCCTGCAGGCTTCTTTTCTGAGGGGCAGAGCATAATAGAACAGAGCCAAACTGGGAGAATTCCACTGTGTGTGTGTGTGTGTGTGTGTGTGTGTGTTTCAGGTGGGCTTCCTATCTTTAGCAGGAGAGAGGGAAGGTGGAAGGGACAGAAAGAGAGAGAGAGAGAGAGAAAGAGGGAGAGAGGAAGGGGAGATAGAAAGGGGGATACAGAGAGAGAGAGAGAAAGAGGAGAGAGGAGGGGAGATAGAAAGGGGGATACAGAAGGAGAGAGAGAGAGAGGGGGAAGAGAGAGGGAGAGAGAGAGAAAGTGAGAGAAAAAGAGAAGGAAGATACAAGAAACAAAAGAAAGAGAAAGGGAAAGAAAGAAAAAGGGAGAGAGAAAGGAAGTGAAAGGAAGAAAGGGGATCGAAGGAAGGAGCAGAAAGAAAGGGAAAGAAAGAAAAAATGAAAGAAAGAAAGAAAGAAAGAAAGAAAGAAAGAAAGAAAGAAAGAAAGAAAGAAAGAAAGAAAGAAAGAAAAGAGAGAAGAGAAACTAAATGAGATATATGAATGGATAGATAAATACAGGGAAGGAGGGAGGGAGGAAGAGAGAAACAAAGGAGAGGAAGGAAGGACATAAACCCTGACTTCAGAAGACTTTGAAGCAGAACAGCAATCTACGGCTTGCCTGCAAGGGATCTTGGAGGTCATCTAGTCCAACCCCCTGCTCCAGCAAGAGATCCTTACAGAATCAAAGAATAGCAGGGGTAGAAGTGTGAGTGTGCATGTGTGTGAATGTGTGTGTGTATGTCTGTGTGTGGCTATCAAAACACCCAAAACATGCCTAGAAGCTCTGAGTAGGTTCGTCGAAAATTAGAACACTTGCTAAGCACCTGGCCATTAAATGAGATCCTGGTCATTTAGCAAGGACCACTTACATTTGGTTTGCCAGTCACATGGCCACATACTTGGGCCTTGCCCTGCCCTCTCCAGAGCTTCCCAGGCCTTGGAAACTGGCAAAAAACAGAAAACATCAGTCACAAAACTGTGTGGGATATTGTAACTGGTCATATGTGTGTCTGTGTGTTTGTGTGTGTTTGTAGCTCTCAAAACACACAAAACAGGCCATGTAGCTCTGTGCAAGTCAGTCGTAAATTATAACACTTGCTAAGCACCAGGCCATTAAGCGAGGACCTGGTCATTAAGGGCGGACCACTTACATTTTATTTCCCAGTCACATGGCCACATGCCCGGGCCTCGCCGTGCCCTCTCCAGAGCTCCCCAGGCCTTGGGAACTGTGAAAAAACAGAGAGCATAAATGTGTGCAGGGGGTTGGAGTAGAAGTCTTCCAAAGTTCCCTTCTAACTATATCATTTTATTATTCTGAAAGACCTGGTATTTCCATCCCCAGATTAAATGTACAGATAGTTAAATTCCTTCTCCCCCTTCACCTTTGACGATCTTAAGACCTCAGCTTAAAATTAATCTTGTTGGATTTCCAAAGACAAAGGAATTTAAGAGAGATGTTTACCTGTCTTTGCTTATGCAAAATAAACATCGTGCACCGTGCAAAATTAATATACTGAGCACATTGTCTCTTTGAATGAATTTAGAGGAATAAGTGATGAACAGAGACGTGGCATTCAGTCATTTGGCTCCTGGTAAAAAAAATGGCACAGTTCCCATACAACCATGATTGTGTTCCAGAAAGTACCTTTTGCCACTAACCCACTAGGTATTTTTATTTTTTAAGGTTGGGACATAGGTTAATGCTTCACAAACTGCAAATCCTCCATTTTCCTCCTGTCTCGCTTTAGTCATCATTTGGTGGTACACCAGTTGAGAGCATCTCCAAACCATATAACCGTTCTGTCCCTTCCTTCCAGACTAGTGCAATATTTCCGCAAATCTTTTTAATTCTCAGACCTTGTGTCTCTTCAAGCTCAATGGAACTACATCTATGTGGAGGGAGGAATGAAGTGGGGTACCTCAAGGAACTTTCTTAGGCTCTGTACACGTCAACATCTTCATCAAAGACTTGGATGAGGGGATAGATGAGGAACTCATCAAATTTCTTATGAACTTTATGGCTATGATTTCTATCTCCTACCCGATGGTTGGGGAGTGAAGTGCTGACCGGGATGTGACTCGTCCCTGAGAATTCTCCACATTCTTCTAAGGCAGCAAGCCCTAGCGAGGTCATCTAGTGGTATCAGGGAGCAGCCCACAATGTTTTGTGCTGTGCTCACCACCCTCTGTAATGTCTTTCTATCCACAGCTGTCGAGCCAGCATACCACACCATACAGGGGTGGGATTCAAATTTCTTAACAACCGGTTCTATGGACAGGGCCTAATTTGTGGGTGTGGCTTGGTGGTCATGTGACTGGGGTGGGAGAGGCCAGGTGGCCATGTGACTGGTAAATGAAATGTAAGTGGTCCCTGCTTAATGGCCAGGTCCTCGCTTAATGGCCAGTTGCTTAGCAAGTGCTTTTTTCCATTTTCCAAGGCCTGGGGAGCCCTAGAGAGGGCAGGGTGAGGCCGGGGAAGGTGGCCATGTGACTGCCAAACCAAATGTAAGTGGTCCTCGCTTAATGGCCAGTTGCTTAGCAAGTGTTCTAATTTATGAATGACCTACACAGACCTACTAGGCATGGTTTGGGTGTTTTGACCGCCACACACACACACACACACAGAAACAGACACACATACACATACCCTTCTACCCCTGCTATTCTTTGATTCTGTAAGGATCTCTTGCTGGAGCAGCGGGTTGGGCTAGATGACCTCCAAGATCCCTTGCAGCCAGCTGTAGATTGCTTTGCTGCTTCAAAGTCTTCTGAAGTCAGGGTTTATGTCCTTCCTTCCTCTCCTTTTCTTCTCTCTCCCTCCCTCCCTCCTTCCATATATTTTTCTATCCATCCGTATATCTCATTTCCTTCCATCTTTCTTCCTTCCTTCCTTCCTTCCTTCCTTCCTTCCTTCCTTCTTTCCTTCCTTCCTTCCTTTCTTTCTTTCTTTCCGTTTCTTTCTGCCCCTTCCTTCTATTCCCCTTTCTTCCTTTCAGTTATTTTCTTTTTCCTTTTCTTTCTTTCCCTTTTCTCATTCTTTGCTTTCTTGTATCTTCCTCCTCTCTCACTTTCTTTCTCCCTCCCCTCTCTCTTTCCCTCTCTTTCTCTCTCTCTTTCCGTATTCCCTTCTCTTTCTCTCTCCCCCTCCCTCTCTCCCTCTTTCTCTCTCTCTCTCTTTCTGTCCCTTCCTCCTTCTCTCTTTCCTTCTAAAGCTAGGAAGCCCACCTGAAACACACAGGGCTGGGATTCTCCCAGTTTGTCCCTCTTCTATTGTACTCTGCCTATCAGAGAATAAGACTGCAGGAAAGGACTGTGCTTTGTGCAGGGTTTAAAAAATATGTGCAATCAACAGAAACAAACGAGGCAGCTTAGAAAAAAGGGAGCAACCCCAATTCTACAGTATCATAGAATAAGAACAGCCCAGAAGAAAGGTAATAGAAGGAAGGAAGGAAGGAAGGAAGGAAGGAAGGAAGGAAGGAAGGAAGGAAGGAAGGAAGGAAGGAAGGAAGGAAGGAAGGAAGGAAGGAAGGGCAAGGAAGAGGAAGGGAGAGCGAGAAAGAAAGAAAGAAAGAAAGAAAGAAAGAAAGAAAGAAAGAAAGAAAGAAAGAAAGAAAGAAAGAAAGAAAGAAAGAAAGAACCAAGAAGAAAAGGGAGAGAGAAAGGAATTGAAAGGAAGAAAGAGGGGATGGAAGGAAAGGACAGAAAGAAAAAGAAAAACAGGGAGAGAGGGAGGGGAGAGAAAGAGAGAGAAAGAGATGGAGAGGAGAGAGAAAGAGAGAGAGAAAGAGACGGGGGGAGAGAAAGAAGGAGAGAGAAAGAGAGAATCCTACCCCTGGCTGGCTGCCCCCCTCCCCCCACCATCTGGTTCAATAGTTTGTGATCCAATGTAAGAAGGATATTGAGGAACAAAGAGTGAAAGGGTGCAGAAGTATCCATTCAGAATTGAAAGTTGGGCTCCTGGGGAGAAGGAGCATCTTTGGGACTGAACCTCATACTTTCCATGCAATAAGAAGCACCAGTTGGGCCTGGGAAGGGTCAGCAATCTGAAATGTTAAAGACTGCATGATTCTGCAGCCCTCAGTAGGGTGGTTTCTTCCTTCCTTCCTTCCTTCCTTCCTTCCTTCCTTCCTTCCTTCCTTCCTTCCTTCCTTCCTTCCTTCCTTCTTTCTTTCTTTCTTTCTTTCTTTCTTTTCTTTCTTTCTTTCTTTCTTTCTTTCTTTCTTTTCCTTTCCTTCCTTCCTTCCTTCCTTCCTTCTGGGCTGTTCTTATTCTATGATTCTGAAGAACTGGGGTAGCTCTGAGCATCCTCTTGTTTCTAAGCTGCCTCTTTTGTTTCTGTTGATTGTATGTATTTTTTGAAGACCCTGCACAAAGCACAGTCCCTGCCTGCAGGCTTCTTTTCTGAGGGGCAGAGCATAATAGAACAGAGCCAAACTGGGAGAATTCCACCCCTGTGTGTGTGTGTGTGTGTGTGTGTGTGTGTGTTTCAGGTGGGCTTCCTATCTTTAGCAGGAGAGAGGGAAGGTGGAAGGGACAGAAAGAAGAGAGAGAGAGAGAAAGAGGGAGAGAGGAAGGGGAGATAGAAAGGGGGATACAGAGAGAGAGAGAGAGAAAGAGGGAGAGAGGGAGGGAGATAGAAAGGGGGATACAGAAGGAGAGAGAGAAAGAGGGGGAAAGAGAGAGGGGAGAGAGAGAGAAAGTGAGAGAGAAAAAGAGAAGGAAGATACAAGAAACAAAAGAAAGAGAAAAGGGAAAGAAAGAAAAAGGGAGAGAGAAAGGAAGTGAAAGGAAGAAAGGGGATCGAAGGAAGGAGCAGAAAGAAAGGGAAAGAAAGAAAAAATGAAAGAAAGAAAGAAAGAAAGAAAGAAAGAAAGAAAGAAAGAAAGAAAGAAAGAAAGAAAGAAAGAAAAGAGAGAAGAGAAACTAAATGAGATAGATGAATGGATAGATAAATACAGGGAAGGAGGGAGGGAGGAAGAGAGAAACAAAGGAGAGGAAGGAAGGACATAAACCCTGACTTCAGAAGACTTTGAAGCAGAACAGAAATCTACAGCTTGCCTTCAAGGGATCTTGGAGGTCATCTAGTCCAACCCCCTGCTCCAGCAAGAGATCCTTACAGAATCAAAGAATAGCAGGGGTAGAAGTGTGAGTGTGCATGTGTGTGAATGTGTGTGTGTATGTCTGTGTGTGGCTGTCAAAACACCCAAAACATGCCTAGAAGCTCTGAGTAGGTTCGTCGAAAATTAGAACACTTGCTAAGCACCTGGCCATTAAGTGAGATCCTGGTCATTAAACAAGGACCACTTACATTTGGTTTGCCAGTCACATGGCCACATACTTGGGCCTTGCCCTGCCCTCTCCAGAGCTTCCCAGGCCTTGGAAACTGGCAAAAAACAGAAAACATCAGTCACAAAACTGTGTGGGATATTGTAACTGGTCATATGTGTGTCTGTGTGTTTGTGTGTGTTTGTAGCTCTCAAAACACACAAAACAGGCCATGTAGCTCTGTGCAAGTCAGTCGTAAATTATAACACTTGCTAAGCACCAGGCCATTAAGCGAGGACCTGGTCATTAAGTGCGGACCACTTACATTTTATTTCCCAGTCACATGGCCACATGCCTGGGCCTCGCCGTGCCCTCTCCAGAGCTCCCCAGGCCTTGGGAACTGTGAAAAAACAGAGAACATAAGTGTGTGCAGGGGTTGGAGTAGAAGTCTTCCAAAGTTCCCTTCTAACTATATCATTTTATTATTCTGAAAGACCTGGTATTTCCATCCCCAGATTAAATGTACAGATAGTTAAATTCCTTCTCCCCTTCACCTTTGACGATCTTAAGACCTCAGCTTAAAATTAATCTTGTTGGATTTCCAAAGACAAAGGAATTTAAGAGAGATGTTTACCTGTCTTTGCTTATGCAAAATAAACATCGTGCACCGTGCAAAATTAATATACTGAGCACATTGTCTCTTTGAATGAATTTAGAGGAATAAGTGATGAACAGAGACGTGGCATTCAGTCATTTGGCTCCTGGTAAAAAAAATGGCACAGTTCCCATACAACCATGATTGTGTTCCAGAAAGTACCTTTTGCCACTAACCCACTAGGTATTTTTATTTTTTAAGGTTGGGACATAAGTTAATGCTTCACAAACTGCAAATCCTCCATTTTCCTCCTGTCTCGCTTTAGTCATCATTTGGTGGTACACCAGTTGAGTCCATCTCCAAACCATATAACCGTTCTGTCCCTTCCTTCCAGACTAGTGCAATATTTCAGCAAATCTTTTTAATTCTCAGACCTTGTGTCTCTTCAAGCTCAATGGAACTACATCTACGTGGAGGGAGGAATGAAGTGGGGTACCTCAAGGAACTTTCTTAGGCTCTGTACACGTCAACATCTTCATCAAAGACTTGGATGAGGGGATAGATGAGGAACTCATCAAATTTCTTATGAACTTTATGGCTATGTTTTTCTATCTCCTACCCGATGGTTGGGGAGTGAAGTGCTGACCGGGATGTGACTCGTCCCTGAGAATTCTCCACATTCTTCTAAGGCAGCAATCCCTAGCGAGGTCATCTAGTGGTATCAGGGAGCAGCCCACAATGTTTTGTGCTGTGCTCACCACCCTCTGTAATGTCTTTCTATCCACAGCTGTCGAGCCAGCATACCACACCATACAGGGGTGGGATTCAAATTTCTTAACAACCGGTTCTATGGACAGGGCCTAATTTGTGGGTGTGGCTTGGTGGTCATGTGACTGGGGTGGGAGAGGCCAGGTGGCCAAGTGACTGGTAAATGAAATGTAAGTGGTCCTCGCTTAATGGCCAGGTCCTCGCTTAATGGCCAGTTGCTTAGCAAGTGCTTTTTGCCATTTTCCAAGGCCTGGGGTGCCCTAGAGAGGGCTGGGTGAGGCCCGGGCAGGTGGCCATGTGACTGGCAAACCAAATGTAAGTGGTCCTCACTTAATGGCCAGTTGCTTAGCACGTGTTCTAATTTACGAATGACCTACACAGACCTACTAGGCATGGTATTGGTGTTTTGACAGCCACACACACACACACACACACACACACACTTCTACCTCTGCTATTTTTGATTCTTTAAGGATCTCTTGCTGGAGAAGCGGGTTGGGCTAGATGACCTCCAAGATCCCTTGCAGGCCAGCTGTAGATTGCTTTGCTGCTTCAAAGTCTTCTGAAGTCAGGGTTTATGTCCTTCCTTCCTCTCCTTTTCTTCTCCCTCCCTCCCTCCTTCCATATATTTTTCTATCCATCCATATATCTCATTTACTTTCTTTTCTTTCTTTCTTTCTTTCTTTCTTTCTTTCTTTCTTTCTTTCTTTCTTTCTTTCTTTCTTTCTTTCTTTCTCTTTCTTTCTTTCTTTCTTTCTTTCTTTCTGACCCTTTCTTCCATCCCCTTTCTTCCTTTCACTTCCCTTCTCTCTCCCTTTTTTTCTTTCCCTTTTTCTTTCTTTTCTTTCTTGTATCTTCCTTCTCTTTTTCTTTCTCACTTTCTTTCTCTCTCCCCTCTCTCTTTCCCTCTCTCTCTCTCACTCTGTATCCCCCCTTTCTATCCTCCCTTCCTCTCTCCCTTTTTCTCTCTTTCTCTTTCTGTCCCTTCCTCCTTCCCTCTCTCCTTCTAAAGCTAAGAAGCCCACCTGAAACACACACAGCTTAGGAACAAGAGGATGTTCAGAGCTACCCCAGTTCTACAGTATCATAGAATAAGAACAGCCAGGAAGGAAGGAAGGAAGGAAGGAAGGAAGGAAGGAAGGAAGGAAGGAAGGAAGGAAGGAAGGAAGGAAGGAAGGAAGGAAGAAAGAAAGAAAGAAAGAAAGAAAGAAAGAAAGAAAGAAAGAAAGAAAGAAAGAAAGAAAGAAAGAAAGAAACCACCCTACTGACCGCTGCAGAATTATGCTGTCTTTAACATTTCAGATTGCTGACCCTTCCTAGACCCAACTGGTGCCTTGATTTAACCAATATAGCTTTTGTCTTAAGCTCCCTCAAAGCTGAGGGGGAAGAAGGAATTTAATTAAGTATATTTAATCTGGTGGTGGAAATACCAGTGGTTTCACAATAATAAAATAACATAGTTGGAAGGGAATTTTCCCAAGCACAAGGCCCTGTAAAATTTTAGAAAAATGGTTATCCAATCTGTTCTTACAAACTTCCAGCAATAAAGCACGCACAACTTTGGAAGACAATCCATCCTACTGATTTAATTTTCCAGCTGTTAAGAAATTTCTCCTTAGTTCTAGGTTGGTTGTCTCCTTAATTAGTTTACATCCATTGTTTCTCGTCCTGCTTTCTGGTGCTTTGGAGAATAGGTTAACCTTGAATTCTTTGTTGGAGCCCCTCAAATATTGGAAGACTGCTTTCATGTCCTTCTTTTCAGTCAATTAGACATATCCAGTTCCAGCAATCATTCTTCAGGTGTTTTAGCTTCCAGCCCCCTGATCATTCTTGTTGCTCTCCTTTCCAGAGTCTCAACATCTTCTTTTTTTATTGTGGCAAATATAAAAACTGGATGCAATATTCTAAGCGAGATCTTATTAAGGCTTTATAAAGTCTTAATAAGACTTCCCATGATCTTGATTCTATCCCTCTGTTAATGCAGTTTAGGATTGTGTTGGGGTTTTATGTCAGCTGCAGCACACGGCTGGCTCAGGTTTAGGGAACTGTCCATTGGGACTGGAAGATCCCTCTTGCAATTACTTCAATTTAGCCAGGTTTCACCTAATCTGTATCTGTACATTTGATTTTTCTTGCCTGACTATAAAACCTTGCTTTTTTCACCATTGAATTTCATTTGTTAGATGGGTCCCAGAGTTCAAGTCTATTGAAATTCATCTGGATCTTGAGCCGCTCTTCTGGAATGCTGGCTATTCCTGCCAGCTTAACGTCGTCTGCAAATTTGATGAATTCCCCATCTATCCCCTCATCCAAATCATTGAAGAAGATGTTGAAGTGTACCGAGTCTAAGGAAGAGCCTTGGGGTACCCCACTGCATTCCTCTCTCCACATAGATGTAGTTCCATTCAGCTTGGAGAGACAGAAGGTCTGAGAATGAAAAGATTTACTGAAATATTGCAATAGTTTTGAAGGGGGGACATAAGGGTCTCCTGGTTTGGAGACAGACTCAACTGGTGTACCACCAAATGATGACTAAAGTGAGTCAGGAGGAAAATGGAGGATTTGCAGTTTGTGAAGTATTATCCGATGTCCCAACCTTAAATTAAAAATATCTAATAGGTTATTGGTAAAAGGTACTTTCTGGAACATAATCATGGTTGTATTGGAACTGCACCATTTTGTTTTACCAGGAGCCAAATGAATGAATGCCACGTCTCTGTTCATCACTTATTCCTCTAAATTCATTCAGAGAGACAATGTGCACAGTATATTAATTTTGCACGGTGCACGATGTTTATTTTGCATAAGCAAAGACAGGTAAACATCTCTCTTAAATTCCTTTGTCTTTGGAAATCCAACAAGATTAATTATAAGCTGAGGTCTTAAGATCGTCAAAGGTGAAGCGGGAGAAGAAATTTAACTATCTGTACATTTAATCTGGGGATGGAAACACCAGGTCTTTCACAATAATAAAATGATACAGTTAGAAGGGAATTTTGGAAGACTTCTACTCCAACCCCTTGCCCAAGCATGAGGCCCTGTAATATTTTAGATAAACCGTTATCCAATCACTTCTTACAAATGTCCAGCAATAGAGCACCCACAACTTCTGAAGGCCAGCCATCCCACTGATTAATTGTTCCAGCTGTCAAGAAATTTCTCCTTAGTTCTCAGTTGGTTCTTTCCTTAATTAGTTTCCATCCATTGTTTCTTCTCTGGTGTTCTGGTGCTTTGGAGAATAGGTTAACTCTTTCTTCTTTGTTGGAGCCCCTCAAATGTTGGAAGACTGCTATCATGTCACCCCTAGTCCTTCTTTTCAGTATATTAGTCACACCCTGTTTCAGCAATCATTCTTCAGATGTTTTAACCTCCTGCCCCATGATCCTTCTTGTTGCTCTTCTTTCCAGAGTCTCAACATCTTTTTTTTTTATTGTGACAAATGTAAAAACTGAATGAAATATTCTAAGCGCGGTCTTATTAAGGCTTTATAAAGTCTTAATAATACTTCCCATGAGCTTGATTCTATCCCTCTGTTAATGCAGTTTAGGATTTTGTTTGTTTTTTTGGCAGCTGCAGAACAGAGCTGGCTCAGGTTTAGGTAACTGTCCACAAGGACTCCAAGGCCCCTCTCGCAGTTACTTCAACTGGGCCAAGTTTCACCTAATCTGTATCTGTACATGTGATTTTTCTTGCCCGATTGTAAAACCTTGCTTTTTTCACCACTGAATTAAATTTTGTTAGATGAGTCCCAGAGTTCAAGTCTGTTGAAGTTCACCTGGATCTTTAGCCGATCTTCAGGAGTGCTGGCTATTTTTGCCAGCTTAATGTCATCTGCAAATTTGATGAATTCCCCTTCTATTCCTTCATCTAATTCCAGAGGTGGTATTTGGCCAGTTCAGACCAGTTCGGGGAAATGGTTACCACAAATTTTGAGTAGTTTGGAGAACCGGCAAATACCACCTCTTTCTGGTCCTGCCCCTGCTTATCCAGTCGCCACTTGGCCCACTCTCCCCACCCTGCAAAGTCACCTCCCCAGCATAGCACACCGTGTGGCTCCTTGCATTGATCAAACAGTGTCTGCTCTGTGGCTTGCCTGCCTTCTGACACGGTGCCTGCGCCCCAACTGAGCACCCTTATCTGCCTGCCTTGGTAAGTAAGCTTGCAAGTCGCACTAGCCCGTCCATCTCTGGCCTCCAGCTTGCCTGGCTTGCTTCACCATTGCAGCTCCATACGAGCCATGGCACTCATGGCCTAGCAAGCTGCCCCCCACCGCCCTCCCTGCCTCCTTGGCCTCCAGCTTTCTTGCCTTGCTTTGCCACAGCAGCTGCATCCCACACAACACAGGGAATCTACATGGCTGCGCTGGCTGGGAAAAAGCTCTCCCCCCGCTCGGAAGTCACATGGCTGTGCTGGTTAGGAGAACAAATTCCCCAAGGATTTCTTTGCCTAACTGATTTCAGGCTCCTTCTCATTTGAGACCATCATGTGCAGGGGAAAAAAAGTTTGTTGGGGGGTGGGCCTAAATTTTTTTGACTCAATCAATTCCAACTTCTCGTGAAAGAAAAAGATCTCACAAAGTTTAATTTCATTTGCAGACTTTCTCTATTACATAGGTTAGTAGATCTTAAAAGAGGAACTTCAACCACTGACTCAAAGCAGTTTGCCCACTTTAGACAGCAAACTGAGGATGAGTCACAAAGAATTGTACAATCTCTGCACCAGCTAAAATTCCATTATATCCCACACCTCACTGTTTTTCCACTTTCCCTCTCCCTGTGTATATTTTGATGCTTTGGGTTGACTGATTGAGCTAATAACCCTTTTGCTAAAAACACTTGGTATAGATCCAAGTACAACGGGGCTTAAGAGTGATGTGCACATCTTTTTGCTTATGCAAGGCAAACATTGCACACACCATACAAAATTGTTGTACTTTTGTATTGTATCTATTAGCATGCCTCCAGGAATAAGCCATAAACAGGGACGTAGCATTTTCTCATTTGGTTGCTCATTAAAAAAGTTCACAGTTGCAACAGAATCATATTTGTATTCCAGGTAGTATTTTTTCATGCTAAACGGCTGGGTATTTGGGTTTTTATGGTTAATGTTAGATCAATCATGCACTTTCTATTCTTCAGGGAGGAGACCACTGATTCTGGATCCATAAATTCTCTTTCAGTCTCCCTCCATTTTCACCTTGGAAAGACTGCACGATGCAATGAGCTGTATAGAAACAAATATCAGGATATCACAACAAAGAGGTTTTGTCTGAAGGAAAGCAGAGTGAGATGTTGTGTTATAGACAAATCCTGCAAATCTGAAGGAAGCAGGTGAGCTAATAGCAATAACAGTAGAACTTATATACTGCTTTATAGTGCTTTACAGCCCTCTCTAAGTGGTTTACAGAGTCAGCCTCTGGCCCCCCAACAATTTGGCTCCCTATTTTACCTACCTGGAAGGATGGAAGGCTGAGTCAATCTTGAGCCTGGTGAGATTCGATCTACCAGATTGCTGGCTGCTGGCTGCAGCAGAAGTAGCTTGCATTACTGCACTCTAACCTCTGTGCCATCGAGACTCTATAATAATAATAATAATAAAAAGTTTTATACTAATACAGGCCTGGAAGATTCTTCTTCTTCCCTGGTTCTCTGGGTTTTCTCACAGCATTAAGAAATTCTTTTTTCCCTGGTGAAAGAATTTCTGAGACCCTCCCCCACTTCATTTTCCCAACTCTCCTTTGGTGTTTGACAAAAGACAATGACCTGATTACATTTCTAACGGTTAGTGTATGTATATCCGATGGGAAACTTGAGATTGCCCTGAAAATCAGTTTTGCTGCATCTAGCCAAAGTCTTCACTCTGGTCTGCTTTTTGACTGGGAGCCGGAGCCCTCCCTGATTGGCTGATTCTGTTTGACAGCTGTCAAACGGAACCAGCTGTTCTCTGTCAGCCCGTTGCATGGCTAGCTTGCGGAAAGCCATGGCTGCGTTATTGTATTGCAGTAAAGCCTGTTAGCCTTCACTTTCGCCTCTGCCACTTACTCTCGTGCACCAATTGTCAAAAGTTTGATTACACCTTTTGAATGTTCCTGAATGACAACAGCAGCAGCAACACAATGTGTTTGTGACATAAAACTTACTTCACATAGCTTATGCACATATTGATCCACTGTTTTCCTAGTGAATTTTAGGGGTGGACTCCTGCATTGCCTGGGGTTAGAAAAAACGTTCTCTCTGGATTCTCCATATTTCCAATATTTTTGATTCTGTAGATGAAGTTATTGATATTTCAGGCCAAGTTGAATCTCCTCTAAGAAGTTTGTAGACCCACAAGAAGAAATTCAGAAACACAGATTTGTTGAGTGGTGACTGAATACAGCCCTGAGAAACTTCCTTAGTTTTCTTCTGAATGAAGCCACTTGACGCCACCCACCCTGGAACAGATCCTTGTTCTTCCTTTGCAACTGCTTTTCATCCTTGTCTGGAAAAGTTTCCTTTTCCTCTGGATCTCTGCATTTTCTCACAGCCCTAAGAAATCTGTTATCCTCTGACGAAGGATTTTGGGGGGACCCTGATTGATCTTCTCACCTCCTCTTTCATGTTAGACAAAAACAATTTCCCGCTTAAGATTCTAACAATCAGCATACTCTTGACCTATTGTTGAAAATTAATCAGAACCAAGGGATTGATCTGTGAATATCTTTTTTTATGAACACCTACCAAGGAGAAAGGGATTTTATGGGTGGCAAGACTATTCTGTCCCGGATTCTCACAGGTTTGAGGAATTTCTGGATTTAAAGTCATCAGTAAGAAGATCTTTTCTTTGCAGGAATTGTTGACTAATGAAATCAAGGCATCCCTTGGAATCATCTATCCTGCTGTTCCTGTTCGTAGTTTTGTACCAGAAACCCTACTGCCGTGTTTGATCAACCCTCGATCTGTCTCCCTTGTTTATTCTGACTTTTGTATCTTGTGAATCCTTTAGTCCACAAGATAGTTTTGGAGAGAGCTACTCATGCTCTGATCTGCTCAAAGAAGGCCATGTTTCTTGAAGGAAGGCAGATCCACAGTAGCAACCTGAGAAGTTAGAAGATTCAGAGAAGCTGCTCACTTGGTTAAGTGAAGTACAAATAAAAATAGGAAGGCGCTGAACTTGCAGAGGGATATTTTGTTTAATTTTGTGTTGTGTAAGGATTGTATAATCTTGTATAAATACAGGAAAAGATGCCAATTGTCCAGGTGCCCAGGTTTTGTATGCAGAAGAGAAGCGTTTACCTTGAAGACAAGGAATGGTTTGTTCTTCACCTGATCTGATCTGGCTTCCGTTTTGGTGTTGGGGGCAAAAAAGCCACACCCCCGGCCTTCCCCTTTCCCACTGAATCTCCCTGTCACTCTCTAGATATCCTAGATATCTAGCCCCACTCACCCACCTCGATCTCAGAGGGGTATAAATAAGTGTCTGCTTCCATCCTGGGCTACATTTTGCAGGTTCCAGAGAAGATCGCAAGATGAAAACTCTACTGCTGACCTTGGTGATGGTGACAATCATGTGCCTGGACTTAGGTAAGGCCACCAAACCTTGATTATGGGTGGCAATCAAATCCAGAACAAAGGGCAGAGTAAGGGAGGGTATTTGAGGCAGTTGTGGTCCTTTCTTTGTGGTGGGACTTTCTCACTGTTATAGTCTGCATTAGGAGGGTCCATGGGAACCTTTGGGGGAGAAGAGGTCTCTGTTTGGAGAGCTGCCCCTGAGACAGGGGCTTTTCCAGCCTGGCATTCTGGGTTAGACTGCCTCTGAAAGTAGAGGTTCCTTTGCGTAGTGAGTTCTGCCATGGGATTACTCCAGGGAATGAGATGAAAAATGTTTCTGCTCCCCTCTCTATGGCTTTGCCATCCTTCAGAATTTTGGATGGTACAGCCAAAGGGAACCAGAGATTCCTCCTTCAAGTCAAGCCTGGATGTTCCTCAACATCAACCTGACATTGGTTGCTGCTGCTGGGATTTCTTGGAAATAGCATGGTCCCAGGTTATCACTTCTTCATACAGACACAAAACTCAATTTCATGCTCATTTTTATATTCTATTCCATATCTTATTACCATTTTATATTTTCTATAAATGTTTTTCCCCTCTTTTAATTTTCTCAACTTTGTTTTAATTATCTCATCTCAATTCAAATCATTATATTTATACTTTTGTCTCTCCTGTTTCAAATTCACATTATCTTTTCTTATTAAGCAATTTTTTCCCTGTAGTTACCAATTAGAGTATGACATCTTTATATCCTTTTATTTTATCCATTCAAACTCTTATTTAAGCTTCAATGTATACCTTTAAGATTATAGCATTCAATATTATACATAACTTCCAATCGAGATCTGCTTGGTACGTTCTTAAAATAGAGACTATATTATATATATATATATATATATATATATATATATATATATATATATATATATATATATATATATATATATATATTTGTGTGTGTGTGTGTGTGTAAATAAAACACACATTCCATTCCAACTCAATTCTATCATTAATATGCATTAAAATCTTAACATCTTTAACATTTCTTTTCAATTAAATATCATACATGGGAACACTTATAACTTTCCATAGTTAATTCTTTTTTTCCATATTTGTCACTTACATTTTTATAAATCATTACTAATAATTAAAAATGTTCCCTTTTAATTCTCTCAATCATTTTAATTCATTTATTTATTAACAAACACCCCATTACATTACAGTAAATATTTTTCCATCATCATATTTTCTAAAATTATTTCTATTTGTAATATAACAATGCTATCTTATATACCTTTGCAGAATCCCTTTTGCAATTAAATTTTCACCCATTATCTCTAAACAAGCTTATGGTTACAATCCTTATATCTTTCCTGTGTTTCTCCATTTCTTGTTTCTGTTTTTTACAACTTCTTTTCCTTGCCTTCTTCCCCCTCTTCTTCTCCCTCCCCTTTTTACCCCCTCGTCTCTCTACTTCTAACTCTCTCATCTGTAACCTCCTCTTCTGTTGCTTTCTAATATTATACTTATCTTTCAAATTGTTCTTCTTTTTGGTTGTTTTTTCTAGTCTTAAACCTTTCACTCTCTTTCCCCCCTTTTCTTTTTTCCCCCCACTGAAAATTACTTGATCATTAAAGATGGCTTCTTCTTTGTCCCAATCTTCTTGTTCTGCAAGGGTTTCTTGTTGCTTCTCATAGTTCCAGATCTCCATTTCTAAGAATTGAAACACAAAGCCAAAAGAACTTCTCCCTTCTTGTGCATCTTCTTTCCATTTTTTACATTCCATTTTCAGTTCTTCTAAGAGCGATACCATTTTAAAAACTTTTAAACAACCACCCGGTTAATTTTAGTCATCTAGATGCAAAAACCAAAAATCACCAAATAATCCAAATAATCCAAGGCTGTTTCTACTTGCTTCTTTTGTCCACTTTCTCTTCCTATTATTTTGTTACCAAGTTTCAATTAAAATGTATCTTTGAGGAATCTTGTTAAAATTTCACTGTAAATTCCTTTTAATTACAGTTGCATTCCTTAATTCCAGGCAATCTCCTCAATTTTTCCAGATCCCGCCCATTTATTCTTTTTTTTTCTCCTCTCCTGCTTTTAAAAACTTTTAAATGTCCAGAAATCTTTATTATCCCTTTGACTTGCATTTTCAGCTTAGAAATGTTGTAAAGTTTAAATTCCAGGGTACCTTATTTGTTGCTTTTGCTGTTTGACCCGGTCAACCAAAACTTTCTCTTCTTATCTTCCTTCTGCACATTCTTTTCCAATCGAGTTCTTCTTTGTGGTGGCTGTTTCTGACCACCACTGCAACTGCCTTCGGGAAAGGGAGTGATGGTCAGCTGGGGAGAAAGAGATGCGGCACTCAACCCTGCAGGCAATCTCCCCCCTCTTCACCACCTCTACGGGGTGGCTTGGCCCTGAAACCAGCCAGCTCAGGGTGCTCCAGTGGCGAGAACGAATCAAAGCCTCAGAGAGACGAGGTTTTGGTCTGTCGCTGAAGAAGCTCAAACCGGAAGCCACTGCTGGGATTTCTGAGACTCCTCAAACTTTCATAAAACATTGAGGGTCTCCCATCCTAAGATTAACCAAGGACAACTCTGCTTAGCTTCCACAGAGAGACCAGCTACTTAGGTTTCATTTCATGGCCTGTTTCAGAACAGGTTAGGTTTCTTTACCCAAACTTTTATCCCAGCTATTGTGGCACAGTATTGCAGGCTAATTCTAAAAATGCAGTACTGCAGGCTAATTCTGCCTTCTGCTGGCTGGCTGCTTAGAGAGGCTGCAAAGGACTGTGAAGTGGTGCAAAAGTCTAATCGCTATAGCTATATATTTTTGTAATGACCCAAGGGAGCGAAGAAACCTAATACTCCTTCCTCCCATTTTCCCCACAGCAACAACCATGTGAGGTAGGATGGGCAGAGAGAGGGTAAATAGTCCAAAGTTGCTAAGTTGTCTTTTATGCCTAAAGTGGGACTAGAACTCACTGTCTTCTAGTGATTGGCCCAGAGTCACACAGATGGCTTTCATGCCTTAGGTGGGGTGGAACTCAGGTTTCCTATTTCTAGACCATTTGATCTTTCTAGGGAAGTTTTCTCAGGTCACCTTGTATGAAAAGATCTATCATCAAATATGTAATAAAGTTACAAAATCAGAAAAATAAATATCAAAGTAATATTTCTATTTTTTATATCTTTTATCCAGGATACACCCTAACATGTTACAAGGGTTATCATGATACTGTGGTTTGTAAACCACACGAGACCATTTGCTATCGATATGCTCTTCCTGCAACTCATGGTAGTAAGTTCTTATCTTCTCTCAAAGCTTTTCTTCTTCTTGAACCCAAACTAGAGCTCCCAAATGCACCTGAGAGTTGAAGGTCAGGTAGGACTTGTCTGTGCCATGCCTGGGTTCCCCTGAAGTCATGGCGTGTTGCTGGACAGTCTAAGGAATGCAAGAAAAGGGGGGATTGGACTGGGGTGCCCCATCTTTCTCAGCAACAGCCGAGACCGAAGGGGGGAACCTTCTTTAGAGAAAGGGGGAGGGAAATGCTGGTACATTGGAGGGTTTGTTCTGTAATTGAGGGAAATTGGATGAAGCCATGAAACATCCAAGAAAGGTGCCATGGCCCCTGAGTCATGTCAAAACACGGGACTTACCAAAAAATCTCTTCTTCATTCATTTACTCCTGAGTTTTGAGTAGAGGAGGAAGGAGGATGGATGGAAACTGAATGAGGAGAGATTCAACCTGGAAATAAGGAAAAACTTTCTGACAGTGAGAACAATCAACCACTGGAATAGCTTGCCCTCGGAAGTTGTAGGAGCATCATCACTTGAGGATTTCAAGAAGAGATTGGACTGCCATTTGTCAGAAATGGTGTAGGGTCTCCTGGTTGGGCAGGGGACTGGACTAGATGACATATAAGGTCCCTTCAAATTCTGATTATCTATTATCTGTTATCTATTTGGAGGTCTGCCTTCCTACTGGGAGGGGATTCGTGCATGTGTTCAGTGTGGGTTTCCCAGTTTGTTCAGCAACAGCTGCCAATCTGTTCTTTGGTATTTTTTAAAATAATCATTCTGCTTTGTGCTTTCTTCACAGATGCGATAACCGCCAGGGGATGTGGTACTTCTTGCCCTGGGGGAATCCGCCCTGTGTGTTGCAGTACGGACCTGTGCAACAAGTAGCTCTACAAGTGGCTAAATTCCTTGAGATTTGCTCTCATCCATCATGGACCATCCTTGAAAATTTATGATTGTGGCCTTTACCACCAGATGATCCATCATCCCTCTCTCCTCTGCTGTCTTTGACACCTCAACATCTTCCCCTTTTCTCTTGTTCTGTAAGTTTCCTTCTGATAGTTCTGTAGTTTGAGAATCAATTAAAGCTCAGCATTCAATTCAAGTGTTTTGACTTATTGATTTCCCCCCTCAGAACATCCCTTTCACAAAACCCCCAGTTAGAGAGTCTTTCTCCAGGGTCCAACAGGCTGTGATGCTGGGATGAACAGGATTAGGTAGAAATCCTTGTTGAATTACGGGATGGATTGCTTAACGTGGTATTAATCTCACATTCAGAAACCCACAATTGAATCTTTCCTCAGTGAAACCTCAACTTCAGGGCTGCTCCATCCCTCCCTCTCTTCTCTCTGGGGAAAGCTGAGGGGAAGAGGAAGATGCCTTGAAAAATAGGAGGGGGATTTGGGTGAAAGATGGCAGGTCCCTTCTCCATTATGCCCACCTGAAAGAAGAAACATCTTGATTCAACAGTTGACTCTGCAGGCTCTTCTCAAGCTTTCTCAATCCTGGGTTCAAGTTTTGGCAGTTATACCTGGACATCGGGCCTTCCCTGGCCTGATCTTTCCTCACTGCATTGGGTAGACTGGGCTGAAGCTTCACTGGCTTGATCTTTCCTCTCTGCATTGGGTAGACTGGGCCAAAGTAACATGAGTAGACTGGGATGGCCCGGATCTAACCACATAGCGGGCCTTGAGTTTGAAAACCCTGGACTGCAATGATGTGGTCCTTCTGCAAAAAACATATTGGACTACAATACATATTTGGTTAGAATAAATGATCAAACAGCATGTAGATTTCCAAGCAGAGATATTTTTCACGGGTATATTACCAGATCAGTATGACAAAGGGAAAACGTATTTAATTTGACATGTACTAATGGGAGCAAGAATTGTGTTTGCACAGCAGTGGAAAAATGAAGAGATCCCTACAGAGGAAAATGTTATTAAAAATATTAGAATGTGCTTAGATGTACAGTAAATGTAGGTTTTTACTTCCAGAAAGTTTAAGCAAAGTTCAAAATAGGCTGTCCAAAGTCATTCATAGGTAAAATCAGTTAGTTTTCATCCAGGGATAATCCAAATATCAAATTCCAGTGTCAAAAACAGTTTAGTATCAGACTTACATTAAATCCAGTAATATCAGTCAATTAGAAGAAATGGAGCAACGGCAATACTTTCCAACAGAAGGAAACAGATACACTTACACTCTCTTCATAAGATAGCAGAAACCATATCATGAGTAATGGTCCATAATACTCAAAATATAACAGGCACCTCCTAAGCTTGGTTTCTTAGGAACAATTAAAACAACCTATAAAGGTTCCTTGGTCTTAAACCCACTTAGTCTGTTTGCTGGAGTAACCTTACTCTTTTCTTGACTACGAGAATTACAGTGTAAATACTTGCTACAAGGTTTCAATTTTATTCCCTCTGACAATTCAACAGTTTGTTTGAGCATTTTGAAATTAATGTGCCCTAGACATCTATGTAGTAAATGTATACATTCATCATGTGGCTTAACATTGTTATAAATTGAGTTAGCCATCTTCAACTGGTCATCATGCATTACATATAAATCATTCTTTAAAGTAGCAGTGACACTTTTACCCTCTTTCTCTATTATACAGTCATCTCCCCTAAAGGTTACTACATAACCAATATTAACTAAAGCCCTTACGGATAATAAATTAAATTTCAGTTTAGGTACATATAACAAAGTTAAATGTTCATTTATACAAGAACAATATGCAGTACCTTCACCTGATGCTTTTATCTTCCATCCATTTGCCAATGATACATGTTGTGTACTCGTGGACAACCTTTTTCTGAAGAAGCTTCTTGGATGAGAAGTGAAACATCTTCAAAGAAAAACAAGGCAGTTCAGTTTGCCTCCTGAAAACCAAGGGACAACCAAGACCTGAACAACTGAGCATCCTTACAGACACTCACTGTGCTCTTTCTGAACAGGAAGGTAGCCTACAAATCTAATTGAAAAGGTGCAGCTTGTCACCGAAATCTTCAATCAAAGTAGCTCCCGAAACACATTGAGAACATGCCCTGTGTCAAAACATCAGAGCAGCTACCAGTGGCTATCTCGCTTCGATTGATCTAATAAAACAGGCTTCAATGCCTGCATTCACCTGCTCTGGATTCTCTTTCCTCAAGGCAGAGTAGGCCCGTCCTTTTCTTGTTATTCTACGCACGCACGGATAAATTGCATCCATGCTGGAAATAAAATCTGGTGTGTTTCCCACCAAAAGTGTTACTAAAAAGCAAGCGACAATCACCTTCAAAATTTCTCAAGCACCTTCTTTCTCCCATGTGTTGCTTCTTACCTGTTACGTGGGTGAAATCTTCCGGCAGTTCTTGGAGAATCAGGTTAAGTCCAGCCCTTTGGGTTAGACTTACAGCCTGCAATGGAAAGCAAACTAAGTCCAATCAAAAGTGAAGGACAATTTTCAAATGAAAAAGACAGCTGGAAAAAAAATGTTCTCTTCTATCCATAAGAGTCCAAGTCACTCCTTACAAGTTGTTCTTTTTTTTTTAAGAAAAAAAAGTCAGATTCAAAGAGAAATGACAAGAGAGGAAGGAGGCAGCCTCTCAGCTGGAAAGGTTTTGCACCCTGTCTCAATCTCCCTCTTGCTCGGAGTGAAGCTAACTTTGGAAAGATGCAAAGCAAAAAAAAAAAAAAAAAAGCAGAGAGTCAAGCAAGAGAGTTTGGGAGGGGTCGATAGGAGGGATGAGGGTGTGTAAACAGAGGTGGGGTGGAGGCTGGAGGCTGAAGAGGAATTTAAGGAGAAAATGAGGGGAGAGAATATAGGTAAATGTTTCAACTTGCAACCTTGAATGCATTTCTTCCTCTTTCTTTTTTCCCCAGGAAAGTCTAATTTCATGTAGCAGGGATTATTTTTCGAGCATTCCTGTAAAACGAAAAGATCTGTTAAAATAATGAGCATGTAGAAATATCAACCTGAACTCCAAGTTTGACCACAAATTTGGAAGTTCTTTGCCATTGTCATCTTCTGGATGTTTCTTGAAGCTGCCTATTTTAGCCTCTGACTGGGGAATTGTCTGGAGGTCTCCTGTCTAGATACTGACCACATCTGATTCTGTTGAGCTTTTCAAGATCTGGTAAAGTTGCAAATAATATAGTTTTTTTTTATAAAGTTTTATTAATTTTCAAAAAAAAAAAAACAGTACACAAACAAAACATGAGACATAAGAACATAAGACATCTTTTCCGACAACTACTTAACAAAACAAATAAGACATCTCATTTAAGTACAATATAATTCTAAATTATCACATTTCCACACATAACTTAATAAGCATCTTATATATTCAACTTCATATCTTATTACTGTTTTCCACCTTCTTACTGTTTCTTCCTTTATTTCTATTCAGTTTTATTCATTCATATATTTCATCTTACTATATTTCATATTGTTACTATTTCATATGTTCTTATCCAGTATTACTCCTCAATAAACAAATATAAACTAACAAACACATAACATAAAAAATATAAAACTTCTTTTTAGAAAGAGGCTTAACCCCGGGTTATAACTTTTGGTACAGACTTAAATTAAATTCATGCTCAGCTTATATACTATTTCATATCCTGTTAAAGATTCTACATTTTACAGCACTTCTCTGGACTGAGCTGGTGGGCACTTTGGAGGTCACTCTTGGACTCACAACTCCTCCACAAGGAGCAGGTGGCAGCAAGCTGTGGTTTGCACTTTCCTGGACCAGGAGGCCTTGTTCACAGTCACTCATGTCTTGGTCTCTTCTCTTTGCATATTGCAATATTTGTTACGTGGGACTGTTCTTTAAGATGTGGGAAGCCCACCCCACCTCCAAGAAGGAAATATTTTGGGTAATATTAAAAGAGGCAGAATGTTATATTTTTCCAAAGGAGAAATGGAGAAATATGCTCTTAAAGGCAGAAAGCAGCCACAGTCTTCCTGCCATAGCCTCCAGCAGAAACTTCAAGTCTTTAGAGATGGATATTTAGCACCTATTAAGAAAGAATGGGCCAATCTATTCATAAATAAAATGCCTTCAGACACAACTCTTCCAGACGTCTGGAGCTGATGGGATTGAGAATTTACCAGAGTCTAAGAACAGGGATGACCTTTAGGACGTAATAGAATTAACCCACCAACATTAGTATAGCAAAAGACACAAGGCTCGCTACATTGCACAACCCCCATGGAGCATCTCAATCGCAAAACTCCAGAACCTTATAAAGATCCATTTACTCACTCAGCCAACTTGTCATCTACCCCAGAAACATTTATGCTGTCACTAAAGTTTCTGGCAATCAAATAAACAGAGATCTTCTTTCCTGGTAGTCAGCCTCCATTTTACATTTCCAGTGTAGTTAGCCTCCATTTCACATTTCCGGTGTATTTCTCCTGGCTTAGAACTGGAGTGGATTTTTCTTCCCACAAAAACTATCCAGAACAGCTTCAGAATGCAGCTGCATGCATAGTGATAGGGGCACTTAGATTTATCCATGTAATACCTTTGTTGCATGAGCTGCAATGACTTCTAGTTTCTTTCTGGGTACAATTCAAAGTTCTAGTCTTCACCTTGAAAATGCTAACTATATGCCCACTTTTCCCCAAGGATATCTACCTGGCCTATAGTGGCACACTCCTACTCCCCTCTCCTGAATACTGTCATCTGATGGGATCTAGGAAGTAAGCCTTTTTCATGGAAGCCCCTGCCCTATAGAATACCTTGCCCCTTGAGGTTCCACCCTATTAGCTTTCCATAAAACTCTAAAGACCTCCAAGCACTGGGAGAAGATTGGATAATTGTTCATTAGAATTTTGACTTGGCACCAAATCTTTGTCATTTTTAACATTTTAATACCAATAGCACTTAGACTTATATACTGCTTTACAGTGCTTTACAGCCTCTCTAAGTGGTTTACAGAGTCAGCATATTTGCCCCCAACAATCTGGGTCATCATTTTGCCCACCTCAGAAGGATGGAAGGCTGAGTCAACCTTGAGCCTGGTGAGATTTGATCTGCCAAATTGCGGGCAGCTGGCTGTCAGCAGAAGTAGTTTGCAGTACTGCATTCTAACCACTGTGCCATCAAGGCTCTAATGTTTTATTCTGTTTAATTTAATAATTTTAATATGATGTTATGTGTTGCTTTAACTTTTGATTGAGAGTCACCCAGAGTTCATTAGAAGATGGATGTCTACATAAATATTTTAAATAAAAGTAAAATAAATAAAATAAAAATGGGGGTTTCCACAAGCATGCAGACAATTTGAATTTGCATAGCAAACCAGAAGGTGCAAAATGGATAAATTTGCACAAAGATGCAAAGGGAACACATTTTTTTCTCCATCTTTAACTTCTACTAACACTATTGACTGTTAAGATCACCAAAGGCCCAGCTAATATTAAGGTGGACATATGCCCCAATAAAGGAGAATATTTGTAGTTTAGGAATGACATGAGGGGTCCTTGGTGCTCTCTGACTGTTTTCCTGTAGACATTTTGTTGCCCAACTAGATAACATCATCAGTGCTACCTTTTGTGAAGTTCTGAATTCAGGTATGGTGCACTGTTTCATACTGAAAAGTTAAGTAGACAAAGAAGTATAACAAAATAACAGAGTTGGAAAGAACCTTGGAGGTCTTCTAGTCCAACCCCCGGGTCAAGCAAGAAACCCTACACCATTGCAGATAAATGGTTGTCCAATCTCTTCTTAAAAATTTCCAGTGTTGGAGCATCCACAATTTCTGGAAATGAGTCATTCCATTTATTAATTGTTCAATTGTAGTACAGTTCTTTCCTGATTAGAAGAGAGAGAAGTTATTTGGAGAAGAATTATGTTCCAGCTTGATTACTAACATGCGGCTTAAATTAAAAGTAGGAATTGTTTGGAAAGCTATTCAGTCATCCTCTCTCCAGGTTATTTTGTTCAAATCTATTGGGCACCACTAATTGTAGGAATCTATTATGAGTCATGAGGTTCTCCATTAGCTGACAAGATTTGTCTGCAAGATTTCTAAAACATTAGACACTGCCTTGACTTTGTTTCTTGAAAGCTAAGGGTTGCATGCATCTCCTTGTGCTATTTTTATCACCTAAGGCCATTCAAAGATTTGATGGTCCCAATGGCACACTGCACCTAAGGATTCAAAAGAGATTTGCAACCGATCACATGGAAAGAACATTGCTGAAATCCATCCAATTCTGATTATTCAGTCTACTGATATGCTGCAATGGTCATATGTGCTAGGAGAGTCAGTTCTTCAGTGCCATTGTTCATCCGAACAGCCTCTAAACAAATGGCTACAACTCTTTGTAGCTGGTTCAATAGGTAGCAGCATGGTTTCTAATGGGACAATTCCAACAGGACAGAAACATATTTATGTTGAAGTTGCTGCATTGGCTGCAACTTGGCTTCTGGGTCCAATTTAAAGTAATAATGAGTGCTTTTGAAAACAACAACAGCAGGTTGTATCAGCAAAATTTGCAAAAAAAAAAAAAAGGTAGAATTTCCCTGGCAATGTTTAAATGACCATCCTCCTGGAGGATCGATGGGCATTTCATTGAGTCTATAGTGCCATCTTCTGGACACCATACAACAATACAGGTCACCTGGATCTAAGTTGTGACCTTCCATAGAGTAGAGGAGAGGAGAGAAGGGAAGGGAAGGGAAGGGAAGGGAAGGGAAGAGAAGAGAAGAGAAGAGAAGAGAAGAGAAGAGAAGAGAAGAGAAGAGAAGAGAAGAGAAGAGAATTCTTTATTGGCCAAGTGTGATTTCATGGATCACACATTTAGAATAAAATAGAGTAGAGTAGAGTAGAGTAGAGTAGAGTAGAGTAGAGTAGAGTAGAGTAGAGTAGAGTAGAGTAGAGTAGAGTAGAGTTCTTTCTTGGCCAAATTTCATGGATCACTAATTTAGAATAAAACAGAGTAGAGTAGAGTAGAGTAGAGTAGAGTAGAATAGAATAGAATAGAATAGAATAGAATAGAATAGAATAGAATAGAATAGAATAGAATAGAATAGAATAGAATAGAATAGAATTCTTTATTGGCCAAGGGTGATTTCATGGATCACAAATTTAGAATAAAATAGAGTAGAGTAGGGTAGGGTAGGGTAGGGTAGGGTAGGGTGGAGTGGAATGGAATGGAATGGAATGGAATAGAATAGAATAGAATAGAATAGAATAGAATAGAATAGAATAGAATAGAATAGAATAGAATAGAATAGAATAGAGTAGGGATTTTGGAGGTCTTCTAGTCCAACCCCCTGCTCGAGCAGGAGACTCTTAAAAGCCTCTGGTGATGGAGCATCCACAACTTCTGAAGACAAGCCATTCCACTCAATTGTTCTCACCATTAGGAAATTTCTCCTTAGTTCTGGGTTGGTTCTCCTCTTGATTAGTTTCCATCCATCTTGTCTTGCCTTCTAGTGCCTTGGAGAATAGATTGACCCCATGTTCTTTGTGGCAGCCCCTCAAATATGGGAACACTGCTATTATATCTCCCGTAGTCTTTCTTTTCATTAAAGTAGACAAACCCAATTCTTGCAACCATTCTTCATGTTTTATTTCCAGTCGCTTAATTATATTTGTTGCTCTTGCCTGCACTCTTTCCAGATTCTCAAAATCTTTTTTATAATATGCTGACCAGAACTTGATGCAGTGTTCTAAGTGCAGTCTTACTAACACTCTCTGAAGTGGTACTAGAACTACATGTACTATTAGTACTATTACTACTATTCAGTAGAACTATGTACTTATTACGTACTATTGTGGTACTACAACCAAAACTATCCTTTTATCATTTTGTAAGCTGCTAAGAGTGCTTTCAACAGTAAGATAGGTCTTGTCAGATCCATGTATCTGTCATTTCTTCAGTGGAAGAAGAAAGGTGGGGGGAGGCTGATAAAGAAATCCTTTCTTGATGTAACCTGAATATATTTAATCTTATATCAAATTTGTATAACCCACTCAACTGCAAAATAGTTTTAGTTATAGTACTGTAATTTCTCTAAAATAACGCAAATGCAAAATAATGCAAATGACCAGCTGTCTGTAATGAATATAAATCCTTTCATTCCCCATCATCCAGTCAGAACTGAAGAAGATTCTTGGATGAGTAGAGAAACATCTTCAGGGAAAAACCAAGAAAACCTATTGGGTCTTGAAAAATCACCTTTGGGATAACCATGATCTGGTTAGAATAGAAAAGAATAACAGTTGGAAGGGACCTTGGAGGTCTTCTAGTCCAATGCACTGCTTGATCAGGAGATCCTACACCATTTCAGACAAATGGTTATCCAATCTCTTCTTAAAAACTTCCAGTGTTGGAGCTTTCATAACTTTTGGAGGCAAGTTGTTCCACTGATTAATTGTTCTAACTGTCAGGAAAGTTCTCCGTGGTTCTAGGTTGCTTCTCTCCTTGATCACTTTCAACCCGATGCTTCTTGTCTTGCCTTCTGGTGCTTTAGAGAATAGCTTGACTCCCTCTTCTTTGGGGCAGCCCCTGAGATTTTGGAACACTGCTATCATGTCACCACTAGCCCTTCTTTTCATCAAACTAGACATACCCAGTTCCAGTAACCATTCTCGACATGTTTTAACCTCCAGTCCCCTAAAAAAATAAGAAAGAAAGAAAGAAAGAAAGAAAGAAAGAAAGAAAGAAAGAAAGAAAGAAAGAAAGAAAGAAAGAAAGAAAAGAGAGAAGAGAAAGAAAGAAAAGCAAGAAGAAAAGGGAGAGAGAAAGGAAGAAAGAGGGGATGGAACGAAAGGACAGGAAGAAAAAGAAATACAGGGAGAGAAGGAGGGGAGAGAAAGAGATGGAGAGGAGAGAGAAAGAGAGAGAGAAAGAGAGGGGGAGACAGAGAAAGAGACAGGGGAGAAGAAATGGGGGGAGAGAAAGAAGGAGAGCGAAAAAGAGAATCCTACCCCTGGCTGGCTGTCACCCCGCCCCTCCAGCCCAATCTGGTTCAATAGCTTGTGATCCAATGTAAGAAGGATATTGAGGAACAAAGAGTGAAAGGGTGCAGAAGTATCCATTCAGAATTGAAAGTTGGGCTCCTGGGGAGAAGGAGCATCTTTGGGACTGAACCTCATATACTGTCGATGCAATAAGAAGCACCAGTTGGGCCTGGGAAGGGTCAGCAATGTGAAATGTTAAAGACTGCATGATTCTGAAGCCCTCAGTAGGGTGGTTTCTTCCTTCCTTCCTTCCTTCCTTCCTTCCTTCCTTCCTTCCTTCCTTCCTTCCTTCCTTCCTTCCTTCCTTCCTTCCTTCCTGCTATTGCCTTTCTTCTGGGCTGTTCTTATTCTATGTTTCTCTAGAACTGGGGCAGCTCTGAGCATCCTCTTGTTTCTAAGCTGCCTCTTTTGTTTCTGTTGATTGTATGTATTTTTTAAAGACCCTGCACAAAGCACAGTCCCTGCCTGCAGGCTTATTATCTGAGAGGCAGAGTACAATAGAACAGGGCCAAACTGGGAGAATTCACCCCTGTGTGTGTGTGTGTGTGTGTGTGTGTTTCTGGTGGGCTCCCTAGCTTTAGAAGGAGAGAGGGAAGGAGGAAGGGACAGAAAGAGAGAGAGAGAAAGAGGGAGAGAGGGAGGGGGAGATAGAAAGGGGGGGATACAGAAAGAGAGAGAGAAAGAGACGGAAAGAGAGAAGGGAGAGAGAGAGAAAGTGAGAGTGAAAAAGAGAAGAAAGATACAAGAAAGAAAAGAAAGAGAAAAGGGAAAGAAAGAAATAGGGAGAGAGAAAGGAAGTGAAAGGAAGAAAGGGGATGGAAGGAAGGGGCAGAAAGAAAGGGAAAGAAAGAAAGAAAGAAAGAAAGAAAGAAAGAAAGAAAGAAAGAAAGAAAGAAAGAAAGAAAGAAAGAAAGGAAGGAAGGAAGGAAGGAAGGAAGGAAGGAAGGAAGGAAGGAAGGGAGAGAAGAGAAGAGAAGAGAAGAGAAGAGAAGAGAAGAGAAGAGAAGAGAAGAGAAGAGAAGAGAAAATAAATGAGATATATGGATGGATAGATAAATACAGGGAAGGAGGGAAAGAGGAAGAGAGAAAAAAAGGAGAGGAAGGAAGGAAGGACATAAACCCTGACTTCAGAAGACTTTGAAGTAGCACAGCAATCTACAGCTGGCCTGCAAGGGATCTTGGGGGGTCATCTAATCCAACCCCCTGCTCCAGCAAGGGATCCTTAGAGAATCAAAGAATAGCAGGGGTAGAAGTGTGTGTGTGTGTGTGTGTGTGTGTGTGTGTATGTCTGTGTGTATGTCTGTGTGTGGCTGTCAAAACACCAAAAACATGCCTAGTAGCTCTGTGTAGGTTCGTCGTAAATTAGAACACTTGCTAAGCAGCTGGCCATTAAGTGAGGTCCTCGTCATTAAGCAAGGACCACTTACATTTGGTTTGCCAGTCACATGGCCACATACCTGGGCCTCGCCCTGCCCTCTCCAGAGCTTCCCAGGCCTTGGAAACTGGCAAAAAATAGAAAACATCAGTCACAAAACTGTGTGGGATGTTGTAACTGGTCATATGTGTGTCTGTATGGCTGTCAAAACACACAAAACAGGCCATGTAGCTCTGTGCAGGTCAGTCGTAAATTAGAACACTTGCTAAGCAACTGGTCATTAAGTGAAGACCACTTACATTCGATTTGCCAGTCACATGACTACCTGCCCACGCCCACCCCACTCACATGACCACCTAGCTACGCCCAGTCAGCAAGCCATTCCCACCCCAGTCACATGACCACCAAGCCACACCCACAAAAGCGGACACAACCACAGAACCGGTTGTTAAGAAATTTGAATCCCACCCCTGGACACAGCCCCCCACAAGGGAGCCCTTCCTGGGGAACAAAACAAGAACCTCCTGAAGGCGAGCTTAGGAGTGGCGGCGGTGGTGGTTTGGGAGGACGGCCCTCGGGGCCCTGGGAAATGGAAACCATCTTGTGCAGCACCGCAAGATTTACTTTAGCAACCGGGAGTTGCTGCTTTGGGTTCAGCAAGTCCCCCTCCCTTCTGGAACCATTTACGGATGTGGACTTGCAGGACCCAAAGCTAAATGTTACTGTGCTGGGAAAGAAACTCTCACTCTCCCAGCTAGACCAGCAGGGGAGAGAAGCATCCACTGACCCCGCTGGACCCAACATGAGCCTCTCCACATGTTCTCCTGCGGCTTTTGCTGGGAGAGCAACAAAGTCTTTCTTGCACAGACTTTTTGCTTTTCCAAGAAAGACTCTCTCACTCTCCCAGCTAGACCAGCAGGGGAAAGAAGCAGCCACTGACCCCACCTAGCTTACGGAGCTGCTCCATGTGTTCTCCCATGAAGGCAAGTGGGGGGGAAGGTGACGGGCAGGGGGGCAAAAGGCAAGTGGGGGAAAAGGAAACTAGTGGCAACAGGGTAGGTGAATGGGGCAACTTGCATCAAGAGCCTCATTTACCTAGGGAGATCATGGTGGAAGGCAGACAGCGATGGCTGCCTGGTGGGTGGACGAAGGCAGATTGCAGGCAGTGATGGCACATGGCCACGATAAGGAGGAGCTGGGTTAGAATGCAGTCAGCTTGTCGCACATGCATGTGATGTTGCACATTCGTGATAAGGACTGACTGGGCAGTAAGTGTAGAAGCTGGTGGAGAGGGGCAGGGCCAGGCAAAGAGGGGCCGGTTCTTTATTAACATACTTGTAATCCTGCAATCTGATTGTTCCACTGATACAGCTTACTGATTGGCCCATTTACCCTATTCTGATTGGACCATATTACTACCTTGCAATTGGTCCGTCTGGATGGTGGGAGATTCAAGGAGCCGTCATTGGTCGCGAGCTGCGAGCAGCCGCTATAAAAGAGACTGCCGCGGCTCTGTGGTTAGAGCAGATTTTAAGAACTAAATAAAGAGCAGAAAGTCACCCTGGTCTCGAGACTCTTTCCCACGACTTAACAGGGCCCTTTTGACCAGTTGGCTGAACAACTGGGAACTGTAACAACTGGTTCTATAGAACTTGACAGAACCGGTAGAATCCCACCCTGACACCATAAAACAATATGAGAGGACACTTCTATTGTGGACCAGTTGCTGCAGTTGCAAAAAGCCAATGCAGTCCTAGGCTGCATTAACAGAGGGATAAAATCAAGATCACATGAAGTATATCTGTTTATAATGCCTTAGTAAGGCCACACTTGGAATACTGCATCCAATTTTGGTCTCCCACAATGTAAAAAAAGGTGTTGAGGCTCTAAAAGAATACAGAGAACAGCAAGAAAGTATTATTAGGGGACTGGAGGCTAAAACATAAAGAACAGTTGCTGAAGTTGAAGAAGGAAAGAGAAAGAGAAGAGAAAGAGAAGAGAAAGAGAAAGGAAAAGATAACCCAACTAATAGATGATTTTGTTATGGAAATGATAAGAAAAAGGAGATAGTATAGAAATACTATGAGAAACTACACAATCAAGAAAACGTGGAAGAAGAAAAAGTTAAACAATACTTGCAAGGAGCGAAGTTACTCCAAATACCGAGAACATTAAAGCAATGCTTGAAGCGAAAATAACAATGATGGAATTGACAGAAGCACTAAACAGACAAAATACTGGAAAAGCGCCAGGCCCTGATGGGTTACCAGCAGAATTTTATAAAGTTGTACAAGAATCTCTAAGTATTCAAATGCTTGAGGTGATGAACAAGGTTTTGTCAAAAACTAAAATACCTAATTCATGGACAGAGGCTTATATCACTTTTATACCAAAAGAAGAGACTGACCTACAACGAATTTAAAATTACAGACCTATTTCCTTGCTAAATGCAGATTATAAGATATTTGCCTCAATAATGGCAGAAAGACTTAAAAGATACCTAAATAATTTTATACATACTGATCAAAATGGATTTCTGCCCAAGAAGAAAATTAAGGACAATATGAGAATAATCCTAAATACGTATTAGGAAACACACTCAGAGAAACAAATGGCTTTGGCATTTCTAGATGCACAAAAAGCTTTTGACAATGTAAATTCGCAGTTTATGATATTACAAATGAGACGGATAGGCTTTGGAGAAAGATTTATTAAAATAATTGAGCTAATATATCATGAGCAATCTGCCAGAGTAATGGTGAATGGAGATTTGACAGATAATATAAGTATTTTAAAAAAGGAACTAGATAAGGATGTCCGCTGTTGCCACTGTTGTTTGTCCTGAATTTTAAATAGAAAAATTAGAGATAATGATGAAATAAAGGGAATGAAAATAAAACAGGAGGAGTATAAATTATAACAATTTGCAATGATCTGGTCTTCATTTTGGAGAAACAATTGAAAACAGCGCCCATGCTAATAGGAGAGATTGAAGAATATGGGCTAGCGGCAGGATTGAAAATAAATAAAGATAAAACTAAAATATTAGTGAAAAATATGATTGAATAACAAAAGATAGAATTGATAGAGAGATTGAATATCCAGATCACAAAACAAGTTAAATATTTAGTGTATTCTCAATTGAACAGCCCTTACTTTAAACCTAGCAGTTGTAAGGACTAAATGCATCTGCCTTGGAGGATATAAAACAAATAAATGCATCAAGTAGTGTCTGTAAATACTCATCTCATGGAGAAAGATATAATAGGCAGTCTTCTATTTCTGGTGCTCTATGAAGACACATTTCCTTACAATATGACAGTTGGTGGTGTACCTTATGTAGTCCTATTTTTCATAACCACTTCCTTTGTAGCAAGCTGATTGGGTTTTGAGAAGGCCTATTGTCATGTTGCTACAGTACAAAGGAGTGAACAGAAACCCTGCATGGAGGAGAGACACACAGAGAGAGACTTAAACAAAAGGAAGGAGATAAAAAACAAACGACTTAATATCGATACTCAAAACTCTGCATCTCTATCAAAACACATGGGAATTTGCAGAGCTGTTCCAATTCCCTCTTTCCAAAGGAAGCTTTAAAAGGCAAGATTCTGTTTTCGAAGTCAATATATCCATGTAGGTCACTGATAACATACTCTTAATTGCAAAAACAACAACAACCCAATTTATACTGTAGAAAATTTCCTAAAGCAACACGGACATAGTAAGCCCTTGGAGCAGTGTTAACAACTCAACCTTGGAAACTTTAAGATGCATAGATTACATTTCCCAGAGTTCCACAGCTGAGATTTCTGCTTGCTTAGGGGTCTTTTGGTCAATTTTCCCATTTTTTTATTAGCTTATAATATAAAATGCAAAAGTAAGTAGTAGGGAAAAAAGGAAGGAAAAGAAGGGAAAAAAAAAAGGTGTAGACTTCCAGCTCCCTCTGCTGCAGTAGAATAAGGCATTAACATTAAATCTTGACTTTTTACTTTTTCATAATAATAGAAAATAGCCATTTCTATAACAACAAATCTATCTAATCAGTAAAACCAAAATCAAGGTTTCGTTGTTTTTCACTTCAAGCACAGTCCAGAATCAGTTTCCAATTAGAAACAAAAGTGTTTATGTTCCTTTCTTTGTTCAAAGCAGTCTTTTTAGCCACCTCTGCTAATTCCATCAACTTTTACATTCTTGAAATCAAAATTAAGGATCTTTTTGTATACACTTTTGTAGCCCTGAGCTCTCCCATCTCCTCTGGCATTGGGAAAACACTGCAAACATGATTGATCACCAAGTTAACATTTAATGATTTATATCAGCAAACACCAGTGTGCAGAAATGGGGAATATTTATAGCATCTTGCACTGCTTATAGGAATGAAAGTTAAAGTTTTGTAAACCAAAGAGTATGGAATATGACAGACAAATATGAGAAGACACGAATGCATGAGTATAAAAGATGGTTGCAAATATGTATATAATTATATATCAATGTAGATAAATGTAAATAGAGATAATATGCGGTTAGCACTGTACTAATAAAATAAGGGAAAAAGGAAATTAACTGTTATGTGTATCTCTATACTACGGCCATAATGGCTTGTATGGCCAAAATGATGGCCAAGAAAATGGCACTGTGTTCAATTGTTTTTAATGTTTCTTCAATAAAATTTATTTTAAAAAAAGAATAACAAGGTGATTTACATTGTAAAAAAATGAAACCATAAGAATGTTATCACTAGAAGCCTTGGGGAAAAACAGAAATTTTTGAGAAGAGGCTGAGACCAGATAAGAATTCATGTGCTAGTCAGGAATGAAGAATAATTTTCATCTCAAAGAAGCAGACTTTCCCTTATGTCCCAATAAATCCAGACCCTTAAATTAGCACCTTGGTCTTCATGGACCAGAGTATAGGAAGGCTATAAAGAAAGGGGAAATTGTGTTATGTTTAGAATGAAGATGAGAGAATTTATGAGCAGATGTTCACCATAAAACCTCTCAGATGAGGGGACCAGTTGAAATGAAATAAAAAAGAATTTCTCTTTTCTTTCCAGTTGCCTGCGTTTGTGGGGAGTCTCTTTCTACTGTCACTGTTGATTATTATCGTGCAAAGACAACAATCAGGCCCTCTTATCACTTGATGTTCACTCAATGTCTAGTTGCACATGACTTGCATGAGAAAGCAATATTTGCTTTCCTGTCCTAGATCAGACCTGCTTATCAGTGTTATCTACTCCAACATTAAATACTATGAATTATTAAAAAACGCATGTAACAGTTTCTCTTTCATATGTCAAATTTTGGACATAATTAGCAACGTGTTACTACATTGGGTGGAGCCTCCTGTTCTTCATCTGCTAAACTACAATTAGCCTGAACAGGATTTAAAACACATCACATTTTCTCAGCAGCTTCTTCTGCTTTAGCCATCATCCGTCCTTCCATCCATCAATAACATGAGATATTAATCTTCTTCTCAAGAACTTTGGACTTACGGGTAAGAATAGACCAGAAGTTTAGAATAACTAATCTAATTTAAGAATACGAAAATGCAAAAACCACTAAACTTGCAATTTGTGCATCTAATTTTTCATATCAAAATAGTTTTTGTGACATTTATGTTGATAATTACCTAAAATTCCATCACTTTTTTCCTGTAATGCTGTCAATTCAATTCAGAATAGAGCTAGAAGGGACCCTGGAGGTCTTTCAATCCAACCCCTTGCTCAAGCAGGCGATCCCGGCCTATACCATTCCAGACAAGTAGCTGTCCAGTCTCCTCTTTACAACCTACAATGATGGAGCACCCACAACTTCTGAAGGCAAGCCGTTCCATTGGTTTATTGTTCTCACCATTAGGAAAAATTCTCCTTAATTCTATGTTGCTTCTCTCCTTAGTTATTTTCAACCCCTTACCCTTGTCTTGCCTTCTGGTGCTTTGCAGAATAGACTGACTCTTTCTTTCTGGCAGCTTCTTAGATATTGGAACACTTCTGTCATGTAACCCCTAGTCCTTCTTTTCTCTAGACTAAAGGTAAAGGTTCCCCTCACACATATGTGCTAGTCCTTTCCTTCTCTAGAGGGTGGAGTTCATCTCTGTTACAAAGCCAAAGAGCCACCGCTGTCCGAAGATGTGTCTGTCTGTGGTCATGTGGCCGGCATGACTAAATACTGAAGGCACACAGAACGCTGTTACCTTCCCATCAAAGTGGTACCTATTTTTCTACTTCCATGCTTTCAGAAGCTGGGACAAATAACAGAAGCTCACTCTATTATAAGGTGCTAGGAATTTGAACCACCAAACTGCCCAGCTTTCTGCATCTTAGCCACTGCGCCACCAAGTCATAGACTAGGTATACCCAAATCCTGTAGCTATATAGCCATAATTTTATATGTTTTAGTCTCCAGGATTTTAACGTTATTGGGTTGTTGTTGTTTTTGCACTGGTTTGTCCATCAAAGCAAACCAGTGCAAATATCTCCTAAGCAATTAAATTACTCCAAACTCCAATTTTCAGGTGTAAAGTTGCTCCAAAAGGCCTACTTTTAGCTCACCCGCTTATTTTTTTTTTTTACTACTTTGCTACTTTATTTTCATGACAAAAGTTCCCCCTTTGTGGTTGTGTATGGAATAGGTCAATTCCCTCAGTCTTTACTGGCAAGATTGCAGAGTCTAAGATGGGAATCTGAAAACTCTCCAGTACTGCATGAGAGAAAGAAGAGGGAAGCAATACACTTTGCAAGTTTGAATTTAAGCAATTGGATTGAATTTATGCTTACTCTGTAAACTGCTTAGAGAGGACTGCAAACCACTATGAAGCAGTATATAAGATTAAGTGTTATTGCTATTTGTATGCATTTATTCTGAAGGCTTGATCTTGTGCAGCCAGAATTAGCCCCACTTTCTCTTTCTTCAACTTTCCTGCTCTTAGCCATTGCCAGGTCTTGTTATTATCTGTTTTGTCTTCTTTTTTTAATGTACATGTAAAGCTTTTCTTTCCATGCCTCTTCTCTGTTCTCCTGTTCCTCCAGTCCCCTATATTTATAGATATTTAAATTTAGTAGCTGGAGCAATGGGGTTGTACAGTAGGCCAGAACACACAGTTATACTTAAACAGATAAGCAGAGTTGGAAGGGACCTTGTAGGTCATCTAGCCCAACCCCCCCTCTAACCAGGAGACCCTACACCATTTCTGACAGATGGCAGTTCAGTCTCTTCTTGAAAGCCTCCAGGAATGAAGCTTCCATAACTTCCAAATGCAAGCTGTTCCAAGGGTTGATTGTTCTCACTATCAGAAAATTTCTCCTTAGTTCTAGGTTGAATCTCACCATGAACAGTTTCCATCCATTGTTCCTGTCTGGACTTCCGCCTGGACTTCTGTTCTAACAGAAGAGGCATGGAAAGCAACGCCTACTATGGGCAGAGCCTTCTGCTCTTCATTTGCTGAAGTACAGTTAGCTTGAACAGGGTTTAAAACACACCACACTTTCTCTGCAGCTGCTTCTGCTTTGGCTATCATCAGTCCTTCCATCCATCAATACCATGAGATATTAGCCTTCTTCTCACCAACTTTGAAGACCTTGGACCAATAGGTAAGAATAGGCAACAGGTTTTGAAGAAGTAACCTAATTTAGGCATAAGCAAATGCAATAATATTTGTGTCAGTAAGAAGTGTTCAGTGCCTACAAGGAGAGCTAGTAAGTGAGCACTCCTTACTAGTACTGATGATGTTACCTAGTTAGGCTAATGTACGTATAATATGTTTGTATATCAGGGATTGCATGAATTCTGTACATAAACCAACAAACAAGGCTTAATGAGTATGCATGCTGTCAATTTTCTGCTGGGCAGAAATTCTTCTATTTTAATGTTTGTCTCCAATCAGAAATTTCTCACCATCTCATAGAAGTCAAGGATCCTTTTTATAGGGCCTCTCTGGGTATATTCTTGAAATATTCCTCCCCTTCCTCAATCATACCACAGTTACAATATTGGGGGTGTGCTGTCCCAGCTAGTCTGTGGGAATTGGATGGTTACTTAGGAATTATGAGCTGTCCCCTTAAGGGAATGCATCATGATAAATGTAGTTAAAGGTATCCTGGGAAATGTAGTCCATATCACGTGACCACATCTGTAATCCTGATTGGTCACTAAATTGACCCTCGAGGGGTTGGGGGAGTTTTCCTCATTCTTGCCTGAATTCACGAACTCATGGCAGCTTCTTTCTATCACTACAAAATGGGTTAGGAGATAACCATCTTTTACTACAAGGCAGATATACAAAGGATTGGTCATTAAAGAAGAACTTTGTCACAAATGTGAGTTATGAGGATAAATGTTCTTTGTTATGGACGTCTTGTTGAGTTATCTATCTGCATCTGTACAGTTAATAAATCCACCTCTGAGCAGAAGGCAGAAAAGTAAAAGATGATTATCTCCTAACCTATCTCATAGCGATAGAAAGAAGCTGTCATACAGTCTTGAAACCCATCTGTATAAAGATTGTTAATTTGGATTTGTGATAAAGCAAAGTAATATTGAAGCCAGGAGTGAATATGCAGTGTTAATCTAAACCTGCATGTTCCATCATCTCTGTGTGTGTGTGTGTGTGAGCGTCAGAATTTTTTACATGCTAGTTGGGTGGTGGGAGGGGTTGGAATTCCCCCACATGCTACAAACAAAGAGAACCAGTAACCCACTCACCTCCCTGTTGGTTGCTGCACCCCCTAGTACAAAAAAGGGCATTACATGGAAAACCACTAAACTTTTCCAAATTTCTCCCTTTGCCAATTGGAAGCATGGCAACTTCCTCAGCTATGACAGATGTCTCTGATGTACCAGAAGACCAGATTCCTCCAACCACCCTTGTTGTAAATGTGGAGCCATTAAGTGAGGACCACTTATATTTGATTTGCCAGTCACATGACCACCTGGCCACGCCCACCCAGTCACATGACCACCAAACCAGACCTATCCACTCATGTGACTACCAAGCTACGCACAGCCAACAGCCCACGCACAGCCAGTCACATGACCACCAAGCCACACCCACAAATTAGGTCATGCCCACATAACCAGTTGTTAAGAAATTTGAATCCCACCCCTCAGTGGGGGGCACTGAGGCTGAGTTTGTAGCACCAAGGGGGTAGTAGACTGAAAAAGTTTGGGAACCACTGATCTAGATGGTGGTTATGAACAAACACAGCTAACAAGGAAATATTAGATGCAACTGTGTCATGGTAGCAACAGAGCAATTTGATTCACATTTTTACAAATGCGCATTCACTTCTCTGCTTTGTATATGATCTAAATATACTTAAAAACACTTAACAAACACATGTATGCTTAGACATACCAACAGCATGCATAATTCCTTTTGTTTGCTTGCTTCTGTTTGAATGCATTTGTTTTAAAAACAAACAAACAAGTTTGGGTGTCTTGGTTGAGGGAAGGTCTGGGAGGTTATATGTTGTGTGCTTTTTTGGGTGCGTGTGCATTTTTATTGCTCAGGGTTAGAGATTATAAGAATTTTGGAGGCAGAAGGGCGCAGAATTGATACTTTTGAGAAATACACATCTAGCATATGGAATGGATTTAGTGGTTGTGGTGCCATTTAAACATTGAACAACTGTCAACATATATGTTTACTTATAATTATTTTGAGATGCCATTGAAATAGAACCATTTTAAACTCAACCCCTGCATCCTGGGATTTGAACTCTCATTATACCTGGGTGAACCGTGACAAGCATTTTTGTCCCTTTATTGAGTGCTTCCCAAAGACTGGGATAGTCAGAGATTCATACTGATAAAGGTATTGTTGCAGGATGTAAGTAAAGCTTCCTGCTGCGTTTGACTAATGGTGAATTTGTCAGCGCCAATGAGCTTCAAGCTCCAGTTGTTCTAAAGGTGCTTTTTTCAGAAGGCAACTGGACTTTCTTCTTTTTTCTTTTGAAGACATTTCACTTCTCATCCAAGAGACTTCTTCAGTTTCTTCAGCTCCCGTTGTTTTAGGATTGAACCCAAGATGTCTGTTACTATTGATATTACCTTTGCCATGGTCATTTTATTTATATTTGCATGTGTTTGCATTGTGTAACCAATCTGTGCAATCTTTTTGCAGCCACTAACCACATGAGCCACTGTTTCTTTAGCTTCTTTGTATAGACGGCACTTGCCGTCCATTGCAGTCTTCTCAATTCTGGATTTTCATGCATTTGTTCTTAAAGCTTGATCTCGTGCAACCAAATTTAGCCCCTCTGGCTAATGTCGATGATGATATTATCCATTCAGTCATGTCTAACTCTTGGCATGGGCCAGGTCTCTCCACATCTTCCACTACTTCTTTGAATTTTTCTATACATTGGCTGGTGTCAGCTTTGATGGTGTTCAGCCATTGTAACTGGTCTGTGCAATCTTCAAACAATGATCCCCTGATGTCTTCAGCCTCTTTGCAAAGGCGGCACTTGTTGCCTGTTGTTATCTTCTCAACTCTGGCTTTGTATGGATTTATTCTTAAGGCTTAATCTCATCTTAATCTCATGCAACCAGAATTAGTCCCTACAGTCTATCATTTTCCTCAACTTTCCTGCTCTTAGTCATTGCCAGGTCTTGTTATGATCTGCTTCGCTTGGTTTTTGTTTTCTTTTGTTTTTATTTACTGGCCTTTTACTTGCTTTTCTTTGGTTTCTCCAGTGCTCAGTAAGCCTTCCTGGTATATCATTACTATATTTTGTCACAGATGTTCAATCTGGAATTTGCATTCCTATCTACCCATTGAGTCCTTTCCAAGGACCTGGAATAGGGCGATATTGATATTTAATGGTACTAGAGGTATGGTTGCAAATTGTAAGCTGTTCAGATTAAAGCTGCCTTTTGCAACTGACAGATGGTGAATTTGTCAATGCCACTGGTGTTGAAGTGGTGCTCCAGTTATTTTAGAATTGCACCCATCACCTACTATTATTATTATTACTTTTATCTCCTTTATTCACTAAAAATGAAACTCAGTCAACTGAACATTTAAAAATGTATCACAAATACTGTATAATTGATTGGTGCTAATGATTTATATGGGTTGCTGCCAGCATCCTAGGTATCAACCTATTATTATTATTATTATTATTATTATTATTATTATTATTATTATTAATTATTCCCAAAGTTGTCTCAGCCTGTACACAAAGATTTCAGATATGACGATATGACAATTATTGATGAATTATTTCATCCAATCTGCTCTTTTTTTCTTCAAATAGGACCTTCCATTGTAAAAGAAGAACTGATTGGAGCATTATAAAAGTCTCTTCATGAATTTCAGTCTGGCAGACACGAATGCTACAGCAGACAATCTGGACTATACAACCACCAAAGTTTCCTACGAATATCAAATTATATCCAAGTATTCTGAAAGCATCATTTTCTTGGTCACATTTATCATTTGCTGTATTGGAGTCCCATTAAATGGGATTGTTATCTGGCTACTTGGGTTCCAAATTAAGAGAAACCCTTTCACCGTGTTGATTCTTAATTTAGCTATTGCCGACTTTGGGTTTCTCATATCTATGGCTATATTTTCCATTGACATTTCTATACATTTTATACCACCAGGAATTCCCTTTCAAGTTGTCTTTTCCCTCTTCAATTTTACCTATATCAACGGTCTCTTTCTTCTGACAACCATCAGCATAGACCGGTGTGTTGCTGTCCTCTTCCCAATCTGGCATCGTTGTTCCCGGACAAAATATTTGTCCTCTGCTGTCTGTGTCTTCCTATGGATCATCTCTTTCCTCCTGATTGGAATGCATTACATTATGCAATATTTATTTTGGAATCTCCATTTGGTTGTGACTGCTGTGATTTGCCTTCCATTGATCACAATCTCTACCATCATCCTATTCATAAAAATATGTCTTCAATCGAAACAGATGAAACGTGGAAGACTTTTAGTGATGATCTTAATTACCCTTCTCTGTTTCCTTATTCTTACCCTTCCATTATATATCTATTTGTTCATTACTCATTTTCTTAAGAAGAGGAATTCGTTTGGTGTTAAAGAACTGGATTACTACTTAAGTCCGAGTGCTTCCCTAAACAGCAGTATTAATCCAGTGATCTATTACCTGGTTGGGAGAAAAAAATGTGCTTGGAGCAGAGAGAGTATTAAGGTCATATTTCAAAGAGTCTTCAGAGACAACGAAGCTCCTGTAATCTGATAAAAGTGTAGAAACACAATTTCTACCCTCTGTAACCCTCTGTAAAAGCAACATTTTAGCTTTTCTTTAATGCCGGATACCTTTTATGAGTACAAAATTGTATGGATTGTTTTTTTCCCCCTAGCTACAGAAATAAAGTATAACAAAATTAGTTTGTCTCCAAAAAAAAAAAAAAAAAGCTATCAATGTTCATTCTGAAGACTGGTTGTGGTTCGCCAGCAGCCGGTGAAGCCTGTACCAGAATTGGACAGTAGGGAAGAACAGGGATCAGTCAGGGAGTCTGGAGAGGACTTGGACGAGGATCCTGCATCCAATGCAGAGATGGGGCCAGGACCATCTGGGAGTGGGCTGCTGCCTCTAGAGCCCCCAGAGTCTGGCAGCAGTGAGGCAGGGGACCAGGGGAATCTGTTCCCCATGTGCATGTGTGTAGAGCTGCTAGAAGGCCAGAGCAGCTGAAACAAAAAGGGCAACTCAGGAGTAAGGCTGGGAGGTGATTGCCCCTCCTATAAGGTATAAAGGTCAGGCAAAGATGACTAAACCTTTGCAGGAAGCAAAGTAGTTTGTTCAGTTCAGATTCATTCTTGAAGCTCTTTGGACTTTGGTTGGTTTTTTGTGTATTTCGGTTGTTGTTTTTTCTAGTCCATTTGATATTTCTGTTATTGGCAGCACTTCACAGAAAAGAAAGGTGGGTGCTTATCTCTAGGAACTGTTTGAGATTAATTCTGGCTGGGAATGAAAACAATTCCCAGTGTTGCAATAAAATAAGTCTTGTTTTTAAAATAAGCGTGTGTGTAGCTATGGTCTAGGAAGCCCTGGTCAGAACAGGAAAGCAGGTTGGTAGTAATTGTTTTTTCTGCAGTTCTAATTATCCATTGAAGTCTGTGTCTGTCTTGTTTGATTTCAGAGCCAACCCAGATAGTTATAGAGGTACAGATGACAGACTCAATAATTCCTCTGTAGAACTGTATCAGCAGTGACATAGTTCAAGCAGATCAACACCTCTGAAGATTTCTGTAAAGTCTCTACTTCCACCTGCATCCAATTCTACAGGAAATTCTTTCAGCGTTGTTACTCATGGTGGGTGAATGGGCTTTCCTTTTTGTCAATCAACTGCCGGAACTTCACCTAAATAAAACTTTATCATGTTTTACCTATAAGTTTGCCATTGCCAATCACTTCAGTTCTCAATACCAGGACAATAATCTGACAACTTTGAAGAGCTTGATCCATCAACTTTCAGATGTGTCATAATTTTGGAAGACTTAATCTGATCCACAGATATGGAAATATAAAAACAGATATTTTTTAGCATATTTGATATATTTCTATATTTGATATTTCATACTAAAATGTTCCACACAGAAACACATAGCTACTAAAAATCTTGTGGGTTTTCTCAATTGAACTTGTATGGTTTTAGCCTATTTATTTATTTGTTTGTTTGTTTCTTTGTTTGTCAAACATGTACAAGATAACAAGTGTAAGTATAAACATAAACATGAACAAAGAAAGTAAATACTGATAAATGGGGACAGTAAGACAGGGATGTCTTACTGGTGCACTTATGCACTCCCCCTTTAAGGACCTCTTAGGAATGGGATAGGCAGTTTGAGACTGAAGCTATGAAGGGTTGAGGCTGTAACAATGGAGTCGGGTAGGGCATTCCAAACATTGACCACTAAGTTGCTGAAGTCATGTTTTCTTCAATTGAGTTTGAAATGATTTACCTTGAGTTTGTATTGATTGTTTGCCCGTGTATTATTATGGCTGAAGCTGAAGAAGTTGTTGACAAACAAGATATGGTAGCAGACAATTTTGTGTACTATTCTTAGAAAAGACTGCAGGCAGTGTAATTCCAGATTGTCCAAGCCCAAAATTTCAAGGCTGGAGGCACAGGGAATTCTATTGTGAGTGGAGGAATGGTGTACTTTTTTTATTTATTTAATTTATTTATTTTGTCAAGCGATTATAAGATAACAGGTATAAGTATAAACATAGTTATGAATATATGAAATGGATACATATAAGAAAAATAAAAATAAACAATAGGATAGGGACAATGGTGCGCTTATGCACGCCCCCTACAGATCTCTTAGGAAAGGGGTGAGGTCAATAGTAGACAGTCTAAGGTTAAAGTTTCGGGGGTTTGGGGAAGAAACCACAGAGTCAGGTAGAGTATTCCAGATATTGACCACTCAGTTGCTGAAGTCGTATTTCCTGCAATCAAGTTTGGTGTGGTTTACCTTGAGTTTGTATCTATTGTTTGCTCTTGTTGTTATGGTTGAAGCTGAAATACCTTTATCTTTTTTCAACCTTTAGTATGAAAGTCAAATCTTTAGGAGCAGAGATTCCTAATAAAAATTCTCAGGTGAGGAGGCCAGTCCAGTTGAAATAAATAATAATAGTTTTCCTTTTTCTCAGAGTTGACTAGGTTTGTGGATAGTCTCCTCCTTCTGTGATTGTTGGTTATCCTGCAAAAACAGGAACCAAATCTTCTTATCATTTGATGTTCACACTGATTAGGTGAAACACAGAATAAATATAGTTGTGTGATAATTTTAGTAAGATCTGCTTTCTCATTCCAAAACGTAAACAATATTTTCTTCAAAAGATCTGTGTACGATTGCCTGATACTCTGACATTTAATCCTGTAAATTGTTCAACAACACGTCTGACGGGTTCTCCTTGATGTACGTCCAACAAGACTTAATACCCATTATATTTTCTCTACAACTTGCTCTGCTTTGTCCATTATCAGTGGCTAATTGACTGTAGCAGTCAATTACATAGTATAGTAAACTTCTTCTCATCAAATCTGAAGACCCTGGACCTATTGTTTCAGAAAGGTTAAGATATTTGGTAGATTTTAGACCAACACAATATTTGTCTGCTTAACTACAGTAGTATTTTCTGCTCCTGTTTTTTCACATCAAAATATTTTGTGACATTTATATGCTGATGGTTATCTAAATCTCAATTACCTTTTTCTAGGATAATTTTCCAATGTAAGCCCAAAGGTGTTTTTCAAAAGGCAACTGGACTTTCTTGGGTTTTTCCTTGAAAATATTTTGCTTCTCATCCAAGAAGCTTCTCTAATTCTGACTGAATGGTGGAGAATAGAAGGAGTTACATTCTTTACAGTGGGGTCCCCAACCACCGGTCCCTGGATGGGTACCGGTCCGTGGAACAATTTCTACTGGGCCGCCGGTTTGCTGGGCGCCGCCGTCTTGTTTTGATGAAAAAGTGCTTCCAGTGAGCTTTTCCAGGTAGAAAGTGGCATTGGGGTGCTGAAAGAATCCTTGCACCTTAGTTTCATTGAGGGGGGGGGCTTCGAACAAAACTAAGGCGCGAGGATTCTTTCACCACCCAAGGCAAGGCGAGTCGAGCGACCGCCCCGAAGCCATCGCGAAGCCCATTGACACAGGTACAAAGGAGGAGTTGAAGGTGGCGGGGAGAAGCGGGGGATGGCTGGTTGGCCGGTCGTTCAGCTCACCTTGCCATGCGTGCTGATGCTGGTACCGGGCCGCAGATGATTTTGTGATGCCAGTACCGGGCCGCAGCACAAAAAAGGTTGGGGACCACTGCTTTACAGTCATCTGGTTGTTAGCACTTTGAAGGCTGGTCTTTTGCTCTCTGAGAATCATTGCGTCCACTTAGACATTCAGCTGTACTCCCTCAGGGTTAGCTGAATCAGAGTGCAAATGGTGAGAATAAGTAAGAATAAGAATAAGTAAGATGTTCAGCAGAGATAAAGTGACATAGTCATGTACAATTGCACTAGTGTTGTCCACTTAATTAGTTGTTTCTGCATCTGCATTTTTTCATATCAAAATCTTGTAATATTTATATGAAGTCACATTTGTATTGGTAAACTATAATTTTCTGATGGATTTGGTATTATGAGGGGAGGGGATGTAATGGATCATAATTGATAGTTCTGAGAAATGCAAATGACGTGAGTTCAGGGATTGTGGTGTAATTCAGACACTGAACAACTGCCTATTTACATGTTAAACTTTAATCATGATAGATGCCATTGAAATCATACAATGATAAACTCAACCTTATTCAATGGTACACGACAAACTACTCCTAAAACCAAAATCTTATGGTATCTTTGGAAACCTGCATAACTGGATCGAAGCATTCCTGTCAAACAGACAACAAATGGTCAAAATTGGGAGCGTCCTATTAAATTCTGTACCTGTCAACAGTGGTGTCCCCCAAGGCAGTGTTCTAGGACCAACTCTTTTCATACTCTACATAAATGACCTCTGTGATCATATAAAGAGCAACTGTGTCCTTTTTGCTGATGATGTAAAGCTGTTCAATACCACGGACAATACTGCTACCCTTCAAAAAGACCTCGACTATGTATCAGAATGGTCAAACAAATGGCAACTTCAAATTTCAATAAAGAAATGTTCTGTCTTACATAGCGGCAAAAAAAAATCAGAAAATAAAATACTGAATAGTCAAGACTTTGCTGATGATCCAAACTCTGTCAAGGATCTTGGAGTACTCATCTCTAATGATCTAAGTGCTAGAGCCCACTGTAACTACATAGCCAAAAAGGCATTAAGAGTTGTTAACCTAATCTTACATAGCTTTTTCTCTGGTAATATAACACGACTAACTTGAGCATACAAAACATTTGCTAGACCAATACTCGAATACAGCTCATCAGTCTAAAACCCACATTACGTATCTGATATTAACACAGTTGAGAAAGTCCAGAAATATTTCATAAGAAGAGTTCTCCACTCCTCTACTCATTGCAGAATACCTTATGCCATCAGACTCGAAATTCTAGACCTAGAAAATCTAGAACTACACCGCCTTCGGACCGATCTAAGTGTAGTATATAATTTCATACATTGCAATGTCCTATCTATCAATGAATACTTCAGCTTCAACCATAACAATACAAGAGCAAACAATAGATACAAACTCAAGGTTAATCACACCAAACTAGATTGCAGGAAATACGACTTCAGCAACAGAGTGGTCAATGTCTGGATTATTCTACCTGACTCTGTGGTTTCTTCCCCAAACCCGCAAAACTTTAACCTTAGACTTTCTACTATTGACCTCACTCCTTTCCTAAGAGGTCTGTCAGGGGCATGCATAAGTGCACCAATCGTGCCTACCATCCCTATCCTATTGTTTCTCTTTTATTTTTCTTATATGTATCCATGTATTCATAACTATGTTTTTACTTATACCTATTAACTTGTAAGCAATTGACAAACCAAATAAAATAAAATAAAAATTTCCAAGGATTTGAAATCTCTTAATTCCTGGGTAAATTTTGACAAGTTAATCTGAAGAATCTTTTTTATGAATTATAAAGAAAGGATAGATTTAATCAGGATTTGCTTTGGTTGGAAGCAAATGTCCATCAATCTAAGAGAATGTAATGTAAGTGTAGCATTCTACTTTTATTTGTTTATGATGGAAGCAAATCTTCATCTATTGCTATTATTATTAAGGTTGATCATGCAGCCAGCTGGTAGTTTAGAAAGGATTTTGTGTAGTATTAGCAAATCAGCTGAGAAGATAAAGATGAACATATAACAATTATTGAGGAATTATTGAATCCATTCTTCTTTCTTTTCTCCTATTAGGAACTTCAATTCCAGAAGAAGAGAGCTTGGGACCCTTAAAAAAATATTGCTGAATTTCAGCCTGGCAAGCACGAATCATACTATAGACTATCAGGACAATAATTATGCTACCCATTCTTTAAATGAGAATACAGAGGCATACATCTGTACTAAGTGTATCATATTGCCAGTCATATTCTTCACCTGCTGTATAGGACTCACATTAAATGGAAGTTTCATCTGGTTACTTGTCTTCCATATTAAGAGAAACCCTTTGACTGTGTTCATTCTTAACTTAGCCGTGGCTGGCTTTGGGTATCTCATAAATATGGCTACGGTATGGTACACTGATATGTTTATATATTTTAGACCAGGAATTATCTCTTCTCCTCTTTATCAAATCTTGCATATCAATGGTCTGTTTCTTCTGGCAGCCATCAGCATTGACCAGTGTGTGTCTGTCCTCTTCCCTATCTGGCACCGCTGTTCCTGGCCAAAATATTTGTCCCCTGCTATCTGTGCCTTCCTCTGGATCTCCTCTGTCCTTCTCGTTAGAATTCTGAACATTGTACAATATGCATTTAGCTATGGTGTCATCTGGAGTCTCCATGTGTTTGTGACAGATCAAACATACAAGACTTTTAGTGATGACCTTAATAACTCATCTCTCTTTCCTTATTCTTAATGTCCCATTTTATGTCTATGGGGTCATTATTCATTTTCATCGTGGGAATTATTTCTTACAATTTCTTGACTTTGTATACTATTTTAATCTGAGCACTAGCGTAAACAGCAGCGTAAAGCCAATTATCTATTTTCTGGCTGGGAGAAAAAAACATGCTCAATCCAGGCAGAGCATGAAGATCATTTTTCAAAGAGCCTTCAGGGAAGGAGGAGATCCTGAAAACAAACAGAAATTTACCCACAGTTTCAAACTTTTTCTTTTGCAAAGGCATAATATTAGCTTGTCATGAATGTTAGATATATTTAATGAGTAAAAACATGTTTTTCTTGCTAGAGAAATAAAATGTAAATAAAGGTTACTAGCTCGATACCTGTGCTTCACAATGAAACTATATAATCAGGCTTAGTTTTGGAGAGGAAAATAAGAGGGAAAAAATTCTGCCACTGCCTACCAGCATCCATTAGTATTTGTTGAGGTAATTCCCCGTTAGGAGAATGAGCACACACAGTGAGAGATGTGGTGAGAGTAGTGAAGAATAACACACAACCAGAACATAGATACACTGTATAGTAAAATGTAGGTTTTTACTTCCAGTAAATGGTTAAGCAAAGTCCAACAAGCAGTCCAAGTCATACATTGTTATAGCAGTCCGTATTCAATCCAGGGAAAATCCAATAACAAAGTCCAGTATCATAAACAATTCAGTAAAAGACTCACATCAAATCCAAGAATAATGACGATCAGCAACAGTCAATAGGGAAATACAGGAATGGCAACACTCTCAGAAACCAGGTTTCTGGCTCCATCTTATGGCCGTTTGAGGAACCACACCCAATTACAATTTTGGCATTCCCTTAAAGAGACAGTATTAAAATGTCTATCCTGGTTTATATATTTCCAACCCAACTGTTAGGTGACTTACACTTCTAACATTCTCCCCTTTGGGTAGGACAATATATACAACCTTACATTCTAAGTCCATAATCCTCACAGCAAGCCTTATGCTTTACAGAACCTTGGGCTCTTGTAAAATGATCTGCGATGTTATTTTCTGACCTACAGTATTCCAGCTTAATCATTTTACTTTGCACACATTGTTTCACATTTAAATACCTTAAATCTGTGTGTTTTGATCTTGTCCTAACAGCGAGATTGGAAACCATCTGTATTGCTGATTGGTTATCTTCATAAACAACAATAGAATCTGTTACATCAATTCCCATGTCAATCAATAGTTGCTTATAATAAACTAAATCTGTACATAATAGAGATAAACATGAGAATTCAGCCTCCATTGTTGATAAACTTAGATGGTTCTGTCGAATAGACCTCCATCCAATCAACACTTTTTTAATAATACTACAGTACCCGATGTAGAATTACATGTCTTTACGTCTGTAGCAAAACTTGCATCGGCATATGAATGATTGTGGATTGTGGATTAGCTGAATTCCTAATCAGATGGGCAAACATACAAACAAATTAGCGGTCTTTCCCAGGAGAATTTACACACAGCATACTAAATCTAGATCAGAGCAACCCAGTGTTCCTGCTCAATTCAGTTAGTAAAAAAAATAACTGAAAGTTTAAATATTAAAGATCAGGAAATGTAAGAACTCTTAAGTCAGAAAAGTGATGAAAAGGTATGCAGAGAAAAAGAGACATAACCTTCAGACAATAGCTGACCTGATAGAAAAGGAGGGGAAAAGGGGGAGGAGGAGAGGAGAGAGAGAAGGAGAAGGGGGAGAAGGGGGAAGAGGGGAAGGAGGGAAAGGAGGAGGATACAACATTTATAGACCCCTAGAACTCTCATTGTCATGACTTTTAATTGGTTGCAACCAGACAATATTATTTTCAATTAAGGTATTTCAACTGGCTTATTTTATAGAATATCTCCTTAATCTAGAACCTATGACTCCCAAAAGAATAAAATTTGGAGACTTGGTGGCTCTTTTCAGAGATATTCCCCTGCCTGCTGGAAAGGGAAGGGAAGAGATAGGAAGCAAAGGATGGAAGAAAGAAGGAAGGAAGGAAGGAAGGAAGGAAGGAAGGAAGGAAGGAAGGAAGGAAGGAAGGAAGGAAGGAAGGAAGTGCAACATGTTTTCTGCAAGAGATTGGTTATAAAAACACCTCTGAAGATTTCTACTGAGTCTCTATTTCCAGGTGCAACAAATTCTGAAGGCAATTTTTTCAACACTGTAACTCACAATGGGGCGAGTGGATTTTAATTTCATTCATGAGTTGTCTGAACTTTGTCTAAAGATTTTATCACATTTTCCCCCACGGGTCCTGCTATCCTTAGTCATTTAATATTTCATATTAAAATCTTCCATTCTGATACCTTGATAATGTAATAAAATTTCAATTGCTTTTTTTTTCTGGTTTGAACTCATTTTCCAATTTTTAGCAGGAAGATCAAAGCTTTAGGAGCAGAGGTTCAGGATAAACATTTTCAGAGGAGGAAACTAATCCAGCTGAAATAAAAATAACAATTTTCCTTTATGGCAGAGTTGACTAGGTTTGTGGGCAGTCTTCTCCTTTTGTGGCTGTTGATTATCCTGCAAAAACAGAAACCAAATCTTATCCTTTGATGTTCACACTAATTAGATAAAACACAGAATATATCTAGTTGTGTAAGACTTTTAGCAAGATCTGCTTCCTCGTTCCAGAACAGAAATAATATTTTCTGTAGAAGATCTGCTTATGATTGCCTGCTACTACAACATTTAACCCTGTGAGTTATCCAACAATACATCTGACAGATTCTTTCTGATGTATGTCAAATTTTGGACATTATAAGAAAATCCCATTATGCTTGGGTGTTACTTATTTTCATCTATTGAGGTACAATTATTCTGAGCAGGATTTAAAACCCATTGTGTTTTTTCTACAACTTGTTCTGCTTTGGCCATTGTCAGTCACTTCAACCGTCAATTACATGATCTTGTAATCTTCTTCTCACCAAATCTGAAACCTTGGACCAACTTATTTCAGAGAGGTAAGATATTTGGTAGATCCTAGACAAATGGAATAATATTCATCTACAGTACTTCACAATTTATGTTTTAGATTTTCAACATCAAAATATTTTTGTGACGGGAATATTCACCTATTTTTATTATGTTCGTGGTTTGCCACACAGTCAGCTAGTTATTTTGTGTAACATTGGCAAAGATCTAAACCTTTGACCTCAGTCTGCCAACAGAGAAGATGAAGATATAACAATTATTGAAAAATTATTGAATCCACTCTTCTTTCTTTTCTTCTACTAGGAACTAGGAATTCTAAAAGGTGAAATTTTTGGATCATTAAAAAGGCTCTGGAAGAATTTCAACTTGCAAACAACTTGCAAGCTTTTGATGAGAACCAAACTGAATGTATCATATAACCACTCATATAATATATTCAAGGAGACTGAATCCTTGATATAAGATTACAGCTGTAAAATATAATCTCATTCATATTTACTCAAAAATCAGTAGCATTTACTCTCCTGTCAGTAAATATAGGTTCTGTAGTAAATGTGGGACCATTTTATTTTCTGTTTCTGAGATATATCTCTGTATCATGGACCTCAACTGCAAAATAGTTTTAGTTATAGTACTGTAATTTCTCTAAAATAACGCAAATGCAAAATAATGCAAATGACCAGCTGTCTGTAATGAATATGAATCCTTTCATTCCCCACCATCCAGTCAGAACTGAAGAAGATTCTTGGATGAGTAGCGAAACATCTTCAAGGAAAAACCAAGAAAACCTATTGGGTCTTGAAAAATCACCTTTGGGATAACCATGACCTGGTTAGAACAGAAAAGAATAACAGAGTTGGAAGGGACCTTGGAGGTCTTCTAGTCCAACCCCCTGCTTAGGCAGGAAACCCTACACCACTTCAGACAAATGGTTATCCAATCTCTTCTTAAAAACTTCCAGTGTTGGAGCTTTCATAACTTTTGGAGGCAAGTTGTTCTACTGATTAATTGTTCTCACGGTCAGGAAAGTTCTCCGTGGTTCTAGGTTGCTTCTCTCCTTGATCAGTTTCCACCCGTTGCTTCTTGTCTTGCCTTCTGGTGCTTTAGAGAATAGCTTGACTCCCTCTTCTTTGGGGCAGCCCCTGAGATTTTGGAACACTGCTATCATGTCACCACTAGCCCTTCTTTTCATCAAACTAGACATACCCAGTTCCAGTAACCATTCTCAACATGTTTTAACCTCCAGTCCCCTAAAAAAATAAGAAAGAAAGAAAGAAAGAAAGAAAGAAAGAAAGAAAGAAAGAAAGAAAGAAAGAAAGCAAAGCAAGAAGAAAAGGGAGAGAGAAAGGAAGTGAAAGGAAGAAAGAGGAGATGGAACGAAAGGACAGGAAGAAAAAGAAAGACAGGGAGAGAGGGAGGAGAGAGAAAGAGAGAGAGAAAGAGAGGGGGAGACAGAGAAAGAGACAGGGGGGAGAGAAGGAAGGAAAGCGAAAGAGAGAATCCCACCCCTGGCTGGCTGCCCCCTCCCCCACCCGATCTGGTTCAATAGTTTGTGATCCAATGTAAGAAGGATATTGAGGAACAAAGAGTGAAAGAGTTCAGAAGTATCCATTCAGAATTGAAAGTTGGGCTCCTGGGGAGAAGGAGCATCTTTGGGACTGAACCTCATATACTTTCCATGCAACAAGAAGCACCAGTTGGGCCTGGGAAGGGTCAGCAATCTGAAATGTTAAAGACTGCATGATTCTGCAGCCCTCAGTAGGGAGGTTCCTTCCTTCCTTCCTTCCTTCCTTCCTTCCTTCCTTCCTTCCTTCCTTCCTTCCTTCCTTCCTTCCTTCCTTCCTTCCTTCCTTCCTTCCTGCTATTGCCTTTCTGCTGGGCTGTTCTTATTCTATGATTCTGTAGAACTGGGGTAGCTCTGAGCATCCTCTTGTTTCTAGGTTGCCTCATTTGTTTCTGTTGGTTGTATGTATTTTTTAAAGACCCTACACAAAGCACAGACCCTACACAAAGCTCTTACACAAAGCACTTGCCTGCAGGCTTATTTTCTGAGAGGCAGAGTACAATAGAACAAGGCCAAATTGGGAGAATTCCACCCTCTGTGTGTGTGTATGTGTGTGTTTCTGGTGGGCTTCCTATCTTTAGAAGGAGAGAGGGAAGAAGGAAGGGACAGAAAGAGAGAGAGAGAAAGAGGGAGATAGGGAGGGGGAGATAGAAAGGGGGATACAGAAAGTGAGAGAGAAAGAGGGGGAAAGAGAGAGGGGAGAGAGAAAGAGAAAGTGAGGGAGAAAAAGAGAAGGAAGATACAAGAAAGAAAAGAAAGAGAAAAGGGAAAGAAAGGAAAGGGAGAGAGAAAGGAAGAGAAAGGAAGAAAGGGGATGGAAGGAAGGGGCAGAAAGAAAGAAAAAAAGAAAGAAAGAAAGAAAGAAAGGAAGGAAGGAAGGAAGGAAGGAAGGAAGGAAGGAAGGAAGGAAGGAAGAAGAGAAGAGAAGAGAAGAGAAGAGAAGAGAAGAGAAGAGAAGAGAAGAGAAGAGAAGAGAAGAGAAGAGAAAATAAATGAGATATATGAATGGATAGATAAATACAGGGAAGGAGGGAGGGAGGAAGAGAGAAAAAAAGGAGAGGAAGGAAGGAAGGACATAAACCCTGACTTCAGAAGACTTTGAAGCAGAACAGAAATCTACGGGGGCCTGCAAGGGATCTTGGAGGTCATCTAGTCCAACCCCCTGCTCCAGCAAGGGATCCTTAGAGAATCAAAGAATAGCAGGGGTAGAAGTGTGTGTGTGTGTGTGTGTGTGTGTGTGTGTATGTCTGTGTGTGGCTGTCAAAACACCCAAAACATGCCTAGAAGCTCTGAGTAGGTTCGTCGAAAATTAGAACACTTGCTAAGCACCTGGCCATTAAGTGAGATCCTGGTCATTAAACAAGGACCACTTACATTTGGTTTGCCAGTCACATGGCCACATACTTGGGCCTTGCCCTGCCCTCTCCAGAGCTTCCCAGGCCTTGGAAACTGGCAAAAAACAGAAAACATCAGTCACAAAACTGTGTGGGATATTGTAACTGGTCATATGTGTGTTCAGTGTGTTTGTGTGTGTTTGTAGCTCTCAAAACACACAAAACAGGCCATGTAGCTCTGTGCAAGTCAGTCGTAAATTATAACACTTGCTAAGCACCAGGCCATTAAGCGAGGACCTGGTCATTAAGTGCGGACCACTTACATTTTATTTCCCAGTCACATGGCCACATGCCTGGGCCTCGCCGTGCCCTCTCCAGAGCTCCCCAGGCCTTGGGAACTGTGAAAAAACAGAGAACATCAGTCACAAAACTGTGTGGGATGTTGTAACTGGTCATATGTGTGTCTGTATGGCTGTCAAACCACCCAAAACAGGCCATGTAGCTCTGTGCAGGTCAGTCGTAAATTAGAACACTTGCTAAGCAACTGGCCATTAAGTGAAGACCACTTACATTCGATTTGCCAGTCACATGACCACCTGGCCACGCCCACCCCAGTCACATGACCACCTAACTATGCCCAGTCAGCAAGCCATTTCCACCCCAGTCACATGACCACCAAGCCACACCCACAAAAGAGGACACAACCACAGAACCGGTTGTTAAGAAATTTGAATCCCACCCCTGGACACAGCCCCCCACAAGGGAGCCCTTCCTGGGGAACAAAGCAAGAACCTCCTGAAGGCGAGCTTCGGAGTGGCGGCGGTGGTGGTTTGGGAGGACGGCCCTCGGGGCCCTGGGAAACGGAAACCGTCTTCTGCAGCACCGCAACATCTACTTTAGCAACCGGGAGTTGCTGCTTTGGGTTCGGCAAGTCCCCCTCCCTTCTGGAACCATTTACGGATGGGGACTTGCAGGACCCAAAGCTAAATGTTACTGTGCTGGGAAAGAAACTCTCACTCTCCCAGCTAGACCAGCAGGGGAGAGAAGTATCCACTGACCCCGCTGGACCCAACATGAGCCTCTCCACATGTTCTCCTGCGGCTTTTGCTGGGAGAGCAACAAAGTCTTTCCTGCACAGCGATAAGCTAAATTTTGCTTTTCCAAGAAAGACTCTCTCACTCTCCCAGCTAGACCAGCAGGGGAAAGAAGCAGCCACTGACCCCACCTAGCTTACGGAGCTGCTCCATGTGTTCTCCCATGAAGGCAAGTGGGGGAGAAGGTGACGGGCAGCGGTGGCAAAAGGCAAGTGGGGGGAAAAGGAAACTAGTGGCAACAGGGTAGGTGAATGGGGCAATTTGCATCAAGAGCCTCATTTACCTAGGGAGATCATGGTGGAACTGACTGGGCAGTAAGGGTAGAAGCAGGTGGAGAGGGGCAGGGCCAGGCAAAGAGGGGCCGGTTCTTTATTAACATACTTGTAATCCTGCAATCTGATTGTTCCACTGATACAGCTTACTGATTGGCCCATTTACCCTATTCTGATTGGACCGTATTACTACCTTGGGATTGGTCCGTCTGGATGGTGGGAGATTCAAGGAGCCGTCATTGGTCACAAGCTGAGAGCAGCCGCTATAAAAGAGACTGCCGCGGCTCTGTGGTTAGAGCAGATTCTAAGAACTAAATAAAGAGCAGAAAGTCACCCTGGTCTCGAGACTCTTTCCCGCGACTTAACAGGGCCCTTTTGACCAGTTGGATGAACTACTGGGAACTGTAACAACTGGTTCTATAGAACTTGACAGAACCGGTAGAATCCCACCCTGACACCATAAAACAATATGAGAGGACACTTTCTATTGTGGACCAGTAAAAGGAGGTCATCAGTCATTGTTCCACTTTATTCTTTTGCAAGACCCTATGGAAATGAAGTCTCTGTTGGGCCTTTCTGTCCATCTGGGTTGTGTTGATTTTCCTGGTAAGATCTTCAAAATAAAATTTGCAGATGACACCAAGCTGGCAGGAATAACCAATGCTCCAGAAGATAGATTTAAAATTCAGAAGGACCTTGACAGTCTGCTTGAACATTGGGTGCTATCTAACAAAATGAACTTCAGTGGTGAAAAAAGTCAGGTTCTACATTTAGGCAAGAAAAAACAAATGCACAGGTATAATGTGGGTGGTACCTGATCAATAGCAGTAACTGTGAGAGGAATCTTGGAGTCTTAGTGGATAATCACTTAAATTTGAGCCAGCCGTGGGCTGCAGTTGCCAAAAAAGCCAATGCAGTCCTAGGCTGCATTAACAGAGGGATAAAATCAAGATCACATGAAGTATAACTATCTGTTTAAAATGCCTTGGTAAGGCCACACTTGGAATACTGCATCCAATTTTGGTCTCCACAATGTAAAAAAAGGTGTTGAGACTCTAAAAAGAATACAGAGAACAGCAACAAATATTATTTTAGGGGACTGGAGGCTAAAACATATAAAGAACAGTTGCTGAAGTTGAAGAAGGAAAGAGAAAGAGAAGAGAAAGAGAAGGAAAGAGAAAAGGAAAAGATAACCCAACTATTAGATGATTTTGTTATGGAAATGATAAGAAAAAGGAGATAGTACAGAAATACTATGAGAAACTATACAATCAAGAAAATGTGGAAGAAGAAAAAGTTAAACAATACTTGCAAGGAGCGAAGTTACTCCAAATACCCGAGAACATTAAAGCAATGCTTGAAGCGAAAATAACAATGATGGAATTGACAGAAGCACAAAACCAGGCTTGTCCAACCTTTCACCTTCTCTGGGCCACATTAGAAGATGAAAATTTGGTTAGGGCCTCACATAAAATAAAATAACAGTAACAATACCTGATCATCCCAAAAAACCATAGAAAACATTTTTTTCATAAGATATCATAAAAAATAGTCAACCAGGGAGAAAGGAACGTGGGGGGAGGAGAAAGCTCGCCCACCTCGCGCCTACCTCTCCTCCTGCAAATGGCCCGGCTGGAAGCGGCAGGACTGGAAGGCAAGGACTGGGAGGCTCGGTGCAGCAGCGGCAGCGGCGGCAGTGGGGAGGCAGAAGCCGCTACAACAGCTCCGGCAGCGGCAGCGGCAGCGGCGGCGGCAGCGGCAACAGAAGGTGGCGGCGGAGTGGGACTCTTGGGCTGCGGCTGCCTCGGCACGAGGAGCGCTCTGACGGCGTCCGCCTTTTCTGTTGCTGCTTGGCATGGCGCTCGCCTCGCCCCATCTCGCGCCTGTCTCTCCTCCTCCTCGCTGGCTCGTCCTCTTGCACGAAGGTTGGGGTGGGCACTGGGCCGCATTACGAGCCGACCTGGGCCGTATGTGGCCCACGGGCTGTGGGTTGGACAAGCCTGCACTAAACAGACAAAATACTGGAAAAGCGCCAGGCCCTGATGGGCTACCAGCAGAATTTTATAAAGTTGTATAAGAATCTCTAAGCATTCAAATGCTTGAGGCAATGAATGAGCTTTTGTCAAAAACTAAAATACCTAATTCATGGACAGGGACTTATATTACTCTTATACCAAAAGAAGAGACTGACCTACAACCAATTAAAAATTACAGGCCTTATTTCCTTGCTAAAAGCAAATTATAAAATATTTGCCTCAATAATGGCAGAAAGACTTAAAAGATACCTAAATAATTTTATACATACTGATCAAAATGGATTTCTGCCCAAGAAGAAAATTAAGGACAATATGAGAATAATCCTAAATACGTATTAGGAAACACACTCAGAGAAACAAATGGCTTTGGCATTTCTAGATGCACAAAAAGCTTTTGACAATGTAAATTCGCAGTTTATGATATTACAAATGAGATGGATAGGCTTTGGAGAAAGATTTATTAAAATAATTGAGGTAATATATCATGAGCAATCTGCCAGAGTAATGGTGAATGGAGATTTGACAGATAATATAAGTATTTTTAAAAAGGAACTAGATAAGGATGTCCGCTGTTGCCACTATTGTTTGTCCTGAATTTTAAATAGAAAAATTAGAGATAATGGTGAAATAAAGGGAATGAAAATAAAAAAGGAGGAGTACAAATTATAACAATTTGCAATGATCTGGTCTTCATTTTGGAGAAACCATTGAAAACAGCGCCCATGCTAATAGGAGAGATTGAAGAATATGGGCTAGTGGCAGGATTGAAAATAAATAAAGATAAAACTAAAATATTAGTGAAAAATATGATTGAATAACAAAAGATCGAATTGACAGAGAGATTGAATATCCAGATCACAAAAAAAAGTTAAATATTTAGAAATACAGCTAACAGCAAAGTGTGGAATCTTAAAAGAAGTCAATTACTACAAATTAAGATTGTGACAGAGTTTAAAAAATGGGAAAACTTACAATTAGAGAGAATATCGACAATCAAGATGAACATATTACCAAGGATATTATATCTGTTTCAGACAACTCCAATTAAATTAGGTAAAGAATACTTTGAGGATTTAAATAAAATAATTTTGAAATATATTTATCAGGGAAAGAAGGCAAGAATTAAATTAAAACTGTTACAGGATGCTAGAATAAGTGGAGGCTTTTGTCTTACCCAATTGGGAATTATATTACCAGGCAGTAACATTGATGTGGGTGAAAGAATGGATTGCATTAAGAAATACTGGATTGTTGACATTGGAAGGTCATGATTTGTTATTGGGATGGAATGCTTTCTTATGGTATAAGGAAAGTAAAACACATGGGTATTTTAAAAGACATTGTATTTGAGATGCATTACTGACAGTATGGGAGAAAATAAGAAAGCAATATTACATGAAAATACCAGTCTGGTTTATCAACCACTGAACCTTTGGTTATCCAATTGTTTTTAAAATGGAACAAAGAGTTAGATATGGAGAAATATTAAATGAAAAGGGTGAACTCAGAATGAAACAAGAATTAGAGAGACAAGAAATAGAGATGAATCGGTATGCGTATGTGCAGATACATTCTAGATATGTTAAAGATAGTAAAACAGAAGGGTTTTATAATGAACTTACTGAATTGGATGAAATTTTAGCAGGTACTGATGAGAGATTAGTCAAAAAAATGTACGGTTATTTACTTGGAGTGAAATTAGAAGAAGAGCAAGTTAAAGAAACAATGATTGTTTTGGGGGAAGAACTTTGGATATGGGATAGATGGGATTCAAATAATTTAACAAACGGGTCTCTGCCCTAATGATTTCTTCCAACAACCAGTTCGCCAAACTGCTCAGAAAGTTAACAACCGGTTCTCCTGAACTGGTGCAAACTGGTTGAATCCCATCACTGGATAGATCTAGAAAAATGGTAGAAATTATGGACTCAAAACTATAAAATAACAATGTCAACAGCATATAAAGGGAATTTGTATAAGATGTTTTACATATGGCATTTACGCCCAGCAAGAATAGCAAGGATGTTCAAGAATAAATTGGAGAAATGTTGGAAATGTCAACAGATACCTGGAACGTACTTTAATATGTGGTGGACATGTGTGGAGGCCAAAAGATACTGGACTAAAATTCATACATGGTTGGAAAAAATGACAAAACAGCACATAGATTTGAAACCTGAGATATTTTTAATGGGTATCTTGCCTGTGTCAGCATTCCAAAGATTATCCATTCCAGCCAGTAACTACAAGACAACCATAATCTCAAAGTACTTTTATTAGAATAGAAACTTGGCACCTCTGTGGATTTCCGAAACGAAAAGTTTCCCACACTATCCCAACCTACAAACCATCCCCCTTTTTTTCATCATCACATCAAATGAGCCAACCCACAAAGTAAGTTCCATTTCTTTCTACACCACATGCTTTAACCTTGGACTATCAAAAGAATTATATTTTGTCTACTAAGAGCTACTCAATAAACATCCCCCTGCTCCCACTTTCTCCTGCTATGTGGCAGCAATAAATCATGATTCCATAGCTGACAGGCGTCCTCCCTT